>NC_141876.1:223965267-224277455 GCF_056163025.1 Triticum urartu | reverse complement strand
ATTGTTCATAGATAATCTTGATCATAAACCCACAATTCATCGGTCTCAACAAACACACCGCAAAAACAAGATTACATCGAATAGATCTCCACAAGAGAGGGGGAGAACATTGTATTGAGATCCAAAAAAGAGAAAAGAAGCCATCTAGCTAATAACTATGGACCCGAAGGTCTGAGGTAAACTACTCACACTTCATCAGAGAGGCTATGGTGTTGATGTAGAAGCCCTCCGTGATGGATGCCCGCTCCGGCGGAGCTCCGAAACAGGCCCCAAGATGGGATCTCATGGATACAGAAAGTTACAACGGTGGAATTATGGTTTTGGCTCTGTATCTGATCGTTTGGGGGTACGTAGGTATATATAGGAGGAAGGAGTACGTCGGTGGAGCAACAGGGGGCCCACGAGGGTGGAGGGCGCGCTTGGGGGGGTAGGCGCGCCCCCATACCTCGTGGCCTCCTTCTTTATTTCTTGACGTAGGGTCCAAGTCTCCTGGATCCTGTTCGGTGAGAAAATCACGTTCCCAAAGGTTTCATTCCGTTTGGACTCCGTTTGATATTCCTTTTCTTTGAAACCCTAAAATAGGCAAAAACAACAATTCTGGGCCGGGCCTCTGGTTAATAGGTTCGTCCCAAAAGTAATATAAAAGTGGATAATAAAGCCCAATAATGTCCAAAACAGTAGAGAATATAGCATGGAGCAATAAAAAATTATAGATACGTTGGAGACGTATCAGTGATCAATGAAGATTTGATTTCTCTCTGATCGGGTTAAAGCCCAATCCGACCGTAGTCCGTAGCGACCCGCAAGGTGGTGATGCGATATAGGAGTTCGCTCAAGGACGATAATTCCGTTGGATCCATCTGTCTGGAGCATTCGGTGTCAATTCGGATGCGATTTTCGATGACCCGAGAAGTCATCGCCGGCGCACCGGCCGAACAGGCGGTCATGACAAAGCTACCCAACCGGAGGGTTTGGCCTGAGGCTAGGGCTCCATCGGCGGTGATGTTGTTCTTGGTCATGAGGCGAGCCATCAACCCTGACTTCGACGACACAGTGGAACTCTCAATCAAAGCACCAATGTCGGTGTCAAAACCGGCAGATCTCGGGTACGGGGTCCCGAACTGTGCGTTTGAGGTTGACGGTAACAGGAGACAGAGAACACTATGTTTACCCAGGTTCGGGCCCTCTCGATGGAGGTAAAACCCCACGTCCTGCTATATTAATATTGATGAGTATAGGGGTTACAAGAGTTGATCGACCACGAGATCGTAATGGATAAACCCTAGAAGTCTAGCCTATCTGATTATGATTGTCATTACAGACTAAACCCTCCAGTTTATATAGA
Organism: Triticum urartu; assembly: GCF_056163025.1. Taxonomy (NCBI): domain Eukaryota; kingdom Viridiplantae; phylum Streptophyta; class Magnoliopsida; order Poales; family Poaceae; genus Triticum; species Triticum urartu. The sequence goes on along the minus strand of NC_141876.1, from coordinate 224,276,110 downwards.
CACCGGAGGGGACTTGGGTTGTACAAAGTCGATTACATAGAAAGGAAATAGTATATCCAGCTGCCTAGCTTGCCTTCCACGCAAAGGAGAGTCCCATCCGGACACGGGAGAAAGTCTTCTATCTTGTATCTTCATGGCCCAATTGTCCGGCCCATGTCCAACAGGCCGGATGCCCGAGGACCCCTTAGTCCTGGACTCCCTCAGTGGCCACCTGTAGATCAGGAAACAAAGTAACATGAAGTTGGCTTTATCGCATAAAACTAACTTCTGCTGCATCCATGTCCCAAAACCAAGCAAGAAAGATGGATTCTACCTCCTCCATCTCATGATTGAGTTCAACACGGATCACCAAAAGCTTCGTATGACAACCAGAAACAATGATCATATCCGAAAGTGGGTAGAATCTCATGGAGAAGCGTATTATAAACTTAGAGATGACTTCTTTCGCATCCAAAGGGACATTGCGACGATCATCATGAAAGAAGTCGTCGATGAGAAGGGGATGTTCTACCGTGGCCCTATATCACGAGCTGATGTCCGAACTTGCATAGGCATGCAACGTCATGACCTCACGCCGTTCAAGAAGCTAGGGTCCATCCTTGATGATATGGAAGGATGGAACTTCTAGTGATTTACAATGCCGATGATGATGATATATGTCGGTTGATCTTGTATACTTTCTGTAGCGATGAAACTTTGTGATGTCCATGGTCCTAGCCGAACTTGCGTAACGCTACTTTGTTAGTTTGGGTGCGATGACATGCGTACCTCTAGTTAATTAGTTTGCGTACTATATGTTGCATCTAGTTTCTAACCCTTTCTTTTTCATGTTGGCCTAGTATATTTTGTAGCATATGATCGTACATTCTCTTGATGAAGATGCATCTCTAATAGGTACCTAGATTCTTGATGGCGAAGAAAGAGTGCTATGTCGTGTACGAAGGGAAGGTTCCGGGAGTGTACGATGAGTGGTATGAGTGCCAGGCGCAAGTGGAGGGGTTCTCGGGCGCAGGCCATAAAGGCTTCAAAAGCAGACAAGAAGCACAAGCTAGTTACTTGAGGTTCAGACTAGCACGAGAGAGGCCTCATAACCGCCGCCTCATGTACTGCATAGTTCCGCTATCACTCATAGTGATAGCACTTCTCGCGTATATCATTGTTTAGATGGATGACGTTGTAGTTGCAAGTATTCGAGACTTGCATGTATCGCTATTTTCGAGATAATGACGAGATACCACATTGTGTTGGATGATGATTATGATGAGACTACTTGTATGTATATGCTATGATTACATTCGTGGTCTCGCAGCCATTTTATGTGTATGATGATGACATTTGTACGTACCAAAGATTCTTGTATAAAGACTATTCAAATACAAAACAAATATGCAGAAAAAAAATCAAAAACTACTAAAATTAGCAGTAGCGAGTGGAGAAAAGTTAGCAGCAGCGTGCCAGTAGCAGTAGCAGGGCCCAGCAAAGCGCTCTAGAGATATTAGCAGTAGCGAGCTTCCATACAGCACGCTGCTGCTACACTTGTATAGCAGTAGCGCAGGCGTACACGCGCTGCTGCTACAGGTTTGCTGTAGTGCCTTATCAGTAGAGCGGGTCCCCACGCTACTGCTATACCTAGACCCCGCGCTGCTGGTAGGCTTTTCCCTAGAAGTTGAAGGGGCCGCCCAGTGATAGTGAAGAAGAAGAGGCTTGCCTCTCGAGCATCGGTGGACAGAAGCAATTTCCCCCCAAAGTAAAAACAATCAACGTGATATACGTGACGCATACCTCTGAAAGGGAGCGCAAGAATGAACTACGAGACAACCACGCCATAAAGCAGGACACCCCACAATTCAATCCATGGGCGGACTGCTCGATCACTTCTGATCACGAGGACCACCCAACCAGTATCCTTCACGGAGTTTCGGCAGCTCTAGTCCTCAATACAATTATCGACGTATTCCATCTTACGCAAGTCCTCATGGAAGGTGGTAGTAGCCTCAATTTACTCTATCAAGACATTGTCCGCAAAATGGGCATTAACCCTTCAAGGATCAAGCCCACTACAACTACCTTCAAGGGAGTAATACCCGCTGTAGAAGCTCACGGCACAAGCTGAATCTCACTGGAAGTCGTCTTCGGTTCACCAGAAATCTTTCGACGCTAGGCCTTGATCTTTGACATTGGCCTATTCTGCATTGGCTACCATGCACTTCACAGGCGGACCACTTTCACTCATTTCAATGCAGTCCCAAACTATGCTTATCTAAAGCTTAAGATGCTCGGTCCACTCGGCACCATTACGGTCAACAGAAACACGGAATGCTCCCTTCGCTCTGAGGGGCACACTGTGGAAATCACAGCCGAAGTACAAAGCAGCCTACTCAAGCCGCATATCTCATCGGTCATTAAACCGCCGCCCTCTGCTACACAGGACCGGTCAATTTTAGAGCTGGATTAGCAGCTTCGCCTCCGTCGTCCCCCTTACATACCCGCAGAGTTTCTACCGCGCATAAATAATTATGCACTCAAAATACCTTGGTCCTCGGCGGAGTCACAATACAGACAGGCCTACAAAGTGGTTTGTCCAGACTTTAGCCTTGTCTCTTTTTTCCTAAGTATTTTCTTATCTTTTTGCCACAGGTGAATAAATACATGTCCGTCCTATACACCTAAAAGGACTCTTTATGAGCCCGGTTTCCCTACAAATAACCGGGGATTGCTCCCTTTAAGGAGGCCTTTTCATGGAGGCACATGCAGCGCAGACGTGTGATAGGAGGTCCAAAAGATATTTTGTAGACTAAAAACTCTATTTGAAACCTGTACAGAGCCTTTTCCCTCAGCCCTCGACACCTAGGCACAAAATCGCGAGGGGCTTGATACGGCAACATATGGGTTACCGAAAAAGTCCGAACAGCACTATATCATACTTTGGCGTCACAAGTTTGGCACTATATGCATCAGCTCTGAATCATGTCTTTGGTCGATAGTTGGGTTGCCCGGCTCCTGTGCTTGCTACCCTACGTTTCGTATTATCGGCTAGGGTAGTAAAGGGAGAACTACTACGATTGTGTTTCCGGTTCACCCGGTCAAACACCTCAGTAGAGAAAGCCGAAAACTGACTCTCATGATGCGGCGAGAGCTGGTCAACCACTAGGTGACTTCTCATAATCGTTTGAGATTTCTTCCTTATTACATGAAGGACAAATTTTTCTTTGGTCCCCTACGCAACGCAACCGTATTCAGATAACTGCGTGCATAACAGGGGCTACATAGTAGACCCGCCGTAAAACTCCTATGGCTAAGTGAAGGTGTTAAAGCCCTATAGTCCATTTGCCTAGTTGTCCGCACTAACACCTCCGTTCCAGACCAAGACGTTGGGTCAAGAGTGATCAGGTGCTATTCCAAACACCCCCACATTTTACGCGAGTGTGCCGAAGCCGACGCTGGCAAACTTTTAGGTTATAAGAAACAGCTGCACAAGAGGAAATAATGGCAAAGGTATATAACACAACCTTAACGTATGATAATATTGTTTTCACAATTTTGGTACATTTATTCAAATACAATATCCTTTGAGCACTGACCCTCTATGAAGCGGGCGCCCTCTAGGACGTCCTTAAAATAATGCTCTGGCGTGCGATGGTCCTTGCCTCCAGGCGGACCCTTAGTTGCAACATCGGTGGCCTTCATCTTTGCCCAGTACATCTTGACGCAGGTGAAGGCCATCCGGGCACCTTCTATGCACACCGACCGCTTGACGGAGTCAATACGTGGCACTGCATCGACAAGCCGCTGCACCGAACCGAAATAGCTGCTCGGGACGGGTTCGGCCGGCCATAGCCGAACCACGATGTCCTTCATGGCATCTCCGGACATCTTGTGTAGCTCGGTCCACTGGGCCATCTGTTCGTTCAGCAACGTAGGACACCTTACCATGTTGAATTGCGACCAGAAAAGCCTCTCCGCAGCATGTCCTTCTTGTGCTTGGAAGGACTGCACTGCGTCAGAAGCACTACTCGACAGATCCAAGAACGCGTCTAGAGAACTCCACATTTGGTCTAGCAGAGCATACTTTGGGTCGCCGAACTTAGTCTGTAAAAGTAAGGGCTTACCAGCCGCTATCTCCCCAGCCTGCCGGATCTACTCCCGAGCCACTCTATATTCAGATCGCCCTTCTTTCGCCTCTAGTAAGGCCTTGTCGAGTTTGGCTGCCTTGGCTTTGTTATCGTCCTCGAGAGATTTGCACCTGTTAGTGGCATCCTTTAGCTCCGGCTCCAAAGTATATATTCTCTCCTGGCAATGGCGCTAGATAGCCTGTTCGGTCTTTAAATCCGCAGTTGCCTTCTTGGTAGCCGCATCGCTCACTCTGTCCTGCTCCTTGGACCGGGCAAGTTCAGCCCGAAGAGTCTCAACCGTGGCAGCACTATCTGCAGTTATGCATGTCACAGTATATGATTTTCAGCCTCTTGCTCCAACACATACCTTGTGCCTCGTCGAGCCGCCTGTTAATAAGAGTGATGTCCTCATCCGCTAACTCAAGTTTCTGCTTTAGATCTGCAACTTCTGCAGCTTGGGAGGCCGTCATCGATGCAACAACTTGTGTTTGAATTAATTAGGTTACTTCCTGAGCATATCTTTTTGATCCTCTGATCGCCTCCCTGTGAAGGTCGACCAGAGTGTCAGGGGCTACTACCTGTACATGGCCGCATTATGCATATAAAAATAGTTAAGCTATTACTTTGCGTACCTCGAAGCCTCTCAACAGGCCCAGGAAAGCTTCATTTCATCCACTTCTCGCGGACAAAACCCTTTCAACTACCATACCCATTAAGGTATGATGTTCCTCTGAGATGGACAAACTTTGTAATGTGCCCATCATAGTATCCGTCACCTCTGGATTCCTAGAGGCTGCTGTGGGAGCATGCATTCCCTTCAAAGGGGTACATTGGCTCGACCCTGGAGTCATCTTTGGTCCTAGGACGGAAAGTTCGGCGCCTTCATTGATGGCTCCCGTAGGGGCTGCGCCCCCCGGACCCTTGATGATTGAAGTACCACCCTCGGACATTGTTTTTATTGTCTCCCCGCTACTTGATGGTTAGGGGAGATTCTCCGGGAGGACACTGAGGGAGTCCTGGACTAAGGGGTCCTCAGGCGTCCCGCCTGTTAGCCATGGGCCGGACTGATTGGATGTGAAGATACAATGACCGAAGACTCTACCCGTGCCCGGATGGGACTCTCCTTGGCATGGAAGGCAAGCTTGGCAATCAAATATGAAGATTCCTTTCACTATAACCGACTTTGTATAACCCTAGTCCCCTCCGGTGTCTATATAAAATGGAGGGTTTAGTCTGTAAGGACAATCATAATCAGATAGGCTAGACTTCTAGGGTTTAGCCATTATGATCTCGTGGAAGATCAACTCGTGTAACCCCCATACTCATCAATATTAATCTAGTCGGACCTAGGGTTTTACCTCCATCGAGAGGGCCCGAACCTGGGTAAACATTGTGTTCCCTGTCTCCTGTTACCATCAACCTCAGACGCACAGTTCAGGACCCCCTACCCGAGATCCGCCGGTTTTGACACCGACAGACACCTCGAAGTCGTCCGCCCTAAGAGGCGAGGAAGCATGAGAAGGCGTCTCGCTTTCCATCATCCCCGGAGATAAGTCCCCTGCTGAGGAGGACTGTCGGGGTGGACTGTGGGCCGAACTGCAAGCATATATTTTAAATGTTACCCCTGCAACCAGAAATAAAAAAGGGTGTATGTCTAGAGAATCCTTGTTCACTTACGACTTGGCAAGGGGCTTGTCCCCAGAGAGGTGCCCTATGATGACATCAGTTTCAGAACCCGAACCATATGGCAGGGATACCTTCCCTTTCTTGGGTGCTTCCACCTCTAGGTCCTCAGATGTAGTCCTTTTCCTCCCATGAGGAGAAGAGGTATCACCTTCTCCTTCCCATTCTTCTTTTAAATAGGGAGCTTCAGTCTCCCCGGACATAGTGTCCAGCATACCTGCAGAGTGGAGGCCGATATCGGCCTCTTCACTTTTCTTCTTGTCCTCTTGCACTGGCACTTGATACAGCGCCGGGACCAGCATCGTCGTCAACACAGGATCTGCTGAGTCTTCAGGAAGTGGAGCTGAACACGTCATTCATTCCGCCTTCTTTATCCATCCCTGGTTAAAGAAAGAACTCTCAATACGTCGCGATGGGATAATCAAATGAGTTGCGGTCAGAAATTGGGTGCTTACCGAGGTATCCTGATGGTTGCAGTAGAGACCGATGTCCTCTAACGTGCCAGGACACTGCTTTCGAGTCTTGAAGAACAGTTTCCACATCCCTTCGTGCATTGTTCCGAAGAACTGTTGAAGGGTCCACGGTCCTTCTAGAATGAAATCCCACATACGGAGAGGCCTTCGCTGGCATGGGACGATCCGGCGGACTAGCATCACTTGGATCACGTTAATAAGGCCAACGTCCCTTTCGAGGATACTCCGGATACGACTTTGCAGCGTATGTACTTCGTCAGCTGATTCCCAGTCTAGGCCCTTAATTCTCCATGATGTGGAGGGCCAGATCGGAACACAGGTGCGGCTGCCCATTTGGTGCCGCGGGGCTGGGTGATGTAGAACCACTCTTGTTGCCATAAGTCGGAGGTTTCTGTGAAGGTGCCTTTTGGCCAGCTAGTATTGGCAAGCTTGCTCACCATAGGAACACCGCACTCCGATTGCTCCCCATAAAGCAGCTTCGGCTTCACAATGAAGGTCTTGAGCCATAGGCCGAAGTGTGGGGGGATGCGGAGAAAGGCTTCACACACGACGATGAACGCCGAGGTGTGGAGAAAAGAGTCTGGAGCTAGGTCATGAAAATCTAGCCCGTAATAGAACTTGAGGTCGCGAACGAAGGGATGAAGAGCGAACCCTAGACCGTGGAGAAAGTGAGACATAAATACCACCCTCTCGCCGGATTGTGGTGTGGGGATGACCTGCCCTTTAGTAGGGTGCCTGTGGTGGATTTCTGCAGTAAGGTACCTCGCCTATCGATGCTTCACGATATCCTCCTCGGTGACTGAGGAGGCTGCCCACCTACCTTGGGAGATGGATCCTGACATAACTAGAGGGCCTGGTAACAATGGAAGAAATCGAATCCCGGGCGCTAGAGCCTAAGGTTGGGGAGGTTGAGGAAGAGATAGGTGTGGGGGGAGAAGGATGGGTCTGTACCCCTTTATAAAGGCAAAGAATATCGAACGCCTCCTCACGGGCCTTAAAGCTCGCATATTCCCAAGGAATCGCCAATAACACGATTGGACTACCCATGCCCATATTGATGAGGATCCCGTGATAAGGGGACATGGTCTCTGCTTTGACAAGATGTGTCGACGGAAACCGCACATCGAAACACGGATCGGGAGGCTAAAAAATGGTTCGAAATAATGACCGGGCAGAGACGTGGCGTCTCACTACAAAATATGTCAGTAGATGGGACTTTTTATATATTATACTCTTTGCGGAGCTTGTTTTGCAGAACCGAAAACATTCTTTGAGTTCAAGGACTACGTTGAAATATTCGGAGGAGGAACACGCCTTGCAATGCCGAAGACAATCTGCGCGCTGGACACATCATTAATGAAGCCTGGTTCAGGGGCAACTGAGGGAGTCCTAGATAAAGGGGTCCTCAGGCGTCCGGACTATGTGACGTGGGCCGGACTGATGGGCCATGAAGATACAAGATAAAAGACTTCCTCCTGTGTCCGGATGGGACTCTCCCTTGCGTGGAAGGCAAGCTTGGCGTTCGGACATGAAGATTCCTTCCTCTGTAAACCGACTCTATACAACCCTAGACCCCTCCAGTGTCTATATAAACCGGAGTGTTTAGTCCGTAGAGAAAAACACAATCATACAGGCTAGACATCTAGGGCTTAGCCATTACTATCTCGTGGTAGATCAACTCTTGTAATCATCATATTCATCAAGATCAATCAAGTAGGAAGTAGGGTATTACATCCATTAAGAGGGCCGAAACCTATGTAAACATTGTGTCCACTGTCTCCTATTACCATCGACCCTAGACGAACAGTTCGGGACCCCCTACCCGAGATCCGCTGGTTTGGATACCGATAGGCACGGACCGGCTTTATGTCGACTACCGTCCATTGAACAAGAAGGCAATTAAGAACAAGTATCCACTTCCAACATCAATGAGATATTCGAGCAACTTGAAGGTGCTAAAGTATTTTCCAAGCTTGACCTCCATATGGGTTATCATCAGATTCACATTCGTGAACAAGATATTCCCAAGACAACATTCAGAACAAGATTTGGTTCTTATGAATATACTGTCATGTGTTTCGGCCTTGTCAATGCTCCTCCAAAGTTCTCTTGCATGATGAACTTCATCTTCAACCCCTACACAAATGAATTCGTCCTGGTGTATCTCGATGATATCTTGGTCTTCTCCAAGAATAAGAAGGATCATGCCAAGCATTTGCAATTGGTGCTCGCCAAGCTTAGAGACTATCAATTCTACGTGAAGTTTTCCAAATGTGTGTTTTGGCTTGATGAAGTTCTTTACCTTGGTCATATGATCTCCGCCAATGGCATTGCTGTTAATCAGGAGAAGGTCTCTGCAGTTGTGAATTGGGAGCCTCCTCAGAATGTCAACCAGTTCCGCAGTTTCCTTGGACTTGCTAGCTATTACTGAAGATTTGTTGAGAATTTCGCAAATATTGCAAAGGCTCTTTCCAACCTCCTCCAGAAGCATGCAAAGTATGTCTGGACTCCTGAGTGTGACATTGCTTTCAACACTCTCAAAGAGAAGCTAGTCTCATCTCTTGTCTTAACTCCTCCTAATGAATCCAAGCAATTCCAAGTTTTCTGTGATGCCTCATTGCAAGTTGTCGGCTTTGTGTTAATGCAAGAGAATAAAGTTGTGGCATATACCTCTTGTCAGTTGAAGCCCAACGAAAGGAACTACCCCACTCACGATCATGAGTTAGTGGCAGTTGTCCATGCATTAATAACATGGAGACATGTCTTGTTGGGAAGGCAAGTGGACATTTTCACCGGTCACAAGAGCCTCAAGTATATCTTCACTCAACCCAACGTAAACCTTAGGCAAACTCATTGGGCCAAAATAATTGAAGAGTACAACCCAAGTATTGAATATACTCCAAGCAAGGAGAATGTGATTGCAGATGTTGTGAGTAGGAAGGCTTGCTGCAACAACTTGATTCTCAAGCCATTTCAACCGGATCTTTGTGAAGCTTTCCGCAAACTCAATCTCCAAATTGTTCCTCAAGGTTTTCTTGCCAACCTTAAAGTCACTGCAACTTTGGAAGACCAAATTCGTGAGGCTCAACTCCTTGACACCATGGTGAATAAGGTGAAACACGGTATTACCAAGGGCTTATCCAAATACAAGTGCTATCGCATTGATGACAAAGATACTTTATTCTTCAAGGACCAGATTGTGGTTCCTAAAGGTGATCTAAGGAAGGTCATAATGAACGAAGCGCATGATTCTCTTCTTTCCATTCAACTAGGCAGTTCGAGGATGTACCATGACCTTAAGGAGTCGTATTGGTGGACTCGAATGAAGCGAGAGATTTCTCAATTCGTGAATGAATGTGATGTCTGCCAAAGGTTGAAAGCAGAACACGAACGACCAGGTGGTCTCCTTCAACCTCTTGCTTTACCAGAATGGAAGTTTGATCATATTGAAATGGACTTTGTTATTGGATTTCCCAAGTCCAAGCATGGGAATGATGCTATTTTCGTTGTCATTGACAAGCTTACAGAAGTGGCTCATTTCCTTCCAATCAAAGAATCTATCATGGCAGCTCAGTTGGGAGAGCTATACACCTCCAGAATTGTCTCCTTGCACGGTATTCCGCAATTGATCACTTCAAACCGCGGAAGCATTTTCACTTCTATGTTCAGGGACTCCTTCCAGAAGGCCATGGGCACCAACATTCGTTTCAGCACAACTTTCCATCCTCAAACAAGTGGGAAAGTCGAGCGAGTCAATCAAATCCTCGAAGACATGCTCAGGGCTTGTGTCATCTCTTTCGGTATGAAGTGGGAAGATTGTGTTCCATATGCCGAGTTCTCCTACAACAACAGCTTCCAAGCAAGTTCGGGCAAGGCCCCATTTGAAATTCTCCATTGCAGAAAGTGTCGTACTCCTCTTAATTGGTTAGATATTGGTGACCGCCAACTTCTTGGCTACGACTTGATCACAGGAGCTGAAGAAATGTGTAAAGTCATCCGTGAAAATTTCAAAGTTGCGCAATCGCGCCAGAAGAGTTACTATGATAGCAAGCACCATGACTTGGCTTTCGTGATTGCATACCATGTCTATGTCCGTGTCTCTCCAATGAATGGCACTCGATGCTTCGGTATCAAAGGGAAGCTTGGCCCGAGATACGTGGGTCCTTTTAAGATCATTGGCAAAAGAGGCGATCTCGCCTATCAACTCAAGCTTCCGTCCAACTTTGCAAACATGCAGGATGTGTTTCACATGTCACAGCTTCGCAAGTGCTTCAACACCCCCGAGCGCACTATCTACTTCGAAGAGATTGATCCTCAAGAAGACTTGTTTTATCATGAGCATCCCATTGCTATTCTTGAACAAACCGAGCACCAAACTCACAACAAGTCAATCGAATTCCTGAAAGTGAAGTGGTCACACCATTCCGACTGAGAAGCCACCTCGGAACGCGAGGATCACCTCCGTTCTGAATATCCATAGTTCTTTCAGTCCTAGATCTCGGGACGAGGTCCTCTTGTAGTGGTGGAGTGTTGTAACACCCTAGATGTAACTTTCCATATTTGTAACTCCAACTCTTGTCATTTTCGGCTATGTGATATGATATTTCCTTCGTGGTTGGGCTTTTGTCTTTGTTTTTCATTTTGTTCATGTCATGCATTTCATCTCATGTCATCATATGCATCTCATTTGCATTCGTGTTCATCTCATGCATCCGGTCTTTTTCCCATTGTCTGTTTCGCAATCCGACGCTCTCTCGGGCCCTGTTGCACCCCTCTAATCTCATTTTGTGAGTGGGAGAAAAACATTCTAGGAATGGGTCGAGATTTTTCGAATGGCCTGGGTACATGACCGGTAGGTCGCCTGTCAAATTTCATTCCATTTGGAGGTCGTTTGATGCCCCAATGGTTAACCGGGTAACCACAAAAGCCCATCTTTTTTGCAGCCCAACACCCCTCCAAAACAGCCAGCTAACCCATCTAAATCCCCTCCATGCTCACCGTCATTGGATCACGATCATGTGGGCGAAAACCACACCTCATTTGGACACTCCTAGCTCCCTCTACCTATAAATATGCACCCCCTTAGCAAATCAAGGATGAAACCCTAGCTCTACTCTCCCCTTGCCGCCGGACGTGTCCGTCCCCGCTGGACGAAACCGCGCCGCCGCCCGCAGCCACTCGTAGAGCACCACGTGGCATCGCCGCCACCACCGCCACCGCGGCCCATATCCGGCCCCCGAATCCCATCGCTCCGCGCCGCCAAGCCCTAGCGCCCGTCGCCGCCTGCCTAACGTGCCGCCCTACGCCACCGTGCCGCGCCGCCCTATGCCACCATGCCGCGCCGCCCTTCTTTCGCTGCGCGGCCGCGCCTCGCTTTCGCCGGCGACCCCGTGCCGTCCGCCGCCTCGTCGCCAACCGCTACCGTCGACCCCGCTCTTCACCGGATCCGGCCACCGGCGCCCGACCTCCTTCCTCACCGGATCCGGCCTCCCCCGCGCTCCGATGAGCTCCCCGCGTCTCCAGTCACCGTCTTCCTCCACTCCGTCGAGTTCATCCGGCGATCATCAAAATACGTGCCGAAACCCTAGAAGGTTGACCCTGTTTTTCTTCTTAGTCCCGAAGTTTTCAACATTTTTGTGCCCTATTCATCATGTCATGTCTCCATGCTCATAACTCTGTTTTGCATGCATGATATATTAAAATGTTCGCCTCATGATGATCTTCATGTTAGTGTCATTTGCATGCATGTTTCTGTCCATATTGATGCCATAATCCTCGTTGCAAAAGTGCTATATGATGTTGTCTGCTGGAATTTAACATAACTTGCTGATTTGTCTTTTCGTTGCATTTTGTGTGTGCATCCTATGATCATGATGTCTACATGTTTTATGAGATCCATCATGCCATATTTACTGAGGTGGAATCCTTGTATTTTTAGGACTTATTTGGTGACTAGCACAAGCATGCAAAGTAGGCTATGTGATGTTGCTTCCGTCCAACTTTGCAAACGTGCATGATGTGTTTCACATGTCACAGCTTCGCAAGTGCTTCAAGACCCCCGAGCGCACTATCTACTTCGAAGAGATTGATCTTCAAGAAGACTTGTCTTATCATGAGCATCCCGTTGCTATTCTTGAAGAAACCGAGCACAAAACTTGCAACAAGTCAATCAAATTCCTGAAAGTGAAGTGGTCACACCATTCCGACCGAGAAGCCACCTGGGAACGCGAGGATCATCTCTGTTCTCAATATCCATAGTTCTTTCAGTCCTAGATCTCAGGACGAGGTCCTCTTGTAGTGGTGGAGTGTTGTAACACCCCGGATGTAACTTTTCCATATTTGTAACTCCAACTCTTGCCATTTTGGCTATGTGATATGATATTCCCTTCATGGTTGGGTTTTTCTCTTTGTTTTTCATTTTGTTCATGGCATGCATTTCATCTCATGTCATCATGTGCATATCATTTGCATTCGTCTTCGTCTCATGCATCCGGTCTTTTTCCCATTGTCCGTTTCGCAATCCGACGCTCTCTCGGGCCCCGTCGCACCCCTCTAATCTCATTTCGTGAGTGGGAGAAAAACATTCTAGGAATGGGTCGAGATTTGTCGAGTGGCCTTGGTACATGACCGGTAGGCTGCCTGTCAAATTTCGTTCCATTTGGAGGTCGTTTGATGCCCCAACGGTTAGCTAGGTAACCGCAAAAGCCCATCTTTTATTGCAACCCAACACCCCTCCAAAACACTAACCCATCTAAATCCCCTCCATGCTCACCGTCATTGGATCACGATCATGTGGGCGAAAACCACACCTCATTTGGACACTCCTAGCTCCCTCTACCTATAAATATGCACCCCCTTTCAAAATCACGGATGAAACCCTAGCTCTACTCTCCCCGCGCCTCCGGACGTGTTCGTCCCCGCCAGAAGAAACCACGCTGCCGCCCATAGCCACTCATAGAGCGCCACATGGCATCGCCGCCGCCACCGCCGCCGCGGCCCGTTTCCAGCGCCCGAAGCCCATGGCCCCGCGCCGCCAAGCCCTAGCGCCCGTCGTCGCCTGCCATCCATGCCGCCCTGCACCACCGTGCGGCACCGCCCTTCCTTCGCTGTGCCGCCATGCCTCGCCTTCGCCGGCGACCCCACGCCGTCCACCGCCTCGTCACCAACCGCCGTCGCCAACCCCGCTCTTCACCGGATCCGGCCACCGGCGCCGGCCCCCGACCTCCTTCCTCACCGGATCCGGACTCCCCCGCACTCCGGCGAGCTCCCCCCGTCTCCGGCCACGGTCTTCCTCCACTCCGTCGAGTTCATCTGGCGATTATCGAAATACGTGTTGAAACCCTAGAAGGTTGACCGTGTTTTTCTTCTTAGTCCCGAAGTTTTCAACATTTTTGTGCCCTGTTCATCATGTCAGATCTCCATGCTCATAACTCTATTTTGCATGCATGATATATTAAAATGTTCGCCTCATGATGATCTTCATGTTAGTGTCATTTGCATGCATGTTTCCATCCATATTGATGCCCTAATCCTCGTTGCAAAAGTGCTATATGATGTTGTCTGCTGGAATTTAACATAACTTGCTGATTTGTCTTTCTCGTTGCATTTTGTGTGTGCATCCTATGATCATGATGTCTACATGTTTTATGAGCTCCATCATGCCATATTTACAGAGGTGCAAGCCTTGTATTTTTAGGAGTTATTTGGTGACTAGCACATGCATGCAGAGTAGGCTATGTGATGTTGCTGATTTCAGACACTTAAACTTGTTACTACCATGAGATCCATGCACATTTTGAGATAGATCAGTAAACATGTTTTGTAGATGTGGTATTGCTCTATCCATTCATGCCTCTATTTGTAATTATGGAGTACTCTAGCATGTTATTTACTTGCTCTACTTTTGTTAAATATTGTTCTTGGAAGATTGTTAACATGATATTCAATATTGCCATGTGTTTTGCTGGTGATGCATGTACCCTATGAACTTGCTCTTGCCATGCTTAGCTTCTTGAACATGTCTACTTCATGTTGATTACCTTGTTATGCGATGAAATGCTTTGTAGTGAGTGGCTTGAGCTTGCAAAGTTGTTATCATGAATCTGTTCCTACCATGCTCTGGTTTTCTTCCAAGTCTGAAACTGTTCATATAACTTGCCATGTTTGCTTAGGTGCTACCATATTTTCTATGCATCTTTGGTTAACATTTGGTAAGGGAGTTTTGTTCTACGTCCTTAGTACTAGCATGCCATGCCTTTGTTTTCCATTATGTGTTCCTGTAGCATGTTGTTTGCTAGCTCTAAACATCGCTATATGCTGTTGTTTTGTCATGCTTATTATTTTATCCATGTCTGTGAAGATGATATCATTTGCATTTTCCCATGCTATTTTAAGCTTGTTCTAGTGATTTATAGCAGGACCTTAGTGTTCATGATTTGTAGAGCTTCACATGTACTTAACTTCCATGTGCTTTGTTGCTATGTTGGAGTGTTGTAACTTAGTTTCCTATTGCATTCTAAGTGATATGATGATGTTAATCGTAGATTTGCAACATCCTTGTTTTGCTTGTCAGTTGCAAACCGTGCATCTATTTCCGGTGATCATTATATCGACTTAGACCAAAATCACCTCATATTTCCAGCGGCATACTTGTTTTGACGAGTTGATGCTTTGATCATCTTTTCCCTTCTGGTGTACCCATGTGCATTGCACATCATATCTTGCATTCCATGCCATGTCTTGCATCATGTTGCTTGTGCATTGCACTATGATTGATTGTTGTTCCATTGCTTGTGTTCTTGCTTTGGGTAGAGCCGGGATACGAGTACGTAAACGAGGAAGCTGTTGATTACACTAACAAGGAGCGAGTTTTCGACAACTCTGAGAACTTTGTAGGCAAGATGACCATTACCCTCGATATCACTTCTATCATTGCTTGCTAGTTGTTTTGCTCTATCGCTATGTCGCGCTACCTACCACATGTTTATCATGCCTCCCATATTGCCATGTCAAGCCTCTAACACACCTTCCTAGCAAACCGTTGTTTGGCTATGTTACCGCTTTAGCTCAGCCCCTCTTATATCATTGCTAGTTGCAGGTGCCTTGCAGGTTGTTCCATGTTGGAACATGGATATGTTGGGATATCATATTGTCTCTTATTTAATTAATGCATCTATATACTTGGAAAAGGGTGGAAGGCTTGGTGTTTTGTTCCACTCTTGTCGCCCTAGTTTTCGTCATACCGGTGTTATGTTCTTTGATTTTGCGTTCCTTACGTGGTTGGGTTTATGGGACCCCCTTGACAGTTCGCTTTGAATAAAACTCCTCCAGCAAGGCCCAACCTTGGTTATGGGACCCCCTTGATAGCGAAGCTGACTCATCCAACTCTGGAAAAGATTTACTATCATTTTCTTCACTCGAAGACATAGGATTTTGGTTGACCATCACGTCAGTCTTCTGAGTGTGTTCACTTGGACCACACTTAACAGTACGGTGGTTCCTATGACTCAAGAAATAATACAACGAAACTACAAAATAAACTACGTCTTCGCACTCCATAGACTTCAAGTGAATGTCTTCACACGTCATTATCTTCAACGTGAATGTCTTCACGAACCACCAGTGTCTTCAATGCCTTCATACATTTTTAGGGGTCATCTCTGGTAGGTAAACTGAATCAATGAGGGACTTCTACCTACGTTATCCTGCAATTCTCACAAACACATTAGTCCCTCAACCATGTTTATCATCAATACTCCAAAACCAAATAGGAGTGGCACTAGATGCACTTACATCATCAATACTCCAGAAACAACTAGGGGTGGCACTATATCCACTTACAAATACTTTTCGGTGATGACCGTAGTTTGAGGAGTTCATGTATTCATTGTGTTAATGCTTTGTTCTGGTTCTCTATTAAAAGGAGGGCTTAATATCCCTTGGTTTCCTTATGGACTCCACCGCCACGGGAGGGTAGGACAAAAGATGTCATGCAAGTTCTTTTCCATAAGAATGTATGACTATTTACGGAATACATTCCTACGTTATATTGATGAAAGGAAGCTAGTTCATTGTAGCCCTAGGTTATGATCGTTATATGATGAATATGATCCAACGTTATCACCGATCCAATGCCTACGAGCTTTTCACAGATTGATCTTTGCTAATTTATTACTATTGTATCTACTGTTACAACTGCTACAAAATTACCGCTACTGCTGTTACTGTTACCATTGTCGTTGCTACTATTTTTATCACTATGAAACTATTATACTACTGTGCTACTAATCACTTTGCTACCGATATTGAGTCTCTAGGTATGGTTGAGTTGACAACTCAACTACCAATACTTGCAAATATTCTTTGACTTCCCTTGTGTCGAATCAATAAATTTGGGTTGAATACTCTACCCTTGAAAACTCTTATGATCCCCTATACTTGTGGGTTATCACTATCCTTTCCTTGTACTGTGTGGGAATACTGCTTATGCATCCATCTCCCTAAACCAAGTTGTTCCAAATGAGTTCACCATACCTACCAACAGGCGGTATTTCCATGCCATTCGAAGTAAATTTGTATGTGCCAACTCGAATTTTCAAAATAAATTCCGTTTTTGGTGACATACCACTCATGAACCCGTAGGGGGTGGCTGATATTTTCCATACTAGGTATGTTATTCGAAAGATGTGTGTTTATTCACATGTAATTGCATGAGAGTGTGGCAGGTAATAAGGATGCCCAGTCCCGAAATGAACAAACAATATGTTGTTCATAATAAATTCCTTGGAAAGTGTTGGTATGGAAGGTGCCCGTGGATACGGCTATCCATGGATTGTGAAAGAATGGTGGAAAAGGAAACAAACTTTATTTTATGTTTAGGAACTGCCTATGATTTACCTAGCATTGAAGATTTTGCGAGTTCTTGATCGTTTTCGTTGACAGCAAAAGCATGCCTCTCAAAACAAGTTTTGTCTCTCAATTTAAGCTATGAGCTCTGGCACCTGTACAAATCTCTGCTTCCCTCTGTGAAGGGCCTATCTATTTACTTTTATGAATATTTTTGAGTCTCCATCTTCTCTTATAAAAGACCAACTAGGGAACACTATTGTCATACTTGTGCATTGGATGTAGCTAATATTTTAGTCTGTTTCATGAATAGATCAATGATTGAGCATAATGGGCTAGGGTTAGCTTTCTTTAGCTTTAATATTTTGAAAGGCATGGTTGCTTGTTGATATGCTTGAATATTGGTGTCTTCATGTCAAGTTATAGACTATTGTTTCGAATCACTTAAAGTCCAACAGTCCATGCTACAAAAGAAAATAATATGTAATGAACATGATAGATAGCATTCCAGATAAAAAATGTGTTTTTATCATTTACCCAATCGAGGAGAAGCATGAATTAAGCTTGGGGATGCTTGATACATCTCCAACGTATCTATAATTTTTTATTGTTCCACACTATTAAAGTATTAATCTTGGATGTTTTATATAAATTTACTAGTAACTTCATATCATTTTTTGGGACTAACCTATTGACAAAGTGACCTGTGCTAGTTGTTGTTTTTTGCTTGTTGTTTACTTTACTGAATATCAATACCAAATGAAGTCAAATTGCCATAAAACTTTTTGGAGATTTTATCTGGTGATAAGAGACCCTAGAAGCTTCTGGAGCAAACGAGAGGAAGCACGGGGGACCCACTAGACAAAGGGCGCGACATGTGCCTCTGGCACACCCTGATGGGTAGTGGGGCCCACGAGAGGCTTCATGACCTACCTCCACCTCTATAAATACTATAAAATCCCCAAAATCCTAGGGGAGTTGACAAAACACTTTTTTCGCTGCCACAAGTTCCAGAACCACGAGAACCAATCTAGAGGCCTTTTCCGGCACTCTATCGGAGGGGGCAACGATCACGGAGGGATTCTTCATCATCCTTGCCGCCCCTCTGATGATGCGTGAGTAGTTTACCACAGACCTACAGATCTGTAGTTAGTGGCTAGATGGCTTCTTCTCTCTTTTTGATCTTCAATACAATGTTCTCCTTAATGTTCTTGGAGATCTATTTGATGTAACTCTTTTTTGTGGTGTGTTTGTTGTTATCCGATGAATGGTGAGTTTATCATCAGATCTATCCATGAATATTATTTGAGTTTTATCTGAACTCTTTTATGCATGATTTTTAGAGCCTCGTATTTCTTCTCTGATGTATTGGTTTGGTTTGGCCAACTAGATTGATTTATCTTGCCATGGGAAGAGGTGCTTTGTTATGGGTTCGATCTTACGGTGCTCAATCTCAGTGATAGAAACAAAGATGACACACATGTATCATTGCTATTAAGGGTAACAAGATGGGGTTGATTCATATGTGAGTTTATCTTGTCTACATCATGTCATCTTGCCTAATGCATTACTCTGTCTTTCCATGAACTTAATACACTAGATGCATGCTAGATAGCACTAGATGTGTGGAGTAATAGTAGTAGATGCAGAATCATTTTAGTCTACTAATCTTGGATGTGATACCTATATACATGATCATTGCCTTCGATATTGTCATAATTATTTGCTTTGTTATCAATTGCCCAACAGTAATTTGTTTACCCACCGTATGCTATTTTCCCGAGAGAAGCCTCTAGTGAAAAGTACGGCCCCCGAGTCTATATCCTATCATATTAAAACTAGAAATACCTTGCTGCAATTTTCCTTTATTTCTTTTATTTTGTCTTTTAGTTAGATCCATTTATCATATCTCATACAATTTAATATTTATCAATATCATTAAGGGATTGACAACCCCTTCATGCATTGGGTTGCAACTATTTGTTGTTTGTGTGTAGGCATTGTTTACATAGTGTTGTTTGGTTCTCCTACTGGATTAATAACCTTGGTTTCATAACTAAGGGATACTTACCTTTGCTGTGTTGCATCATCCCCTCCGCTTCGAGGAATTACCAACGCTGATTCCAGGCAATCATCATCCCGCCTTGCTTCAGCTCATGGAATTGCTCATGCATGCCCTTGGTAACAGTAGCTTGAATATGATGAGCTCGAAAATCCCGACAGAAGTCGACCTAGCTGATCACTTGAGCCCCTCTGGAGACTATGTATTGCTATCACCAATCTGCTGACTGGTTGTTGAGCTGTGTCGGTGCAACAAACTTTCGGTCTGTTGCCTTGACTGTGCCCAGGGACGGGAGCAAGGTAACAACACCAAGGACAAGCCAAAGTACAAGGAATCAAGATTCTTAGAAGGCCAATATACAGATCAAGAGGACCAAGGCCAAGCCAGAGAAGTAAGAAATCGCCAGGAGAAAAGCCTCCCTTGCTAGGCAGGCGAGCCTGGAAAGGATGGGGCCACCCCCGGAAGAAGACCTCTAAGACGCCCGGCAAGGCCTGCCGGGCTCACGGAGACACAACCAGCTCACTAATCCACTTAACCACGATGCACGTGATCTATCAGTGCGGTGTCAAGCCGCAGAGTGACTAAGTACCATTTGCCACATGGCGGCCCCTTTCTACAGAAGATACCTACAGATGACACCCGTCCAGCGACGTGTCAAGCGAGCAGGCACAAAGCTGGCGAGATAGCCCAGCAAGGCTTGCCGGGTAAGCAACGATGTGACATGGAGCGGCGCATTTAATGCGTTCTGTCTGTCTGTAGAGTTTGGTATGGTAGCACTATTTGCTATCTTATCAGTGCATAATGACTGATTTTCCACTGTGGTGACCCCTTAGCCTATAAAAGGAGGCCCATGGCAACCTTAGAAAGGGTTCGACCCTGGATTAGCGAATCCACGCCCTAACATTTCATACACTCGTAGCCGTTTCACCCCGAGGCAACCCTACTGGGCAAAGGCACTACGACCACCACCATTTTTCCACCATCAATCCACCAAAGCAGGAGTAGGGGTTTACACGTCACGGCGGCCCGAACGTGGTTAAATATCTCATGTGATCTTTGGCGCGCTGCCCCAGCTCCTCTGCTCATTGTGCAACGTGACATCCCCCTGCCGGACCAGCAAGGGACCCTGGTCCCATAGGTGGCCGCGGTTTCCTGTGACAAGTTGGAAGGTAGAAAACTTGATGAAGTCCAACAGTCTTACATTGCTCCATTTGAAATGCGTGTTGATGTCCACGAGCCAATCTTCGACATCCAATGGCTTGACACAAACACTTAATGTCTTGTGCTGATTTGCAAGGAACTGACTGAGAGTAGTCAATTAAGGTTGATTGTTGTTGTTTCCTTGGCCTTGGTTGTGCTCTTGCATAAGCTGCATCAAAAACTATGTATTGCCGTTGGTGGCCACTATTAGGATTTTCCATGCCTCCGGAGGCAGATTCGCATGATTAAGGGAAGCTGAAAATGGAGACAACTATTAAAATCACAATTGAGGAATATCCAAGCTGAATCAAATGGCCAGATAGATTGCAACATAGAATATTCACAATTAGCATCTGAACAGGAAATTTGAACGAATGCATTCCGAAGGTAAAATGATCCATCAACTTATTAAGAAGCGACTTGGAATCATGATAGGATTAAACAAACAAGGTATGGACTAGAAACAAACATATGACAGAGGTTTCATCCAAAGTGTCCATGATGAGCCCCCCGGGCACGACGTACATCAGACATCACGAATGATAAACGAGATGTCCCCGAGTCGACATAGCTAAGGACTCTTTAAGACGCCTCGAGACAACTATCCCCTATCGGTCCCACTGGTCTAATGCCCGGATAATTAAGCTACAATAATCCTATGTTAATGGTGCCAGGTCATCGCTTTTACCCCGCATGTATACGCCGTTCGTTGGCACCGCCCACTGCTACCGCGGTTTGCACGGCCGCGCCCTATGCGCACACGCCAACAGGCCCCGCACCTCGTACTCGCCCTCGTGACCATGTCCGCAGCCCTGACCATGGCCCGTGCTCATCCCGCCTACCACCACTTCTTTCGCCAGCCATGTCCACGGCCCCGCCGGTCCTCTGCACCGCGCCCATTGCGGCCTGCGCACGCCGCAGCCCCTGCACGGGCTCACCCGCACGCTGCTATGTACCCCTACCACAACCCCGTGCCATCGAGCGAGCACTCGTGCAGCCCCTCTTGCTACTGCGCTTGAGCTGCTGCTGTGCCTTCGCCCCCCTTTCGCTTGCGTCGCCGCCTCCTGCTGCTGCCCGGCCACCCCGCACCGCTCTCTTCCGCACACGCGCACCGCTCTCTGCTACACATGCATGCCGCTCGCCAGCCCTGCCTCCTCCTCCCAGTGCCGCACACTGCCGCCCCGCTCCACCACGGCGCCTGCCTCCGCCAGCCACGCCCCGCTAGCTCTGCCACCACCAGAGCCCCCTCCGGCGACCGCCGTTACCAACGCGCCGCCAAGGCCGCGGCCTTCCCTATCGTCCTCCGTTGCCTTGTGCGGGTGCATGGGCACCTGCACCCGATAAAGCCCGTCCCGTTGGCCTTGTGCCACTACTAGCAGGCCCCAGCGCCATGGCCTTTATATAAGAAAAGAGAGATAAAAATAGAATAAGTAAAAATCATATAGTTAATTAATTAATTAACTTGGTAATCTTGTTTAGTTTACTAATTAAGTTTAATTAACCTGCTAATTAAACTAGGTTAAAATGGTAATTAGCAGATCAATGTATGACAGCCGGCCCCACCCCCTATTGACCAGTCAAACTTTGACTAGTTTACTTGGACCACCTGGAGCCACTGTCAGCCTCACATGTACACTGTTGGGTACATTTCTAGGTACCCCTAGCAATTTTATCATTATTTTCAAATTAATAATAATTTCAGAATATTGCTAAAACTTTAGAAATTCGTAGAAAATAAATCGTAACTCGAATGAAAAGGTTTTATACATGAAATTTGCTCAGAAAAATGTGACGAATCCGAATACGCTCTTTGTTCATCTTTCCTGTGCCTCTAGCATAGTGAAAATGCAACCGTCCCCTCTCTTTCATCAGCCCTAAAAATACTAAACTTCGGGAGAACATCCCGGATGTTTCTCCCCTTCGCCGGTATCGTGTAACATTGCGTTAGAACACCCCTAGCACCGCATTTCGTCATGTCATGCATCTGATTGCTTTGTATTTACTATTACTTCCCCGTCTTCTTCTCCAGTAGACCCCGAGACCGTTGCTAATGCCCATGTGATCGATTACGTCACCGACGAACCTTTTTTCACTTTCAGCAGAGCTTCCAGGCAAGCTTAACCCCATTGATCATTCTGATATCGCCCATTCCGTTCTCTCTCATGCTGGCATTAGATTTTGCTACTGATATTGATTGCTCCTAGGCTGATGCATAGCCTGTTTTTGTAACCTACTATTGTATCTTACCTGTTTAGTATAGGTTGGCTAGTGATCCATTGGTGAACCCTCTCCGTGTCCCAGTTGCCCCGGCTTGTTGGTCGGTGACTCGATCAACGTGATCAACGACCAGAGATTGACATATCATATCAACCGCCATAGTTGCTTGGCTCTGCAGAGCTATATCGAATGTCGAGGGTGATACCACTTAACGCACTCCTGATGATAACTCTGTGGTGTAGCTAATAGGTCGTTATCTATCGAGGGTGATTCCTCCTTCACCACTCCCGATACGACTTTGCCGTGCAACACCTCAAATGTGAAACCTTCGAGGGTGATTCCTCCGAGTTCGCCTTGAGGATTACGTCGAGAGGGTGATACCTTAGGTTTTCCCCCTTGATGTTCTGGACACATGGTTACCTTGAGTTTACTTCAGACCTTCGTGAAAGTCGGGCGGGCCTAGTGAGCACCCGCGAGAGATACCTGTGAAAGTCAGGCGGGCCCGGAGAGCACCAGCGAGATGTTACTGCAGCGGCTGGCTTTTTAGCAGTATCACCTAGGAGGGGGTGGTATCTTCGGACTTGTCCCGACAGCCGTCACTTCTTTTAATAATGCACTACCAGGTTTGGGTATTTGATCTGAGTTGGCCACTGGCCTATACGCACTAACCACCACACGGAACATATATGGGCACTTGGTGTCGCAGTATCAGCCGAAAGCTCTGTCAGACGTCCAGTTCAGCATTGTGGGCCTCTCGGGCCAGTGCCATCTAGGATGAGGTGGTACTCATCCCGTCTCGTCGAATAATGACCCGGAGTGCAAAGGGCGATGGGCCCAACACCTCAGAGTGCTTAGGATGTCACTACTAGGGAAAAGGCTAGCAGCAGCGCGAGTTCTAGGTATCAGTAGCGCGGGAACCGGCGCTACTAATAAGGCGCTATAGCTAACCCGTAGCAGTAGCGCGTGCACACCCGCGCTACTGCTATACAAGTGTAGCAGCAGCGCGCTTCTTGGAACTATGTAGTACATGAGGCGGCGGTTACGAGTCCTCTCTCGCGCTAGCGTGAACCTCAAGTAACTAGCTTCTCCTTCATGTCTGCTTTTGAAGCCTTTATGGCTGGTGCCCGAGAACCCATTCACCTGCGCCTAACACTCAGGCTAATCGTTGTACACCCCCGGAACCTTCCCTTTGTACACGACATAGCACCGCCATCTCACCATCAAGAAACTAGGTACCTGTTAGAGATGCATATTCATCAAGAGGATGTACAATCATATGCAACAAAATATATTAGAGCAACACGAAAAAGAAAGGGTTAATTAGCAACTAGATGCAACATACAGTATGCAAACTAATTAACTAGAGGTACGCAGGTCATCGTACCCAAACAAACAAAGTAGCGTTACACAAGTTCGGCAGGGACCGTGGACATCACAAAGTTTTGTCGCTACCGAAAGTATACAAGTTCAACCGACACATATCATCATCATCATCGGCATCGTAAATCACTAGAAGTTCCATCCTTCCATATCATCAAGGATGGACCCTAGCTTCTTGAACGGCGTGAGGTCTTGACGTTGCATGGCTATGCGAGTTCGGACGTCATCTTGCGATATAGGGCCGTGGTGGAACATCCCCTTATCATCGACCACTTCTTTCATGATGATCGTCGCAATGTCCCTTTGGATGCGAAAGAAGTCGTCTCTAAGTTTAGAATCCGCTTCTCCATGAGATGCTAGCCACTTGTGGATATGATCATCATTTCTGCTTGTCATGCGAAGCTTTTGGTGGTCCGTGTTGAACTCAATCATGAGATGGAGGATGTAGAATCCATCCTTCTTGCTTGGTTTTGGGACATGGATGCAGTAGAAGTTAGTTTTATGCGCGAAACCCATCTTCTTGTTCCTTTGTTTCCTGATCTGCATGTGGCCACCTCTAATGCTGAAGCCTTAGAGAGCATCATCTAGAACATTCATTATGTGGGTGTAGTCCTTCTTCTTTTAGTCTCTGGAAGGGTCGAAATACACGGCGTGGGAGACTCGCGGGTAAAGAACGATAAGGACGGCTCGCCCGTTACTGCGAGGAAAAGAAACCTCTATTCTCCATATGAGCGAGAAGGAATGATTGAAATGTACGAAAGGGTTGTCCGGAACTGACTTACTTTGGATGATAAGGCAGGAGGACAATTCCCTGGTCCTTATTCTGTACCATGAAGCTTTGGAGGTAGTCCCTAGCAGTTTCACGCTCAAAGTCGCCAAGACTGAATAAAGACTCGTGCATGTAGTACGGATATGCCAAACATATTTGCGAGACTTCTTCTCTCTTCATGACGGAGCTCATATGTAGCGTAAAAAGGCGGACGATTGTAAAATCAAGCCGCCTTGTCAGAAACATCTCAAAAATATGGTTAAACCGCAGGAAGAACACCTCCGCGGGCCGTGTGTCAATGTAGCACTTCCCCTCAGGCACACAAGCCGCGTATGTCGGTTATCTGGGATCCTTCGAGGCTAGTAGGTTTTTCTTAGTCAACAGCACATGGTCATGCAGTCTCCTGAGATCCCCTGATAGTGCCTCCAGCGGTTTTGACGATAGCATCGGCTCGCCCGTGAGATGGAACATGGCCGCACCTTTCACGGGTACACGCTCTTCAGAATCCATCATCTGGCTGCTATGTGCTTTGGCTTGTTTGGAGGCAGCTATCTTCCCCGATCTCTTCCTCCCCTTTTTCTTGGGCACACCTTCCAGACCATTCCTTAACCCCTGCCCCAGTGTTCCCGGGCTATGCACTATACGACCCTCGGCTAGTTGAGCATGTGTTGAGGCGGCATCTTCAGGTGTGTCCTGTGAGGATTTCATGAAGGGAGAATTTTTGCAATCCCTGCTACGACCTTCCTGCCCGGTCAGATAATCCATATCCTCATTAGCATGCTGATAGCCCGATTCGTCATATGGTTGACTCATCATATCTATGTCACACTCATACGTGTTTGTATTGAGGAAACCCATTGGGTCGACCTCCATCTCATCATCCATTCTATGTTCTACAGGACCGATTACATCAGCCAGTACTATTGCACCCGCTTCATCACGTTGTCCGCCGCTCTCACCCGGCACTACAGGAGCTGGTAATTGCGTAGGCGGGGTGGTGGTCTCCACACATGGTTGTTGATGTGTGGTTATTGGTGTGCTCTCGGCCGGCTCCAGACGAATAAGATTCTATGCCCATAGCAGCACCCAACCCTTGCAGCATCCAATCCACGGCGGGGTCTCGTCGTCCTCTCCCACAGGCTGTACTGGAGGAGGCAAATGCTCGTGCCCCGATTTCACACTGGACAAGTTATCTCTGAAGTGCCCAACGGGGATCTGGTGGTTGTGGAACGTGGGTTGCAAGGGGTTCATTATCATCCCCTTTCCCGCATCCACCTTCTGGCCTTTTGATCAAGTAGAGTATGGTGCACGGGGTTTCTTCGGCCTGCAAACACATGTCTGTGGCGTAAAACATCCGGAAGGCAACGAAAATGGAATATTCTCTCTCTCTATATATATATATGTGTGTGTGCGTGTGTGTGTGAGTGTGTATATATATATGTTGGTGCGACATGTAATTACCGTGAGGGCGTCGAGCTCAGCCAAAGACGAAGGTTGCGAGAGGAGGCCCGGTTGCGTGAGCAAGTGATGGTGCGGTGGTGTTGTTGTTCATGGAGTTGCTCCCAACGAAACTGGGCAACGGGAAATCATGTACCATCTTGTCTGGATTTTCCTTCGTCCAGTTGATGATAGCTGGAACCTAGTTAGTAGCGAAATCATTTCTGCAGGCAGTTACAGCTGCATTGACTGCCTGCTGTAGCAACTCATTTTTCTCCTTGGTTGTTTTTTCGTGTCCTCAGCTGCTTTTTTCTCGACCACAAGCTTCACCTTCTCGTCGATGTCTGTCTGACTAAACTTCTTTTTCTGCTTCTTGGCTTCAGGGACCTCGTTGTAAAACACCTTCCATGTGGCGCCTTCTCCAGCGCCGTGCACACGACCATATTGCGGCCGCTGGCCCAAAGGGATTCCCTTAAGTTCGTTCAAGGGCCAGTTGAGAGGGGCGTCCCACTTGGGCCTCATTGGAGAAGTAGGGCTTTCGGCTGCAAGCTGGTGTTGCT
Source organism: Triticum urartu (assembly GCF_056163025.1). Lineage (NCBI taxonomy): Eukaryota > Viridiplantae > Streptophyta > Magnoliopsida > Poales > Poaceae > Triticum > Triticum urartu. The sequence continues at coordinate 224,249,372 of NC_141876.1, read as the reverse complement.
TCTCCTGCAGAAGGAGCTTGTGCCATTTAGGAATGTGTAGTCCACTAGATCTGGAGCTAAATGTAAGGTGGTAAAAGAATAATTACCAGTAGTCTAATCAATTTCCTCGTGATCTGGTCTGTGTAAAAAACCTTCTTTTCCTTGTCCCACTTGTAGCGGGCCCTGATGAAGTCACACTCCCAGGGGTTGGTGAACTTCGCGAAGGGGTCTGGGATACCTGCTGCTTCATGTTCCGCGTCCTCCTTATCCCATATGGGCCTTTTACCGAGGTAGCCACGGCTTCGGAGGCGATGCTTCCCCGTGTTCCTTTGCTAAAGGCTCTTGAATTTCGCAACCTTATACTTGGTTGCCTCGGTAGCGCAAGTGTCCTTGAACTTTTCGAACTCCTCTTCCGTAAGTGTCGGATTTTCCTCCAGAATCTTGGACAGGGGTTCCTCAGCCTCAATAGCTCGTTTCACCCTCCCTTTCCAGGAGGCCAAATCATTGCTGAAAATGCACATGGCGTGATTTTTAATATTTTTCATCTTCGGATCATCCCACGGTTCTTCTATGTTACCATCCCGGTCGGGGAACTTGTGCAACTTCGTCAGGAGCAACCGCGTCAAATGTTCTTTACTCCTTAAATCATCGTCGTTGATGCTCGCGCATTCCTGTAGGATGCATCCTACTTGGTTCCCATAGCACTTGCAAGGTTCTTTCGGCTCTAATGGCTCAAACTTCCCAGGTGCCATCTTTGTGATAACAAGTCGTCCAATCCCTAGTTTGTTAGGTTTTCGTATCCTCTGCTTCTTCTGCTTCTTCTTTTCAGTAGCGGCATCGGCGCCGGTACCTTCCCCGCTGGTATCCTCCTCGCCAATACCTTCCCCGCCGGTCTCGGCGCCGCCATCGGTGCCGGCACCATCGGTGTCAATGTCGGCGTCAGTACCATCATCGAGGCCGACCTGCAAACCTTGACTTCACATTTTTCTTTGCAGTCAAAAAGTCAAGGTACTGTTGTTCAAACTCATAATCCATCTCATCTGCATCTTGGTTATAAGGCCCAGTTTCTTCGTTGTTCGACATGTTTCCTATGATTAAGTCTCCTCGTTTAATTCTAAAACTATGAAAAAATGAGAAATGACATAAAAAAAGAAATCTATGTTTGCCGGAATGTCATTTCCCAGCACTTAATATGCCTACTATCTAGCCCAAATCATGCCAAAATTCACGGAAAATTTCGGCATGACCTTTGCTAAAAAATGGACATATCGAGCGCCTGAAATTCACCGGAACAGAAATGAATCAACATTCCGGCATAACATAGGCCACTCGAATCATTTACCCTGCACATAATAATCATGTCCAAATGACATGCCAAATTTCCAAATATGACTTGTCCAAAACATCACATGTCCACATATCACATGTCCACTTCAAATTTGCATATAAAAGAAAGAAAAATATAGAATTTGAAGTAAAAACCTATCTAAATTCATAACTAAATATATAACCTAATTAACCATCTGCCCTAACTAAAACCTAACTAAATTAAGCAAAAAACCTAGCTACCAGAGAGAGGAGGAGAGGTGGGGGCTTATAGAGGGTGCAGGCCCGACGACGGCCGAGGTTGTGAGGGTTCGGGGTCGGGGTTGAGCGTCGGGGCCAGAGCCGGGGTCAGGATCGGGGTCGGGGACGGGGTCGTGGGCGAGCGCCGGGGTCGGGGTTGGGGCCGTGGGCGAGCGCCAGGGTCGGGGTCGAGGGCCGAAGCCGGCGCCGGGGTCGGTCGGGGTCGGGGGCGAGCGCAGAGGCGCGGCGAGGGCTCCGACGGCACGACGGGGGAAGAGGGAGTGTGGGGATTTTGGGGAAAAGAGGCGGGATGAAGAGAGGAGTGGGGATTTTCGGGGTTATGTGGGCATAGTAGTAGCGCATCTAGGCAAAACGCGCTATAGCTACTCCAGGTAGATATAGCGGTTTCATGTAGAAACCGCTACTGCTACCTTGACTAGCTGTAGCTCTTTTCTCAAAAAAGCGTTGCTGCTATAACCAATACCTATATAACAGTTTTCCCGTTGGTTTCCTTCTATTTTCTTTTTCTTTATTTTCTCTCACTTTTTTTCCGAGAGCAGTTAAAGAAGGGAATTGAAGGCGATATATATTGCATCATTTGACGGTTAAATATGTATTCAGAATAGGAACATATATATTACATCACTAGACCCATGCATAATAATGGCTAAGTGTGTATACATACAAAATATGAACATATATATTACATCATTTGACCGATAACATATGGTTCCTCAACATTGACGTTTTCATTTTTGAGTCAGCTTCTTTCCCTTCTTGTTCGTTGAAGAATAATTGAGCCCCTCATTGTGACTTTGCCATTTCCATGGAGTACGATTTTTCTTAGGTAATGTAGTATTGATTCTTCCTTTAACGTATACTTCATCATCATCATCTTCCCTCATTGGGTTGATGTACTGATCGTAGTCTTCCTCATTGGCGACTCCATCCATTCCAATGATGTTCCTTTTGCCTCTCCTCACGACAACATGGCTGGGATTGCACGGGTCGGTTATGAAGAAGCATTGTGTCACATGCTTAGCGTGTACCCATGGCTCATTTTTTGTGATAGCGTTCACGTTAGCGCTCTTGGTGTTGGGTATAGTCATGGTAGTGAAATTCTGGTTTTCACTTTCGACATTCTTAGCCCATCTCACACGGAACATCGTCGTGTTGTGCAGTCCATAGTAGTCAAGCTCCCAGATCTCCTCGACCCTTCTGTAAAATCTTTCAGTTGTACTGTTGTCGCTGACGGTCATGCATTCCATCGTCACCCCTGAGTTCTGATCATCATTGTCCATATCTTTGGCCTCCGTGTAGAACGTGTATCCGTTGATATTGTATGCCTGATAGGTTAGGAGGTTGGGTGAGGGGCCAAGTGCTAAGCCGTATATGAGCAATCCGTCCTTAGAGCCCTCCTCCGCGGGATTAGCAATAATATGCTCTTTGAACCAATGCAGGAAAGTGGAGTTGTGCTCTCTAGTAACTTTGGTGTCCGTCCTGCATACCCCCCAGTCACGATAGTTCTTTGCAATAATTTATTTGTGCAGTGCCACGAAAGGATCTACCTCGTCTAGGTGTTGTAGCACTACCAAGTTTCATATGTCAAAGTCGCTGCGTCGATTTGAGTATGCCACGTGCAGTTCCCTGCGACCGTTGGAGTGACCTTCTCCTTCGATCCTCCCATCATGCTTGTTAACGGGCAAACCAGCACTAACATCAGGCGGCTGGTCTGCGCCATATAGAAAATTCTCGCAGAAAGAGATGCACTCTTGTGTCAGATAGTAAAAGTGCTCCTGATCGACTAGAGGGGGGGTGAATCGGAGATTTTTATGGAAGTCTTCAAAACATGGAAGTTTCCAAGACAAACGATAGAAATAAACCTATTACCATGCAGCGGAAGGTAGACTACACTAGTCAAGCCATAGTCAAGTATTCAATGAAGTGAAAGCACAGAGACTAATAGCAGCTAGGCAGTATGGATTAGTATGGAAGATAGTATGAAGCCAATTAGAACAAGCAGTCACAAGTGAAGACAAAAAGATAATGCAAACAGGCAATGACTTCACAAGGACCAACTGCAAATAAAGAGATGGGAAGGATAGAACCAGTGGCTCGTTGAAGACAATGATTTGTTGGACCAGTTCCAGTTGCTATGACAACTGTATGTCTGGTTAGGGAGGCTGAGATTTAACTCAGAAGACCGCGTATTCACCTTATTCCCCTTGAGCAAAGGACACCCAGTCCTCGCCCAATCACTCTGCTAAGTCTTCAAGGTAGACTTCCAAACCTTCACAGACTTCGTTCAAAGGCGATCCACAATGACTCTTGGATGCTCAGAACACGACGCCTAACCGGCTGGAGGATTCACAGTCCTCAAGTGTAATAAGTCTTCAGATCACACAGACAGGAAGACTTCAGTGATGCCTAACACTCTTTGGCTCTAGGTGTTTAGGGCTTTGTCCTCACAAGGATTTCTCTCTCAAAGGCTTCGAGGTGGGTTGCTCTCAAACGACAAAAGCCGTGCACTAACTCAAAATCAACCAAATGTTTCAAAAGTGAGAGTTGTAAGCACTTGGCAAATGTCATCATGTCCAAATGGACCCGCTTGAAGACTATCAACTCATATGCTTCTCCCCCTTTTGTCAGTAATGATCAAAAAGGTTTCATGACATAGAGCTTTTACTCGTTCCCATGAGGAGTAGGCGAAGCAGCAGGGTCGCCGTTGAGGTCCGGTGGTGCAGAAGAACTTGGTGCAGTGTCGACACGCACTGAAGTTGGAGGTGGTGAAGTGGCATCATCTTGATCATCTGTGACTCTGGAATTCACCATCACAGCTGAGGAAGAATAGTCAGAGTCTTCAAGTGAGGGAGTCCGACGCAAGTGAGCATTCCTTGGAGGAGTTGAGTCAAACTTGAATCTTTCTGTGAAGCCATCGTCTTGAAGATCTGCTTCAGTAGTGAGTAATGTCAAACTCTTCCCGGACCTCCGACAAGTTTCATGTGTAACAAAGGCATTATTGATGGCAAGATTGCGAATGCGATTGACGTCCATCAAGAGGCTTTGCATCTGACGCTTAACCCAGTCATGATGCTTATCCTGTTTCTGATGTAGAGCAACGAGAAGCTCTCGGTCATTGAGAACACGAGATTGCTTCCGAGGACTTTGTGCAATGGTGCTCGTAGTGGCCTCAGTTTGGGTGCGAGGGGCACGTGTGTTGCCAGCCAAGGGATAAACACGAGAGACGGCCTGAACTCCTTCAATGGGATGGGTGAAGCTTTGACGATCAACATTGTGAAGATAAACTAGCTCCTTTGCAGGCTCTGGGTAAATGGCTTCAACAGAGAGATCAACCTCGGGCAAGAACACGATATGATTGCGCGCAGACAGCCGAAAGTTGAAAGCAGAGTGAAGCTTGATAAGGCGCATTACCCATGGAGCATAGAACTTCAGACCGAAGATGTCGGAGCCAGATGCAGCCAGCTGCCTGATGAAGAAGTCTTGAGCATTGAAGTTGATGCCATTGAAGATATAGAAAACCAAAGTCTTCATTGCTCCTTCAAGCTTCCCTGCAGATGAATGTCCTTTGACAGGGCATAGAGTTTTTCTGATGATATGGTAAATGGTGCGGGGCAGATACTCTAGGTCTTCAACAAAGAATTCGGTTGGGTATTCAGCGTCGCGTGGTAGAGGCTTCATCATGCTCAGCATTTAGCTCATGTTAGGCTCAGGCTTCTGGAAAATGCTCTCCAAAGCATTCTGGTGTTGTTGACAACCTGGTTCATAATATTCGCCAGGAGTGGGCAGGGCTGTAAGCTCAATGATGTCTTGGGCTTTAGCTTCATGATGGACATCGCCCGTCATCCACTCAAGGATCCAAGTCTTCGGATCCCTGTTGTATCCACGGGGAGGGTAGCATAGAATTGAAGCAAAAGTTCTTCATTCCAATGTTCCTTAGCAGTCACAAAGTTGAGCAGACCCGCATCACGGAAGCAGTCAAGAGCTTCTTCAAGGCAAGGCAATCCAGCAATGGCTTCGCACTCTAGACGCATATGAGGGAAAATGCGCCCCTGATTGTATAAGATGCCTGAATAGTAGCTGCGTTGCTAATAACTCCAGAATCGATCCGAGGAGATTCTTGGCCTTGTGTAGGGGTTCTTGTCACTGTCGAAGAATGTGTTGTGTGTCTTGAATCCATTCAGATTAAACGATCCTGGTGACATTGCAGTACCTGGAAACCGTGGTACCCTTGGCTTTGGCTTCTGGACCTGAGGCCTGTGCTCCACATGATAGTCAAATTGAGGTCCGGGAGCAGGCGGAGGAACCAGAATTGGCCAGCGGACGGTCACAAGCTGACCACGATCATATGCTTCCTTGATGGTGTGTGACCTAGGAGGTGGTACAGGAGTAGAGGCATTGGCTTCAAGCTGCGGATTTGCATCAGCTGCAACATTGGCTTCAGGTGCAGTGACATCTAGCACCACACTAGCTTCAGGCGCCACATTAGCTTCAACCATGACAACGTCATTAGCTTCAGTATTGGTAAACTCCACTTCAGGAGCTGGAGGGTTTGACACGTTCTCCTCGAGAACAACTTCAGGGTTGAACGGGGGTGTAGCAACTCTTTCTTCATCTATTGGTTCTTCTTCTTGGTCATCGGCTGATGCAGCCGGAATATCTTCAGCCATTTTGGCTTCAGATTCAGGGGTGTTCGTAGTAGGAGAGGCGTCAGGAAAGACTTCGCGTGAAACAGATTGGCGCTCTTCTCCTTCTGGAACACTTGACAATGTGACCTGTGGCCTTGGTCCTTTGCGAAGCCTGCGAAACACTGGTGACGCCTGTGGAGATGGAGTTGGTTGGGCCTCAAGGTCTTCATTGTCAATCACCAGAGTGGTGACCTGTGGTGGGGGAGTAATTGGTGTTTCTTCATCCCGAGGGGATTCTTGAGGGTGATCAGCCCATGAGTCATCCTGAGCAATTGGCGTCAATGGACGACCAATGCTGATGAGTTCACTCTTCATGAGAACAGGCGATGATACCAAATTGTGCTCGATCTGAGGAAGGACTTCATCATCTTCAATATTGTCTTGATGACCAATGTCTTCAGCTGCGGTGGGGTCAACAGCTGGATTCTCTTCAGCTTCAGGAGCCTCTGTGGAAGCAGGCTCATGAACTACCAAACGACGTTCTTGGTGTGCAGAGGGAGGACGAGCAACAAAAATTGGTTCGATGACAAGGGGCTCTGTGGAAGCAGCCCGGTCTCTCTTCTTTGTTTTTGTTTTCTTGGTTGGTGGAGCATCATCAGTGGTGGCTTTGGTCTTGCGCATTCTGGCTTCGGCTTCAGCTGCTCTAGTTTTCTTGAACTCTGAAGCCACTGTGGGGACCTTAGGCTTCGAGCCTGTCATATTGGCCAGGAAGACAATGCGAGGTTCTTCCTACCTTGATGCTTCTGGTTCGGCCACAGCAGCCTTTTTCTTCTTCGCAGCCATTCTGGGGTCGATGCCTGGTGGCCCCAAAGCCTTGCGCTTTTTAGCTTCATTCTAGCCTTGAACACATTTCGTAGCGAGATTCTTCATGCGGTCACGAGAACCTCTTGCTTCTTCACGTTTCTTGTGAAACGCCTCCTTGAGCTCATGCAGCATGACCTTGAAGTTTTGAATGTCTTCAACATTGCGCTTGGCCATGTGCTTCTTGAACTAAGCCTTTTCATAATCGATCTTGTGCTTTAGCTCAACAATCTTCTGGGAAAGAGCCCGCTTAGGAGCAATGGCTCCGTGGAAGGAGACGCTGAGGCCAATTGGGAGCTGAAGATCATCAAAACTGAGGTCTGGGCTGTCAAACCACTCATCAATAAACTTGTACAAAATCACCACATCAAAGAGGGGAAGATCATTGAATATTTCCGCCTCTTGTTTGCTCTTTATCAATTGCTCAAGAGCATCATCGCCAAGATCGTTGTTGCTAGATAGATCAATGGCTTCATTCCTGTTTCTCAAAACAGCAGCAGGATCAATGCTTGACCAGTTGGTTGTATGGGCTTTTTCAATTTGTCAGACTTGGAGATGCAAGAGAGATCTTCAGACTGTACACTGGTTTCAGGAGGTGCAGTGGCCAGAGGCTTCGCCCATGAGACCTTTGGTGCAGAGGAGGGCTTTGAAGCCTTTGGTTTCTTTTTCTTCACATGCTTCAGTGGTGCAGGCGCTTCCTCAGAATCAGCGTCATCTGCAGGTTCATCCATGTCTGCCCCTTCAACCATTATATGAGTGATGAGACCTTCTAAGTTGTAGAAGGGCCCAACAAGATTGGGTTCAGCTTCGCGTGTGCCGTCAGCACGTGGCGTAGAGGGGCCTGGGTTGAAGTCTAATCCCAAAGACTTCTTGTTTTCCTTGGCCAAGTTCTTTGCAAACTGATAGTTGTGCTTGAAGAGATTATCTTCACAACACCATAACAGAGAGGATGGGTCGGCATTAGCAAGCTGAGGTCCACGAATCATGTAGGGGTAGAAGCCTTGAGCAATAGCTTTGGACTTTGACTTGGGCTGAAGACCTTTGTATATGATATCTCCCCAGGGGCCCTTGATGACATTCTTCTCAGCATATTCATCGGTGACGAATCTGTACTTGAACCATTCCTCTGCCCAATGTCTTCGAATCCATTGGATTCGGTTCTTGCATTCTTCATAGGTCTCTTCTGGATCTGACTTGCATAACTCATAGAGATCCGGTGGCAGGTCCTTAGCAATGTTTTCATGGCGCTTTCTGTCGCCCTTCCTGACTGATTTTTCTGTTGCCATGAAGTTTAGACTGAAAGGCTTCAACACTTTCAAAGTCTTCTGTCTACTGGTTAGACAGGAACTGGCTTCAGGAGAAGTTATGTGATGTTGTAAGAACTCTACAAATGAATGCAGACTATGAGAACCAAGGGATTATCCCACGAACATGTACCTGTGACAGCATTAGAGATGCGAGGGAAGGGGAAGAGGTCATATGCATTCTTAGAAGATTTTGAAGATAAATCAGTTTAGAAGACATTGAGCTCATAGTGCGAAGATGTTCACTCATATGTAGAGAGTTGGTTCCAGATTTGTACGAATCCACGAATAAGTACAAGTGAGGAATCTAACTACTTTGTGAAGCATAAGTGAACATACTAGGCATGCTATGAGATGCAGAACAAGATAGATCCAACTTTGTAGGAACATAAACCACTTGTGGTTGAAAAGGATCAATCTATCGGATCAAAAAGACTACAAAAAGAGTTTTTATTTACCACTCGAGGAACTGCTAGATAGAGTAGGAGATGAGGCCGAGCAGTTCGATCTTCCGTGCCCTAACTTGGCGACGGAGGACACCTACAGCGACGGCGGATAAGACGATGTCCGCGGCCGGCGTGAGGACGGCGTCGGTGAGGTCGCGGCAGCTAAGCGCTTTGTTGCCGGCGTCGTCGAGGGCTAGCGGTGGCGCTAGGGTTTGTGCGAGAGGGAGAAGTGGAAGAAGAGATAATGACTGGGGTGAGGCATGTATTTATAGGGATAGGGATGGCACAACGTTATTACATAGGTGCCCCTGGCGGTTCACATCTGAAGGATACGTGGCGATCATGCAACACATCGGAGGTTGTTCCACGTTCCCACGTATGCCTGGATTGTCGGGTGGTGATTCCCGCTTCTCCGGGTTTCAGGTAAAAAGGATTGAGCATTGAAAACAGATTAATGTTTGTCTCTGTATCTTCTGCTGACAAGGACGCAGAGAAGACAGTCGACAGTTTCAATAGAATGCATATGATTTGGATAGATAGATTTGAGACGGAGCATAGAAAGGTTAGGGTCCGATCACATTCACTTAGTTCAAAAGATTCAACTAGAATACATAGCTATTAGTGAATGCTATAGAGGACAGAAACAAAATCAATATATTGAAGATAAACATGAAGCCATGTTAACATTGAAGACAAACCAAATGTGAAGACTTTGCAAATGTAACACCAACAGTAAGTATTCTAAACAAAAGTTTGGTGCTGGCGTTACCCACCGTATAGGAAGTATTAGACCCAGACACGGCACACAATTATCGTGGCGCTCCGAAGTCAAATTCTGTGTTAATGTATTCACACTTAGAGTGTAAGTCTTCATTAGTTGAAGATATACGTTACTTCGTGTGTTTGCACATCTAAGTCATCAACATGCATAAGTGTTAGGATGTGTGCATGATCACAGGACATTTGAGGATTCCAAGATATTTAGCTCACACCGCAACTTGCAAAACCTTTTCTCATCCAAGGGCTTTGTGAAGATATCTGCCAGTTGCTCTTCAGTGCTGACGTGAATGATATCAATATCTTCCTTCATGACATGATCTTTGAGAAAGTGATGACGGATCTGAATGTGCTTCGTCTTCGAGTGCTGAACTGGATTGTTGGTGATCTTGATGGAGCTTTCATTGTCGCAGTAGAGTGGCACTTGCTTCAGATGAATGCAATAGTCTATGAGTGTTTTCTTCTGTAACGCCCACGATGCGGCTATATCTCCCACGTGTCGAAGCACGACATAGAGGCATAACCGCATTGTAAGCAATGTCGCAAGTGAGGTAATCTTGACACATCCCATGTAATACATAAGGGAAAGAGATACATAGTTGGCTTACACTCGCCACTTCACACAATACATGAATAAAGCATTACATCATCCAGATACAATCAAGGTCCGACTACGGAACCAAAATAAAAGAAGACTACCCCAAATGCTACACAGGTCCCCGATCGTCCCAACTGGGCTACACTACTGATCAATTGGAAAACGGAACAACTTAGCAAACAGGATCTTCATCAAGCTCCTCCTTGAGCTCGGTTGCGCCATCTGTACGGTATCATCGACACCTGCAAACTGGTTTTTGAAGTATCTGTGAGTCACGGGGACTCAGCAATCTCGCACCCTTGCGATCAAGACTATTTAAGCTTATAGGAAGGGTAAAAGGTATGATGTGGAGCTGCAGCAAGCACTAGCATATATGGTGGTTAACTTACGCAAAAGAGAGCGAGAAGAGGAGGCAAAGGCATGGTCTATGAACTATGATCAAGATGTGATCCTAGAACAACCTACGTCAAGCATTACTCCAACACCGTGTTCACTTCCCGGACTCCCCCGGAAAGAGACCATCACGGCTACAACCAGACATTAACAAATTCCCATTTGCCCATAACCGCGGGCACGGCTTTCGAAAGTTCAAATCCCTGTAGGGGTGTCCCAACTTATCCCTTCACAAGCTCTCATGGTCAACGAAGGATATTCCTTCTCCCAAGACAACCCGATCATACTCGGAATCCCGGTTACAAGACGTTTCGACAATGGTAAAACTATACCAGCAAAGCCACCCGAATGTTCCGACAAATCCCGATCGGAGCTACACATATCTCGTTCTCAGGGCACACCGGATTGTCCAAGGTTCCGGTAGGCCAGCCCAAAGTTGCCCCTGGTGGCCACTGGCAGCTGACAGGTTTGACCAACACTCAGAGGAGCACTGGCCTGGGGGGTTTAATAAAGATGACCCTTGGGCAGGCCTACCCAAGGAAAAGAAAAGGCTAGGTGGCAAATGGTAAAACCAATGTTGGGCCATGCTGGAGGAGTTTTATTCAAGGCGAACTGTGAAGGGGTTCCCATTATAACGCAACCGTGTAAGGAACACAAAATCAAGGAAGATAACACCGGTATGACAGAAACTAGGGCGGCAAGAGTGGAACAAAACACCAGGCATAAGGTCGAGCCTTCCACCCTTTACCAAGTATATAGATGCATTAGTTACATAAGAGATATTGTGATATCCCAACAATAATCATGTTCCAACATGGAACAAACTCCAATCTTCACCTACAACTAACAACTCTATAAGAGCGGCTGAGCAAAGCGGTAACATAGACAAACAACGGTTTGCTAGGACAAGGTGGGTTAGAGGCTCATGGCAATATGGGAGGCATGATAAGCAAGTGGTAGGTATCGTAGCATAGGCACAGCAAAAGAGCGAGCAACTAGCAAGCAAAGATAGAAGTGATTTCGAGGGTATGGTCATTTTGCCTGCAAAGTTCTCCAAGAAGACGAAAAGCTTGATCCTCGTACACGTACTCAACGGGCTCCTCGAACAGGAACTCGTCTCTTGGCACTACCCAAAGCAAGAACACAAGCAAAGAGAGACACAAACAACCATGTGCAATGCTCAAGCAACATGACGCAAGACATGGTATGATATGCGAGATGCGGTATGTGATGCATATGCATGGTTTGGAAAGGAATGATTGAACCTGGCCTCAATTTGGAAAACCAAGAGTTCCACTGGAAATAGGAGTTGATTTCGGTCGAAATCGATATAAAGATCACCAGAATCGGATGCACGGTTTGGAAATGGCAAGCAAAACAAATATGGCACCGGTCTGCGATTAACAGCAAGTGGCCATCTAAATGCATCAAGATAAATAAGCTACTACACTGAAACATAGCAACAAAAGGCATGGTAGGGATCCAGTCAAGATGCTTGACAAAAGATGAACAATGAGCTACGGCTAATTCACTCAATAGCAGGTTCAAACAACCATGGCAAAAGAGCAAACGATAACAAGTTACAGACTTAGAGAAAATAACAACATGGCAGGAATTTAACATCAGGAAGCAATTTTTAGAGCACGATAACTACATGCTACAGAAACATATCATGGCAAAGCAAAGCATGGCATGAAGCTACTCAAAGCGTACAACAAAAGTCCCTTACTGACCATAAGCCAAAAGGGATCAGAAAATACAATTGCAAGCATGTGAACATACGAAAAACATAAACAGATTCAGACTTGGAGAAAAACTGGAACATGGCAAACAGATATCAAGTAGGCATGTTTACGAGCTCGATGAACTCACCACAAGGCATGGCATGATAAACTAAGCATACACCCAGCAAGTAGACATGGCATAGAAGCTAGACATGGCAAGAACAACAACATATCATGCACGGATCAACTACAACAAGCTTGGCAAAATGGCTAAACATGTTAACAATCTGCCAGGAACATTTTATAGCAAAAGTAGAGCTCGATTGACTCAAGCTAGGGTGCTCCATAATTGCAAACAAACACATGGATGGATAGAGCACAACATTATCTAGAAAACATCCTTACTGATCATGCTCAAAAGAGGCATAGATCTCTCGGTAGCAACATGAACATATGGCATGAAAATAAGGACAGGGAAAAGACATGGAATATTTCTAAGTCCCTGAAAACACCAACATTGAGTAAGCTACTTTGCATGCTTGTGCTAGTCACCACAGAGATCACAAAAATACATGGCATACACCCCTGTAAAGATGGCATGGCATACTACAAAACACATGCAGAGCTCAAGATCATAGCATGCACACATTAATCATGGAAAAAATGACAAAAGTGCATTTGCTGATATGAATCTGAAACTAACATCACATAGCCCTCTTCCAATAGCATTTCGGTCATCAAGATGAGCTCAAATGAAAATGATGCAGTGAGATGAAATGAAGTACTCGTCGAGACGAACATTTTGATACGCTACACGCACGAATCGGAGCAACGGTGATGAAGTTATGTCATGTTGAAGGGAGTAATAAAATTAACAGGATCTGGAACTTAGTGAAAAAAACAGGACTGAGAGGTGAGCATTGGATAGCTAAATGATGCACAGGGCGCTGGATAAGGCAGACTCGCCATGGGCTTCGTCCCAGTTTGACGGAGAGGCCAACCGGCGGGGCGGATCGAGCCTAACGAGGTCGGCACGCTGGGCCGACGGCTTGGCGCGGCCCACGAGTGGATGAGGCCGGCCCAGGAGGCTGACCGGACGTCTCCCTCCTGCGCCCGCTCGAGGCAGGAGGTCATGGCGGCTGCGTGGATGGCAGGGATCTCTGGCGAGGTTCGAAGCAAGGGGGGGAGGCGCTGGACGCTCGGGAACGACCAGATCCGGTCACTCCGGACTTCCGGCCGGATCCGGCTGCGGCGCGTGACATGGCGGCGGTGAAGGAGCTCCGGCGGGAGTGGCTTCCATGGCGGCGGCGGAGGGAGTTGGTTGGTGGTGGAGCAAGGAGGAGGTCCGGCGGGCGTGACCAGGGAGGAGCGGGGCGCTCGGGCTGTATGCGAGCTCGCAGCGGGCGAAGGTGCGGTACGGCGAGGTGGAGGCAGGGCACTCCGGCGAGGCGCGGCGAAGTCCAGCGAAGATCCGGTGAGCGGCGAAGCTGCGGGTCTCCTCGGGCCCGGCACGGCCCGGGGCGGGCCGGAGATGGGCTCCGCGGGCCCGGTGGTGCGGGGACCGCGGTGGTGGACAGGTGGCGACTCGCGGTTGGCTGAGGCGGCGGAGGCGGTGACGTGGTGGCCGGCTATTGGCCGGAGTGAGGTGGCCGGTGGACGCGTCCGGCTCGGACGGACGTGTCCGGCGGCGCGGAGGGAAGTTAGGGTAGGGTTTGATCTGCGCGGATTTTCGGAGGGAGAAACATACTTATAGGTAGAGGGAGCTAGGAGTGTCCAAATTGAGCACGGTTTGCGGACACGCGATCGTGATCGAACGGCCTAGATGATAGGAGGGGTTTTGGGCCACTTTGGAGGGGTGTTGGGCTGCAACACACACGAGGCCTTTTCGGTCCCTCAGTTAACCGTTGGAGAATCAAACAAAGTCCAAATGGCACGAAACATGACATGCGGTCTACGGGTAGTAAACCAAGGCCGCATGACAAGTCTCGGTCCAATCCGAAAATGTTTAACACCCGCACATGGAAAGAGGCAAAAGGGGACGCTGAATGACATAGGAGCGCCGGATTGCAAAACGGACAACGGAGAAAAAGCTCGGATGCATGAGACGAACATGTATGCAAATGAAATGCACATGATGACATGATATGGAATGCATGACACGCAAGAAAACGACAAGGCAACACAACGAATAACTGGAAGACACCTGGTGCAGCTGTCTCGGGGCGTTACAGCTTCATCCATAGAAGCTGAGCGCAGCAAGATCCAACAACAATGTATTCAGATTCAGGAGTGGAGAGAGGTACACAGTTCTGCTTCTTTGAAGACCAACACACAAGTGATCGTCCCAGAAACTGACATGTGCCTGATGTAGACTTGCAATCCACCTTGTCACTAGCATAATCAGCATCCGAGAATCCAACTAGATCAAACTCTGAGCCCTTTGGATACCATAATCCTAGTGTTGGGGTGTAAGCCAAATATCGAAGAATTCGCTTCACAGCTAAGTGATGCGATTCCTTTGGTGCCGCTTGGAATCGGACACACATGCAAACACTAAGCATGATATCTGGACTAGATGCACATAAATAAAGCAAAGACCCAATCATGGAGCGGTATACCTTTTGATCGAACTCTTTACCATTGGCGTCAGAATCCAGATGACTCTTGGTAGGCATTGGCGTCGTATAACCCTTGCAGTCTTGCATTCCAAACTTCTTCAGGCAATCTTTGAGGTATTTCTCTTGAGATATGAAGATGTCATTGCGTTGCCGCCGTATTTGAAGACCAAGGAAGAACTTCACCTCACCCATCATGGACATCTGATATTGCTCTTGCATCATGTATCCAAACTCATCACTGTATTTCTGGTTAGTGTAGCCGAAGATAATGTCATCCACATATATTCGACACACAAATAGTTCACCATCATATGTCTTCGTGAAGAGAGTGGGATCCAGGGAACCAGGTTTGAAGCCTTTGCTCTTCAGGAAGTCTTTGAGTGTGTCATACCAAGCACGAGGGGCTTGTTTGAGGCCATACAGTGCCTTGTTGAGCTTGTAAACCATGTCAGGATGTTTTGGATCTTCAAAGCCAGGCGGTTGTGCAACATACACTTCTTCAACCTTGCCATTGATAAAAGCACTCTTCAAATCCATTTGATACAGAAGGATGTTATGATGATTTGCATAGGCTAGCAGTATGCGTATAGCTTCAATCCTAGCCACAGGAGCAAATGTGTCATCGAAGTCAATTCCTTCAACTTGAGTGTATCCTTGAGCAACGAGACGAGCCTTGTTTCTGACAGCTTGACCATGCTCATCTTGCTTGTTGTGATATATTCATTTAGTGCCTATGATATTGTGTTTACGAGGATCAGGACGCTTGACAAGTTGCCATACATTATTCAGCTCAAACTGTTAAGCTCTTCTTGCATAGCTTGAATCCATTTAGGTTCCATGAAGGCTTCATCAACTTTCTTGGGTTTAGATATTGAGACGAATGCAAAGTGCCCACAGAAATTTGCTAGTTGTGTTGCCCTTGAACGAGTGAGTGGACCAGGTGCATTGATGCTATCGATTATCTTCTCAATCTGTACTTCATTTGCAACACGAGGATGAACTGGACGAAGATTTTGCTCTTGCTGATCATTGTCATCGTTTGAAGGATTGTCTTCAGGCTGAGCATTGTCTTCAGGTTGATCAGGTGCAGAGATGATAAGTTCCTCTTCAGGCTGTACTTCAGACGGTATGATTTCTCCAGTTCCCATAAGCTTGATGGATTCACTGGGTGGAATTTCATCTAGCACATTTTGCAGGTGCTCTCTTTGCGAGCCGTTAGTCTCATCGAACCGCACATCGACAGTTTCAACCACTTTATAGTGAAAGAGGTTGAAGACTCTATAGGAGTGCGAATCCTTTCCGTAACCAAGCATAAAACCTTCATGTGCTATTGGTGCAAATTTTGAAGTGTGATGTGGATCCTTGATCTAGCACCTGTCACCAAATACTCTGAAGTAACTGACGTTTGGCTTCTTACCAGTGAGGAGTTCATAGGATATTTTCTTCAGAAGCTTGTAAGGATAAACACGGTTGATGACATGGCATGCAGTATCAATAGCTTCAGTCCAGAACTTCCTTGGAGTCTTGTATTCATCGAGCATCGTCCGAGCCATCCCAATGAGTGTTCTGTTCTTGCATTCCACGATGCCATTCTACTGCGGCGTGTACGGAGCTGAGAACTCATGAGTGATGCCCAATGTATCAAGATAAGTGTCAAGGCTAGTGTTCTTGAATTCAGTGCCATTGTCACTTCGGATGTGCTTGATCTTGACACCATAGTTGTTCATGGCTCGATTGGCGAAGCATCTGAAGACATCCTGCACTTCAGTCTTGTAGAGGATTATATGCACCCATGTATATCTTGAATAATTATAAACAATGACGAAGCCATATAGACAAGCAGTAGTAGTAAGGGTTGAGTAGTGAGTAGGGCCGAAGAGGTCCATGTGTAGCAGTTCGAAGGGTTGAGTCGTTGTCATGATTGTGTTCAAGGGATGCTTGTCCCTCGTCATCTTTCCATCTTAGCAGGCACCGCATAAGTGATCCATCTTGAACTTGATGCCCTCGATGCCTATGACATGCTTCTTCTTTGCAAGAGTGTGCAAGTTCCTCATGCCAGCATGCCCTAGCCTTCGATGCCAGAGCCAGCATTCTGAAGCTTTTGCAAGAAGACATACGGCAAGCTGTGGTCCTGCTGAGAAATCTACCATGTACAAATCATCTTTTTGATACCCTTCAAAGACTAGAGACTTGTCAGATTCCATTAGAACTAGGCAACGATATTTTCCAAATATCACAATCATGTTCAAATCGCAAAGCATTGAGACGGACATTAAGTTGAAACCAAGGGATTCAACAAGCATCACTTTATCCATGTGCTGATCCTTTGAGATTGCAACTCTACCTAGACCCAATACCTTGCTTTTACTAGTATCAACAAATGTGATGTGACTTTTGTCAGATGGACGTAAGGTTGAGTCCATGAGAAGACTTGGCTTGCTAGTCATGTGATTAGTACATCCACTATCAATAATCCATTCTGAAGCGGCTGGTGTCATACCCTACAGTGCAGTTAGGGGGATAGGCTTCACGAAGAGCATTGTGAAGCATAAAAATTTGATGAGCAAGAGGATTATTAAAGCTTAGATCGAGGTTAGGGCTGATAGGGCAAGTAGCAAGCGACTCAGGAACAAAATACATAATAAGACCATTTGGGCATTTGATCTTGCGCCCTACAAGATGTTTAAGGTCCCCAGCAATAGCTTCAGATGGATTTGATTTTCAGCTGGAGACCTTCCCCTGCAAAAGAGAGTTAAGCTTTCTTAGCCACCCACATCTTCAAGGGTGGCTTTGAAGCAATGAGTCTAAGTGCAATATCTGAGAACTTTGGCTTTGGAGCCCTAGCAAATAGTCTTGCAGGTGGAGAATAGTACTCATAAGAATAAGCAGAGTTGTTCTGGGTCTTATGAACATGGCGGTTTGATGAAACACGCTCGTATTCATAGGACTGAGTACGGTTTCCTTGCAAAACATTTGCGTTAGTGCGACTCAGGTGCGTCCTCTGACTGTATGAAGCCTTTGGACCATATGAAGCCTGTGGTCTGGGGTTTGTCTTCTTCACTTGTGGTCTCATACGACATTCATAGGAAGATTCTCCAGACACTTTTTCGGTACCCAAACTTTCTTCATAGGTGGCCCATTCCTGCAGTTAGTACCAATATACCTGGCAAACAATTCACCATTCTGATTTTTAAACAGTTTATAGTTTGCATCAAAGGATTCATCAATGATGATGGGATTAGCACAAGTGAAGCCAGATAGGGTGGATGGATCCACTGAAGGTTCCTTTGCAGCAACCCATGTGGTTTTGAGGTATTGCTCAGGTTTCCAGTAAGAGCCATCAGCATTCATTTTCCTTTAGAACCCAACACCCTCTTTCCTAGGGTTTCGGTTCAGAATCTGCCTTTTGAGGACATCACATAGTGTCTGATGCCCTTTGAGACTTTTGTACATCCCTGTTTCAAGCAATGTCTTCAACCTAGCATTTTCATCAGCAATAGTAGTGGCATCCTTAGCAGAGGGGTTAGTTACCACATCAACAGTTGAAGATATTGCAACAGTAGCAGCAGTAGAACATCCAGCAACAGAAGTAGCGTTATCACGCTCAATGCATTTAAGACATGGTGGTTCAAATCCTTCCTGAGCGGGATTGATCTGTTTGGCGCGAAGTGACTCGTTTTCCTTTTGAAGATCTTCATGAGCCGCTCTCAATTTCTCAAGATCTTGCTTCCTTTGAAGATAATCATAGGAAAGGTTTTCATGAGTTGTTGAGAGCATTTCATGACGACTTTCAAGTTCCTCATACTTAACATGAAGATTTTTTATGTCTTCCATTAAGGACTGAGATCGATTCATTTCAGCGTCTAACAGGTCATCGCTTTTGTCTAATAGATTTTTAATATGTTCCATAGCTTTCTGTTGTTCAGTTGCAATTTTAGGAAGTGTTTTGCAGCTGGGTTTGGAACCACAGTCAGAGTCATCTTTGCTGGATGTTTGATAGTGAGTAGTGCGTGAGTTTACATTGGCACCGGGTGCCATGAAGCAGTAGGTGGGAGCGGGGTTGTCCTTGTCATTAGCATCGGCGTCGGTGACGAATTCATTGTCTTCAGTGTTGAAGATGGACTTG
This sequence comes from Triticum urartu, assembly GCF_056163025.1. Taxonomy (NCBI): domain Eukaryota; kingdom Viridiplantae; phylum Streptophyta; class Magnoliopsida; order Poales; family Poaceae; genus Triticum; species Triticum urartu. The sequence goes on along the minus strand of NC_141876.1, from coordinate 224,230,334 downwards.
GCAACGTAGGCTGTAGCCAGACTTGCAATGCCAGAATCGGACTCCTCTTCAGACTCCACCTCTGCCTCCTTAGAAGCAGACTCCTCCTCTGAATCCATTTCCTTGCCAACAAACGCACGAGTCTTGCCACATGAGCTCTTCTTGTGTCATGAAGACTTTGAGGAAGACTTGTTGTAACACCCCAGATGTAACTTTCCCAATTTGTACTCCAACTCTTGCCATTTCTGGCGTTAAGTATTTTATTTTTCTCGGGTTCGGGTTTTTTTCTTCGTGTGCTGTTGTCTATCTCATATCATGTCATCATGTGCATTGCATTCGCATATGTGTTCGTCTCTTGCATTTGAGCATTTTCCCCGTTGTTCGTTTTGCATTCCGGCGCTTCGTTCTCCTCCGGTGGTCATTTCTACCTTTCTTTCGTGTGTGGGGATTAAACATTTCCGGATTGGACCGAGACTTGCCAAGCGGCCTTGGTTTACTACCGGTAGACCGCCTGTCAAGTTTCATACCATTTGGACTTCATTTGATACTCCAACGGTTAACCGAGGGACCGAAAAGGCCTCGTGTGTGTTGCAGCCCAACACCCCTCCAATTTGGCCCAAAACCCATCAAACTCTGCTCCATCATCTAGAGCGTTCGATCACGATCGCGTGGCCGAAACCGCACGTCATTTGGACTCTCCTATCTCCCTCTATGCCTATATATACCTCCCACATTCCAAATCTCGGATCCCCTCATCAAACCCTAAAAAAAACCATCTCCGCCGCCGCCGGACGTGTCCGCACAGGCCGGACAACGTCCGGATCCACCTCCGCCAACCGGGAGCCGCCACGTGGGCGCCCTGGACCACATCACCGCCGCCACCCCCTCGGCTCCGGCCTTCTCCGGCAAGTCCGGCGACGAAGCCGGCCAACATCGGGAACCGCGCCGCCGCTACAGTGCTCGGGTTGGATCTAGATCCGGAGTGACTCAGGATGACTTTTTTGCCCAAACCCTAGCTCATGTGCTCATCTTCATCATGTCGTATCTCCTCATCCGTAGCTCCGTTTTTGGCATATAGCACATCAAAATGTTCATCTCAGAGAGTACATCATTTCATTCCATTGCATCATTTTCATTTGAGTTCATCTTGATGCCCGAAATACTGTTAGAAGAGGGCTACTTGAGTTAATTGTCAGATCTGCTACTCCATTTAGGTTTTTGTCATTTTTGCCATGATTATTGTGTGCATGCTATGCCCTGATGCTCTACATGTGTTTTGTTAAGGGTTTTGTCATCTTTCCATAGGTGCAACCCATGTATTTTTGTGATGTGTGTGGTGACTTGTGCAAGCTTGCAAAGTGGTGCACTTGCTAATTCTGTTTTCAGGGACTTAGTAATTTCACTAAGTCCTGGAGCTGTTCATCTCATGATGCCATATGTTCATGTTGTTTTCTAGTGATCCGTGCCTCTTTTGAGGATGATCAGTAAGGGAGTTTTGTTAATATTGTAGTGCTCTATCCATCCATGTCTTTTTTGCAATTATGGAGCACCCTAGCTTGAGTCAATCGAGCTCTACTTTTGCTACTTTGTGAATCTGGGCAAATTGTCAACTTGTTTGCGATTTTGCCGGTGTTGTTGTAGTTGATCCATGCATGCTATGCTATTGTTCTTGCCATGTATAGCTTGCATTTTGTGCCTTCTTGATGGATGTATGCTTGTCTTCCCATGACTTGCACCGTAGTGAGTGCATCGAGCTCGTAAACATGCCTACTTGAGTTATATTTCAGCATGTGCCAGTTTTCACTAAGTCTGAAAACTGATTATGTTTTTGCTATGTTCACATGCTTGCAATTGTATTTTCTGATCCCTTTTGGCTCAAGGTCACTAAGGGACTTTTGTTAAATTCTTTGAGTATCTCCATGCCATGCTTTACTTTGCCATGTTCAGGTCCCGTAGCATGTAGTTTTGTGGCTCCGAAGAGGGCTACCTGATCTGAAATTCCAGACAAGTGTTAATTTCAGTAAGTCTGAGATCTGTTTGTTATATGCATTTTTGCCATGCTTGTTTGAACCTGTTAATGGATGAATTGGCCGTAGCTTAGTGCTAGACTTTTGTTAAGCATCTTGTGTGCAATCCTGCCATGTATTTTGTTGTCATGTTTGGTTGCTGTAGCATGTTCATCTCATTGCATTTAGTTGGCTACTTGCTGTAAATCGCAGACCGATGTCATATTTGAATCGCTTGCCATTTCCAAACCGTAACTCCGATTCCGGCGTTCTTTATATCGATTTCAAGAGATTTCATCTCATCTTTCCAGTGGCACCCTTGGATTTCCATGTTGAGGACAGGTTCATGCATTTCCTGTTATATCTTGCATTTTGCATCCCGCATCGCATTCCGCATAGCATATCATCATTGCATCATATTGCTTGGTCTTGCACGTGGTTGATTGTATCCTTGTTGCTTGTTTGTCTTGTTTGGGTAGAGCCGGGAGACGAGTTCGCTAACGAGGAGCCCGTTGAGTTTGCTTTCGAGGATCCAGTCAACTCTGACAACTGTACAGGCAAGATGATCATACCCTCGAAATCACTACTATCTTTGCTATGCTAGTTTGCTCGCTCTTTTGCTATGCCAATGCTACGATGCCTACCACTTGCTTGCAAGCCTCCCAAATTGCCATTTCAAACCTCTAACCCACCATGTCCTAGCAAACAGTTGATTGGCTATGTTACCACTTTGCTCAGCCCCTCTTATAGTGTTGCTAGTTGCAGGTGAAGATTGAAGGCCGTTCCTTGTTGGAACATTTATTTACTTGTTGGGATATCATTATATTATCTTGTTATCTTAATGCATCTATATACTTGGTAAAGTGTGGAACGCTCGGCCTCTCGCCTAGTGTTTTGTTCCACTCTTGCCGCCCTAGTTTCCATCATATCGGTGTTATGTTCCCGGATTTTGCGTTCCTTACGCGGTTGGGTTATAATGGGAACCCCTTGATATTTCGACTTGATTAAAGCTTTTCCAGCAATGCCCAACCCTGGTTTTACCATTCGCCACCTAGTCTCTTTTTCCCTTGGGTTACCGGAGCCCAAGGGTCATCTTATTTTAACCCCCCCCCCCCCCCCCGGGCCAATGCTCCTCTGAGTGTTGGTCCGACCGAGTAGACTGCGGGGCCACCTCGGGGCAACTTGAGGGTTGGTTTTACTCGTAGGATGTCTCATCTGAGTGTGCCCTGAGAACGAGATATGTGCAGCTCCTATCGGGATTTGTCGGCACATTCGGGCGGTGTTGCTGGTCTTGTTATAACCTGTCGAAGTGTCTTGAGTAACCGAGATACCGAGTCTGATCGGAACATCTTGGGAGGAGGTCTATTCCTTCGTTGACCGTAAGAGCTTGTCATGGGCTAAGTTGGGACTCCCCTCCAGGGATTGAACTTTCGAAAGCCGTGCCCACGGTTATGGGCAGATGGGAATTTGTTAATTTTCGGTTGTAGATAACTTGAACCTTAACTTAACTAAAATGAATGAACCGAGTGTGTTACCGTGATGGCCTCTTCTCAGCGGAGTCCGGGAAGTGGACACGGTGTTGGAGTAATGTTTGCGCAGGTTGCTCTCTAGTTTCTCGCTCGCGCTTTGCCTCCTCTTCTCGCTCTCTTTTGCGAATAAGTTAGCCACCATACTTGCTAGTTGCTTGCTGCTGCTCCACTCATATTTTACCTTGCCTTACCTATAAGCTTAAATAGTCTTGATCGCGAGGGTGCGAGATTGCTGGGTCCCTGTGGCTCACAGATTACTATTACACCGGATGCAGGGCCTGATGATTCCACTCCAGGAGACGCGTATGAGCTCAAGTGGGAGTTCGACGAAGACTCTCAACGTTACTATGTTTTCTTTCCCGATGATCAGTAGTGGTGCCCAGTTGGTGGTGATTGGGACCGTGTCGCTTGTTGGGTTAACTTTTATTTTGGCGCCGTAGTCGGGCAATGAGTGTTTGGATGATGTAATGTTATTTATGTACCTTGATTGACGTGGCGAGTGTAAGCCAACTATGTTATCTCCCCTTTATTATTTATATTACATGGGATGTTGTGAAGATTGCCTTACTTGCGACATATGCCTTCAATGCGCTTATGGCTCTAAGTCGTGCCTCGACACGTGGGAGATATACTCACATCGAGGGTGTTACAAGTTGGTATCAGAGCCTTCCCCGACCTTAGGAGCCCCATTGCTTGATCGTTATTAGCGGCCGAGTTGTGTCTAGAAAAATGTTTTGAGTCTTTTAGGAATTATATATCGAAGAGATTAGGAATTCTTTTTACTTCCCAGTCTCCTCATCGCTCTGGTAAGGCATCCTGACGTAGAGTTTTGACTCTTCTCTTCTCAAATTTCACTAAAAAAAAAATTTAGGATCACGCGGGTATCTTGGAATCGTTCCGATGGTTTTATGATGAGAACATTGTCTTGGTGCCTCCTGTCAGGGGTTTAGTGGAAGTGTCCCGGGGAGTTGAGCTCTGAGGTGTTGTCATCATAATTTTATCGTTGCAGTTCTGGAATACCTGAGTTTAGTACGCCGACATCGAAAATCTCTTTTATGCAGTTCGTTGGTGAGATAACCTCGATGCCACCCAGTACTGGGGCGGAAGTTTGGGAGTATCGCCATAACTTGTATAACAGATGCTTTTCGAATGTTGAGGTAGATGGTTTCCGAAGGTTTCTTGGTTATGTGTTGAAGGATGGATATAGTTGGATGTAGGATTTGCTAGTTTGGGTGAGATATTATGCTTCCCCTGTATCCCCAACACCTGATTGCATAACCGGAAAGGTTCGGGAGTTTCATAGGTGGGAATTCTAGTAGCTCTAGTTCTTCTTCCACGGATATTGGTTTGAGATTGGGATTTCTTAACGATTATTCGTTCTTGATCCGTACCTTGTTGATTTATTTCTCTACCTTAATTCTACGTGGCTTCTCAATTTATGGATATGTGACCATTTCAAGAGGAATGCATTCGTTCATTTTGTTCGGATGTGAAGACTATATGTTGCAATTTTCATTCCGTTAGATTCAGCTTCAATATTTGTCTGTCAATGTGCTAATGGTGGTCAACCTCTTCAGGATGGCTCCTCCAACGCGCACGACTCCGAATCCTGATCCGCCACCACCTCCACCTCCTCCGGAGGCATGGCAAGCTGTGATGGCCGCAACCAATGCAAACACACAGTTGATCATGCAAATTCTTCAAGAGCGCAATCAAGGCAACCAAGGGAATCAAGGCAGCAATCAGAATCACTTTGCTACACTCAACCAGTTCCTTGCTAACGGGCCAAAGACTTTTAGCAATTGTGTAGAGGCAACCGATGCTGACGATTGACTTGTGGATCTGTGTAAGCATTTCGAGTGCAGTAACGTCAGGCCTGAGGACTTTGTCAAGTTCGCTTCCTTCCAACTCAAAGATCAAGCTGCAGAATGGTTCCAGCAGTACAAGGACTCCAGAGGTGGATGTGTTATCACTTGGGATGATTTTCATCGAGATTTCCGAGCTCATCATATTCCCAGAGCGTGGTTGCAAGCAAGCGTGAGGAATTTCGCAATCTGAAGCAAGGCTCTTTGTCTGTCTATGACTACAACAAGTTGTTCCAGAAGCTCGCCCGCTTTGCCAAGCAGGACGTCCCTGATGAGAAGATCATGATATATCAGTTCAGGGGTGGTCTCAGAGAAGAAATTCAGCTAGCTCTTGTTCTCTTTGAGCCCTTGAGATACGATGAGTTCTACAACATGGCACTGAAGCAAGAGGCTTCTCAGTTGAGGTGTGATGCTTCCAAGAAGCGAGTAAGAGACGTTACTCCTTCTTCCTCTACTCAAGTGGCCAAGCAGCAGAAGTATTGACTTCCTCCTCCTCCGCTCCGTCAGCCGTATCAGCAGAAGAGCAAAGGTGGCAGTGGTTCTTCTCACCCACCCAACCCTGGCTTTCAGAACAAGACTTCGTCTCAAGCTCCAAGATTGAGTGCTCCATATCACTGTCCGCTTTCTGAGGTCACCTGCAACAAGTGCCAATAGAAGGGTCACTATACCAACAAGTGTTTCAACCAGAGGCGTCTTCCTCCTCCTCCTCCTGTCAGATCGGCAAGTATAGCTGTGGTCAAGCATAACCCCAAGCATGCCAAGGTCAATTTGATTAATGCAGCTCAGGCAGAGGACTTGTCAGATGTCATCATGGGTAACCTTCCTGTTAACGATGTTCCTGCAAAAGTTCTTTTTGACACCGGTGCATCACATTCCTTTTTGTCATGCCCTTTTGCATCAAAGCACAATGTTGATACTGAGATCATGCCCAAAGTCATGCAAGTTGTTTCTCCCGGCAAGCTTTTGACTTCTAGTTTGGTTGCTCCTGATATCTCTATCACGTTGGGCGACTACAAGTTTCTTTCTTCTCCAGTGGTTCTTGGCAACTCGGATATTGATCTTATTCTCGGGATGGACTGGTTTTCTAAGCACAAGGCTCATCTTGATTCTGCTGCAAGGCAGATTCAATTGACTCCACCATCATTAATTGTCTTTGCCACTTGGGATAATACCATTCGTCTGTTTTCTCTCAATGAGAAGGGTGAATTGGATGCCATCTCTCAAATTCCAGTCATTTGCGAATATCAAGACGTCTTTCCAGAAGTGCTTCCAGGAATGCCTCTGCACCGGCCAGTTGAATTCGTTATTGATCTTGAGCCAGGCACGAAACCTGTGTGCAAACGTCCTTACAAGCTCGGACCTGAAGAGTTGAAGGAGCTGAAGAAGCAACTCGATATTCAAGAGAAAATGGGTCTCATCCGGCCTAGTTCTTCTCCATGGGGTTCTGGTGTTCTTTTTGTGAAGAAGAAGGATGGAACGAACCGACTTTGTGTCGATTACCGTCCAGTGAACAAGAAGACCATCAAGAACAAATACCCACTTCCCAACATCAATGAGCTGTTCGAACAACTCAAAGGTGCCCAAGTATTCTCCAAGCTTGATCACCGTATGGGTTATCATCAGATTCGAATCCGTGAGCAAGATATTCCCAAGACGGCTTTCAGGACAAGCTTTGGTTCATATGAATACACTGTCATGTCTTTTGGCCTCGTCAACGCTCCTCCGACGTTCTCTCGCATGATGAACTTTATCTTCAACGCCTACACCAATGACTTCGTTTTGGTCTATCTCGACGACATTCTGGTTTTCTCGAAGAATAAGGAAGATCATGCCAAGCACTTGCGTTTGGTTCTTGATAATCTAAGGGAACATCAGTTCTACGCCAAGTTCTCCAAGTGTGAATTTTGTCTTGAAGAAGTGCTTTATCTTGGTCATATCATCTCTGCCAAGGGCATTGCCGTGAATCCTGAGAAGGTGTCTACAATTGTGAATTGGGAACCTCCTAAGAATGTGAAGCAACTCTGTAGCTTCCTCGGTCTCGCAAGCTATTGTCAAAGATTCGCTGAAAACTTTTCTAAGATCGCGAAGCCTCTCTCAAATCTTCTCTAGAAGCATGTCAAGTACGTTTGGTCTCCGGAGTGTGACATTGCTTTCAACACTTTGAAAGAGAAATTGATCACTGCTCCAGTTCTGACTCCGCCTGATGAATCCAAGCCGTACGAGGTCTCTTGTGATGCCTCTCTCCAAGGTCTTGGCGCAGTTTTGATGCAAGAGAAGAAAGTTGTTGCTTATACCTCTCGCCAGTTGAAGCCTAATGAGAAGAACTACCCCACTCATGATCTCGAGTTGGCGGCAGTTGTGCATGCTCTTTTGACTTGGAGACATCTTCTATTGGGAAGAAAAGTGGACATTTTCACTGATCACAAGAGTCTCAAGTACATCTTCACTCAGCCTAATCTCAACCTCAGGCAAACTCGATGGGTCGAAACGATTCAAGAGTATAACCCGAGTATTGAGTATACTCCAGGCAAGGCCAATGTGATTGCTGACGCATTGAGTAGAAAGGCCTACTGCAACAGTCTGATTCTTAAGCCTTATCAACCCGAGCTTTGTGAAGCTTTCCGCAAACTTAATCCGCAAGTTGTTCCTCAAGGTTTCCACGCCAACCTTCAAGTCTCTCCTACCTTAGAAGACCAGAATTGCCAAGCCCAGCTTCTTGATGCTATGGTGAAAAAAGTGAAGATTGGGATTGCCAAGAGTCAGTCCAAGTACAAGTGCTACCGCCTTGATGACAAGGACACTCTCTTCTTCAAGGATCGTATTGTTGTACCCAAAGGTGACCTCCGTAAAGTGATCTTGAACGAGGCTCACAATTCTCTCCTCTCCATCCACCCTGGGAGCACGTAGATGTATCAGGACCTTAAACAGGCTTATTGGTGGACTCGAATGAAGCGTGAGATCACTCAATTCGTGAATGAATGTGATGTCTGCAGAAGAGTGAAGGCAGAACACCAAAGGCCAGCAGGTCTCCTCCAACCTCTTGCCATTCCAGAATGGAAGTTTTACCACATTGAAATGGACTTCGTGACTGGGTTTCCAAAGTCCAAGCGTGGCAATGATGCTATATTCGTTGTCATCGACAAACTCACCAAAGTGGCTCACTTTCTGCCTATCAAAGAGTCGATCACTGCAGCTCAATTGGCGGAACTCTATACCTCCCGTTTTGTCTCTCTACACGGTATTCCACAAGTGATCTCTTCAGACCGTGGCAGCATCTTTACCTTGAAGTTTTGGGATTCTTTTCAGAAGGCCATGGGCACCAACATCCGCTTCAGCACAGCTTTCCATCCTCAAACTAGCGGTCAAGTCGAGCGTGTCAACCAGATTCTTGAAGATATGCTCAGGGCTTGTGTGATCTCCTTCGGCATGAAGTGGGAGGATTGTCTTCCTTATGCTGAATTCTCCTACAACAACAGTTTTCAAGCAAGTTCGGGCAAGGCCCCATTTGAAATTCTGTATGGCAGGAAGTGTCGTACCCCTCTCAACTGGTCCGAAACCGGTGAACGTCAGCTTTTGGGTAATGACTTAATCACAGAAGCAGAAGAAATGTGCAAAGTCATTCGAGATAACCTCAAAGCAGCCCAATCCCGTCAGAAGAGCTACTATGATAGTAAGCACCGTGATTTGTCTTTCGAGATCGGAGATCATGTGTACCTCCGTGTCTCTCCTATGAAAGGTACTCGTCGCTTCGGTATCAAAGGGAAGCTTGCCCCCAGATACGTGGGACCTTTCAAGATTGTCAGCAAGAGAGGCGACCTCGCCTATCAACTCGAGCTTCCTTCAAACTTTGCAAATGTTCATGACGTGTTCCATGTCTCTCAGCTTCGAAAGTGCTTCAAGACTCCTGACCGCACCATCAAATTCGAGGACATTGAGCTCCAAGAAGATCTCTCCTACCGTGAGCACCCAGTTGCTATTCTTGAAGAGACTGAACGCAAGACTCGCAACAAGTCAATCAAATTTCTCAAAGTCAAGTGGTCACACCATTCCGACCGTGAAGCTACCTGGGAACGCGAGGATCACCTCCGTTCTAAGTACCCGGCGTTCTTTCAGTCCTAGATCTCGAGACGAGATCCTTTCGTACTGGTGGAGTGTTGTAACACCCCAGATGTAACTTTCCCAATTTGTACTCCAACTCTTGTCGTTTCCGGCGTTAAGTTATTTTATTTTTCTCGAGTTTGGGTTTTTGTCTCCGTGTTTTGTTGTCGTTGTCATGCATCTCATATCATGTCATCATGTGCATTGCATTCGCATACGTGTTTGTCTCTTGCATTCGAGCATTTTCCCCGTTGTCCGTTTTGCATTCCGGTGCTTCGTTCTCCTCCGGTGGTCATTTCAACCTTTCTTTCGTGTGTGGGGATTAAACATTTCCGGATTGGACCGAGACTTGCCAAGCGGCCTTGGTTTACTACCGGTAGACCGCCTGTCAAGTTTCGTACCATCTGGACTTCGTTTGATACTCCAACGGTTAACCGAGGCATCGAAAAGGCCTCGTGTGTGTTGCAGCCCAACACCCTCCAATTTCGCCCAAACCCCACCAAACTCTGCTCCATCATCTAGAGCATTCGATCACGATCGCGTGGCCGAAAACCGCACCTCATTTGGACTCTCCTATCTCCCTCTATGCCTATATATACCTCCCCCATTCCAAATCTCGGATCCCCTCGTCAAACCCTAAAAAAAACCATCTCCGCCGCCGCCGGACGTGTCCGCACAGGCCGGACAACGTCCGGATCCGCCTCCGCCAACCGGGAGCCGCCACGTGGGCGCCCCGGACCACATCACCGCCGCCACATCCGCGCGGGCCCGCCAGGCCCGAGCCGGGCCCCCGAGGCCCGAAGCCACCGCGCCGCCGCCCGAAGCCCCGCGCCTCCTCTACCCGCGCGCCGCCCGGGAGCCTCGCCGACGACGCCGTGCGCCATCGCCACCGCCACCACGCGCCATCGCCGGTGCCGCCGCATCCGCGCGCCACCGCTGCCGCTGCAGCTCCGCCTCCCGCCAACGCCGCCCTCCGCCGCCGTCTCGCCGTCCTCTCCCTCCTCCGGCCATCTCCCCCTCGGCTCCGGCCTTCTCCGGCAAGTCCGACGATGAAGCCGTCCAACATCGGGAACCGTGGTGCCGCTACACTGCTCGGGCTGGATCTAGATCCGGAGTGACTCGGGTTGACTTTTTTGCCCAAACCCTAGCTCATGTGCTCATCTTCATCATGTCGTATCTCCTCATCCGTAGCTCCGTTTTTGGCATATAGCATATCAAAATGTTCAACTCAGAGAGTACATCATTTCATTCCATTGCCTTATTTTCATTTGAGTTCATCTTGATGCCCGAAATACTGCTAGAAGAGGGCTACTTGAGTTAATTGTCAGATCTGTTACTCCATTTAGGTTTTTGTCATTTTTGCCATGATTATTGTGTGCATGCTATGCCCTGATGCTCTACATGTGTTTTGTTAAGGGTTTTGTCATCTTTCCATAGGTGCAACCCATGTATTTTTGTGATGTGTGTGGTGACTTGTGCAAGCTTGCAAAGTGGTGCACTTGCTAATTCTGTTTTCAGGGACTTAGTAATTTCACTAAGTCCTGGAGCTGTTCATCTCATGATGCCATATGTTCATATTGTTTTCTAGTGATCCGTGCCTCTTTTGAGGATGATCAGTAAGGGAGTTTTGTTAATCTTGTAGTGCTCTATCCATCCATGTCTTTTTTTGCAATTATGGATCACCCTAGCTTGAGTAAATCGAGCTCTACTTTTGCTACTTTGTGAATATGGGCAGATTGTCAACTTGTTTGCGATTTTGCCGGTGTTGTTGTAGTTGATCAGTGCATGCTATGCTATTGTTCTTGCCATGTATAGCTTGCATTTTGTGCCTTCTTGATGGATGTATGCTTGTCTTTCCATGACTTGCACCGTAGTGAGTGCATCGAGCTCGTAAACATGCCTACTTGAGTTATATTTCAGCATGTGCCAGTATTCACTAAGTCTGAAAACTGATTATGTTTTTGCTATGTTCACATGCTTGCAATTGTATTTTCTGATCCCTTTTGGCTCAAGATCACTAAGGGATTTTTGTTAAATTCTTTGAGTAGCTCCATGTCATGCTTTACTTTGCCATGTTCAGGTCCCGTAGCATGTAGTTTTGTGGCTCCGAAGAGGGCTACCTGATCTGAAATTCCAGACAAGTGTTAATTTCACAAAGTCTGAGATATGTTTGCCATATGCATTTTTGCCATGCTTGATTGAACCTGTTAATGGATGAATTAGCCGTAGCTCAGTGCTAGACTTTTTTTAAGCATCTTGTGTGCATCCCTGCCATGTATTTTGTTGTCATGTTTGGTTGTTGTAGTATGTTCATCTCATTGCATTTATTTGGCTACTTGCTGTAAATCGCAGACCGGTGTCATATTTGAATCGCTTGCGATTTCCAAACCGTAACTCCGATTCCGGCGTTCTTTATATCGATTTCAAGCGATTTCATCTCATCTTTCCAGTGGCACCCTTGGATTTCCAAGTTGAGGCCAGGTTCATGCATTTCCTGTTATATCTTGCATTTTGCATCCCGCATCGCATTCCGCATAGCATATCATCATTGCATCATATTGCTTGGTCTTGCACGTGGTTGATTGTATCATTGTTGCTTGTTTGTCTTGTTTGGGTAGAGCCGGGAGACGAGTTCTCTAACGAGGAGCCCGTTGAGTTTGCTTTCGAGGATCCAGTCAACTCTAACAACTGTGCAGGCAAGATGATCATACCCTCGAAATCACTACTATCTTTGCTATGCTAGTTTGCTCACTCTTTTGCTATGCCAATGCTACGATGCCTACCACTTGCTTGCAAGCCTCCCAAATTGCCATTTCAAACCTCTAACCCACCATGTCCTAGCAAACCGTTGATTGGCTATGTTACCGCTTTGCTCAGCCCCTCTTATAGCGTTGCTAGTTGCAGGTGAAGATTGAAGGCCGTTCCTTGTTGGAACATTTATTTACTTGTTGGGATATCATTATATTATCTTGTTATATTAATGCATCTATATACTTGGTAAAGGGTGGAAGGCTCGGCCTCTCGCCTAGTGTTTTGTTCCACTCTTGCCGCCCTAGTTTCCGTCATATCGGTGTTATGTTCCCGGATTTTGCGTTCCTTACGCGGTTGGGTTATAATGGGAACCCCTTGATATTTCGACTTGATTAAAGCTTTTCCAGCAATGCCCAACCTTGGTTTTACCATTCGCCACCTAGCCTCTTTTTCCCTTGGGTTACCGGAGCCCAAGGGTCATCTTATTTTAACCCCCCCCCCCGGCCAGTGCTCCTCTGAGTGTTGGTCCGACCGAGTAGACTGCGGGGCCACCTCGGGGCAACTTGAGGGTTGGTTTTACTCGTAGGATGTCTCATCTGAGTGTGCCCTTAGAACGAGATATGTGCAGCTCCTATCGGGATTTGTCGGCACATTCGGGCGGTGTTGCTGGTCTTGTTTTAACATGTCGAAGTGTCTTGAGTAACCGAGATACCGAGTCTGATCGGAACATCTTGGGAGGAGGTCTATTCCTTCGTTGACCGTGAGAGCTTGTCATGGGCTAAGTTGGGACTCCCCTCAAGGGATTGAACTTTTGAAAGTCGTGCCCGTGGTTATGGGCAGATGGGAATTTGTTAATGTCCGATTGTAGATAACTTGAACCTTAACTTAACTAAAATGAATCAACCGAGTGTGTTACCGTGATGGCCTCTTCTCGGCGGAGTCCGGGAAGTGGACACGGTGTTGGAGTAATGTTTGCGCAGGTTGCTCTCTAGTTTCTCGCTCGCGCTTTGCCTCCTCTTCTCGCTCTCTTTTGCGAATAAGTTAGCCACCATACTTGCTAGTCGCTTGCTACAGCTCCACTCATATTTTACCTTGCCTTACCTATAAGCTTAAATAGTCTTGATCGCGAGGGTGCGAGATTGCTGAGTCCCTGTGGCTCACAGATTACTATTACACCAGATGCAGGGCCTGATGATTCTGCTCCAGGAGACGCGTATGAGCTCAAGTGGGAGTTTTACGAAGACTCTCAACGTTACTATGTTTCCTTTCCCGATGATCAGTAGTGGTGCCCAGTTGGTGGTGATTGGGACCGTGTCGCTTGTTGGGTTATCTTTTATTTTGGCGCCGTAGTCGGGCCATGAGTGTTTGGATGATGTAATGTTATTTATGTACCTTCATTGACGTGGCGAGTGTAAGCCAACTATGTTATCTCCCCTTTATTATTTATATTACATGGGATGTTGTGAAGATTGCCTTACTTGCGACATATGCCTTCAATGCGATTATGCCTCTAAGTTGTGCCTCGACACGTGGGAGATATAGTCGCATCGAGGGTGTTACACTTGGAAGAAGACTTTGAGTATTTCTTCTTCTTGTTGTCGTCAGAATCATATTCCTTGCTCTTCTTCTTCTTGTTGTTGTTCTCATTGTCCCACTGCGGACAGTGAGAGCTATAGTGACCAGGTTTCTTGCACTTGTGGCATGTTCTCTTCTTGTAGTCATGAGCAGAAGCTTCATCATTCCTTGAGCTGGATCGTGAGGACTTTCTGAAGCCTTTCTTCTTGGTGAATTTCTGGAACTTCTTCACAAGCATAGCAAGCTCCTTTCCAATGTCTTCAGGATCATCAGAACTGCAGTCAGATTCTTCTTTAGATGAGGACACAGCTTTTGCCTTCAAGGCACGAGTTCAACCATAGTTGGGACCGTAGATGTCTCTTTTCTCAGAAAGCTGAAACTCATGTGTGTTGAGCCTTTCAAGTATGTCAGACGGATCGAGTCTCTTGAAGTCAGGGCGTTCTTGTATCATCGGGGCTAGGGTGTCAAACGAGCTGTTAAGTGATCTCAGGAGTGTCTTGACGATTTGATGCTTGGTGATCTCAGTAGCACTGAGAGCTTGAAGCTCATTTGTGATGTCAGTGAGTCGATCAAACGTGAGCTGAACATTCTCATTGTCGTTTCTCTTGAAGCTGTTGAAGAGGTTGTGAAGGACACTAATCCTTTGATTTCTCTGGGTTGAGACGCCTTCCTTGACCTTGGAGAGCCAGTCCTAGACCAGCTTAGAGGTTTCCAAAGCACTCACACGGCCATACCGCCCTTTTGTCAGATAACCACAGATGATGTTCTTGGCAGTGCAATCCAGTTGAACGAATTTCTTGACATCAACAGCGATGACACCTTCACCAGCCTTGGGAACGCCACTTTTGGCGACATACCAGAGGTCGACATCAATGGCTTCAAGATGCATGCGCATCTTATTCTTCCAGTAGGGATATTCAGTTCCATCGAAGACGGGGCACGCAACGGAGACTTTGATTATCCCTGCAGTCGACATAGCCAAAACTCCAGGTGGTTAAACCGAATCACACAAAACAAGGTAGTACCTTGCTCTAATACCAATTGAATGTGCTAGTGATCGACTAGAGGGGGGTGAATAGGTGGTTTTTATGGAAGTCTTCAAAAAATGGAAGTTTCAAAGACAAACGATAGAAAGAAACCTATTACCATGCAGCGGAAGGTAGACTACACTAGGCAAGCCATAGTCAAGTATTCAATGAAGTGAAAGCACAAAGACTAATAGCAGCTAGGTAGTATGGATCAGGATGGAAGATAGTATGAAGCCAATCAGAACAAGTAGTCACACAGTGAAGACAAAAAGATAATGCAAACAGGCAATGACTTCACAAGGACCAACTTCAAGTAAAGAGATGGGAAGGATAGAACCAGTGGCTCGTTGAAGACAATGATTTGTTGGACCAGTTCCAGTTGCTGTGACAACTGTACGTCTGGTTAGGGAGGCTGAGATTTAACTCAGAAGACTGCATCTTCACCTTATTCCCCTTGAGCTAAGGACACCCAGTCCTCGCCCAATCACTCTGGTAAGTCTTCAAGGTAGACTTCCAAACCTTCACAGACTTCGTTCACCGGCGATCCACAATGACTCTTGGATGCTCAGAACGCGATGCCTAACCGGCTGAAGGATTCACAGTCCTCAAGTGTAATAAGTCTTTAGATCACAGAGACAAGAAGACTTCAGTGATGCCTAACACTCTTTGGCTCTAGGTCTTTAGGGCTTTGTCCTCGCAAGGATTTCTCTCTCAAAGGCTTCGAGCTGGGTTGCTCTCAAACGACAAAAGCCGTGCACTAACTCTGAGCAACCAACCAATTTATGGTGTAGGGGGTGGGCTATTTATAGCCACTAGGCAACCCGACCTGATTTGTGCGAAATGACCCTGGGTCACTAAGGAACTGACACGTGTTCCAACGGTCAGATTTCGAACACACATGGCAACTTTACTTGGGCTCATTGTCTTCGCTCGAAGACATAGGATTTTGGTTAAGCATCACTTCAATCATTCTGACTGGTTCACTGGGACCCCACTTAACAGTATAGTGGTTCCTATGACTCAACAAAGAAGAAAAGGAAACAACGAAACAATTAAGTCTTCGCGCTCCATAGTCTTCACTCAATGTCTTCTCTTGTCATAGTCTTCAATATGAATATCTTCACATACCACCTTTGTCTTCAATGTCTTCATACATTGTTAGGGGTCATCTCCGGTAGGAAAACCGAATCATTGAGGGACTACTACCTGTGTTATCCTGCAATTCTCACAAACACATTAGTCCCTCAAGCCGGTTTATCGCCAATACTCCAAAACCAACTAGGGGTGGCACTAGATGCACTTACATATAGCCATGGATGATGCTTCCATCCGGACGGGACATGTTACGAACGAATCATTTGATGATCCCATTCATCCTCTCAAACGGCGTCATGTTGTGCATAAATGACGGCCCCAAGTCTAATATGTCGTCCACAATATGGACACACAGATGCACCATCACGTCAAAGAACGCGGGCGGGAAGTACATCTCAAGCTCATTCAGTATCACAACGATCTCTTCTTGTATCCTTCGGAGCTGCTTCAGACTGATCGACTTTCGAGAGATGACGTCGAAAAAGTTGCAGAGACCAATAAGCGTGTCACGGACCTGCTTGTCCATTATCCCTCTAAGGGCAACAGGTAGTATCTGCGTCATCATCACATGACATTCATGGGACTTCATCCCGCTGAACCTTTTCTTGTCCGTGTCTAGATATCTGCTTATGTTGCCACAGTAACTGGAACTAACTTTGACTCCGGTAAGGCACTTAAAGAATTGATCGATCTCAGCCTGACTTAAGGTGAAGCAAGAAGGGGGGAAATAATCCTCTTTCTTTACTTTCTTGCCCTTCATCTCCCGCGCCTCTGTCTCCGTCTCTGTCTCGTCGGACTGTTTACGGGGCGGCATGTGCAGATCTTCCCTGATATTCAAATCTTGCAAGTCTTTTCTTGCCTTCGGCTCATCCTTGGTCTTATATGGCATGTTCATCAGTGTCGCAAGCAAACTCTCAAGGGCATTCTTATAGATGTGCATTTGATCAAGGCAATGAGGTGTATCGAGTTTGTGCCAGCACTCCAAGTCCCAGAACACAGACCATGTATTCCATACCTTCAGCAGCGGCTCCGGCGCCTTTTTCATCGTCTTTCCCGGCGCGGGGCACTCTTTCCAGTTTTTCAACAGCTCATCGATTTCGGCACCGCTCTGCCTACGTGGAGGTCCCTGATGCTCAGCATGACCATTGAATAGATCTCCACGGTTCTCCACGGGTCGTCCTATTCGAGCCATCTTCGATGCC
The DNA here is from genome assembly GCF_056163025.1 of Triticum urartu. NCBI lineage: Eukaryota > Viridiplantae > Streptophyta > Magnoliopsida > Poales > Poaceae > Triticum > Triticum urartu. The sequence goes on along the minus strand of NC_141876.1, from coordinate 224,213,206 downwards.
CCATGTCCACAATTTTCCCAGACCCGCCATCTTTCCTTGATGTTAGCTACTGAGACGTCGTATCATCCATGCACCGCGTGCATCCGCAATATCCATGGCACACCTGGCCTACGACATATCCGTAACTGAGATAGTCGTGCACCGTCGTGATCAGGGTGGCTCTCATGTACAAATACTCGCCTTTGTTGGCGTCCCATGTCTTGGCTGGTGTTTTCCATAAAGTGTCTAACTCCTCTTGAAGTAGCCCCAGATACAAATTAATATTATTTCCTGGTTGTTTCGGCCCTTGAATAAGCATGCTCATGTGAATGTACTTTGACTTCATGCACAACCAGGGGGGAGGTTGTACGTCCATACAAACACGGGCCATGTGCTATGGCTGGTGTTCTGGTTGCCAAACAGATTCATGCCATCGGTACACGTGCTGAGCACGATGTTCCTTCCAACACATTTGAAATACCGATAGAAGTTCTTCAACGCTCTCCACTGGCTTCCATCCTTGACGTATCTCATCTTCGGATCATCTCCATCATTGGGCTTCTTCCTCTCCACGTGCCAGCGCATTAGCTTGGCTTCCTTGGGATCTACGAAATACTGCTAGAGACAGGGAGTGATCGGTAAGTACCATACAACTTTATGGGGACATTTCTTCCTGGCCTTCTTGTATCAAGAAGCATTGCACACTAGACAACTTGTTTTTTCTGCGTGCTCCTTCCGATAAATTATGCAATCATTGATGCATGCATGGTATTTAACATGCGGTAGATCAAGAGGGCACACGACCTTCTTGGCCTCATCAACACTAGTAGGACATAGATTCCCCGCGGGAAGAACATCCTTTAGGTACATGAGATGCTCATCGAGGCTAGTGTCGGTCCATTTGTTTTTAGCCTTCGCCTTTAGGAGTTGGAGCGTGAAACTCAAGCGGGTCACCTCAGGATTGCAACCATCATACAATGGAGTGTTCGAGTCTACCACTAGTTGCTCCAGCTTAGCCTCCTCTCTAGAAGCAGCTCTCTCAATACTCGTCTCATGTGAAGCAGTGCTGGAACATGAGGGCCCCGCACGATTAAACTTAGTACCGACGAACTCTGCTCCGTGGAGTCCACGTTCTCTCCGCCGCCATGTCCTGCCCCTTCTACTCCGCCATGTCCAGCCCCTTCTCCGCCGCCATGTCTGGCCTCATCCCCGCCGCCATTATCGATCATCTCTTTGTTTTGCCCCGTGTCGTCATGGCCTGCCCCGTCGGCGTCCTCAACATAGTCATCCTCATCTTCAGTTATCCACCGAGTATAGCCAACCATGAAACCAGTCATGAGCAGGTCCGCTTCGACACGACCATCGTCATAGGGGTCGAGCCAAACTATTCCTTTGCATTTTCGACACGGACATAAAACCTCTGTCCGGTTATTTTCTTTCATATCCTGCACCGCCGACCGCAACCACCTGTCCACCATCGTTCCACTGACCATCATGAACGTCTGCATGGTAATAATAAACAAATTGATTATAAATATGTGTTCATGCATCAAAGTCATACAAAAAATCGGCATGACCTTCCCTAAAAATAGGACATATATAGATCTAGAGTTTGCCCGCAATTTGCCAAAACGGAAATAAATCGACATTTCGGCAAAACCTAGGCAACTCAAAAGCACAATTGCATCAACACATGCCACACACACAATTTCCATCATATTGCCAAATTATCATATCACACACACATACACATATTTCCATTTTGCAAAGCATGAAATTTTAATTACCTCTATCTCGAGATCGAGCACACACAGTGGAGATGATAGAATAAGCCTAGTGTTAGCAGAATAAGGTCTTAAGATATATATATATATATATATATCAATTAGGCTTTAAGTGCGTACTTGTTAGTGAAAGTGTTGTCCAATGGGAATTATATTTTGTATTACTCATGTAGCCTACAAAGTTTGTGGGATAGCATTGTAACTTCTTACTCCATTTCTAAATTTGTACTAGTCCTCTATACCGTATATTGCGCTACTCGTACTACTACCTCCCTTCTAGTTTATTGGTCCCCTTCAAAATTTGTGCCAAATTCTGACCATAAATTTAACTAACTAAATGTTAATGCATGTCACAAAAATTATATCGTTTGATTCGTATTTGAACATAGTTTCCAATGGTATAATTTTCGGTGACATGCATTTACATTTTGTTAGTTTAACCTATGGTTAAAATGTGACACTAAATACTACTAGTAAGTAGTACAGTAGTAGTACTAGTATACGTCGGTCACATTATTCATCATGTCCTCACATTGAGTTGACGTGATAGCACACTATGCGTGAGGTGACACAAGGGTCCCGACGGCGTGTTCGGCTCACCCCTATGCTACTACAACAGTACTCTCGCATTCTCTACAAGATCACTCTCCCATTCTCTCCCGGTCTCCCCGCCTCCCAGCCGCCGCCTTATTTGGATCCATTTGGTACGATGAGTGATGAGCTACTGGAGTTGCTATACTTCATTGCAAGTAGTCAAAAGGAAGACACTGAAAAATTCGATCTCAACAAGGATGCTCTTCAAGCTAGCCGGATGAAGGAAGAAACCAGCGAGGCCGCTCCTGTGAGTATTCGTCCCATCGGCCTGTATTATTATTTCGATCTTAATGGTGGTTTTCAAGTCTTTAGAGTCTACATGTAGTAATGAAGCCGAGACTCTAGTTTGTTCACGTATTGTGGATTTTAGATTTGGAGTACCACTTATCTGTCGAAATCTTCCATCATTTACTTAAAACAGTCTATTGATCATACATTGAGTACCATTTAACTGGAATTAACCGTTGCAAGTCCAAGAAGGATTGGTCGGTGCTACCGGTTGGTCTCAAGTTCGATCCCATGCATCAGGAGCTGATCGAGCACCTTGAGGCCAAAGTGAGTGCTGATAGCGCGAGATCTCACCCTCTCATCGATTTGTTCATACCAACCATCGACAGTGATCACGGCATATGGTACACCAATCCTGAGAAACTTCCAAGTGAGACACCGATCGGCCGTCTACTTGTACAAACATATTCCTTTGTTTATAGCTCTATTTTTCTTTTTACATGCAGACCTAGTGTCAGGACCCCGATTCCACGTCACATTGATCTAGCCGGTAACACCTCATATCACTTTGCGGCCCCACGCACGGTATTCCCACGGGTGTCGCCTTACCATGGCCCGGGACCGTTTGCGCCTTTTGGCTCACGTATATGATAGTGTCGCTAGCATCCATATGATAGAGAACCCGGGCCGACATGGCTAGTCATGAACCAAAAGTGGCACTAACTTACGGGGACAGGCATACATGAATCAACATCGAGCATGTCAGTCAGCAGCGTGTGAATCCGGCTGTAGCACTGGGCTAACAGGACTCCGGTGAACCGGGCTGTAGCAGGCTAGGCAGGACTCCAGATGTCACCATGTGACATTTCCCCGAAGGGATAGACACAGGAACGAAGTGAATCACATGCCGGCCAGTCAAGTGTTCCGGAGCAGTAGTGCTGGGCTAGCAGGACTCCGGTGAACCGGGCTGTAGCAGACTGCTATGGCTCATGGAAGCACAAGACTACATTTCCCCATAAGAGAGGCTACCAAGGATAAACAACTAGGTTGTCGGATCCCACACATACCAAGCATTTCAATCATACACACATTATGCTCAATATGTGCAATACAACATGGCATCACAACAAGACTCTACGACTCAGAGTATTTATTCATTAGGCTCCGAGGAGAGAGATATTACAAACATGGGTCTCATGACCCAACAATCATAGCATACAAAGAAAGCACATGCAGAAACTTAACATGTCTGAGTACAGACATCTATAAATGAAAAAGGCTGAGAAACCTAACTATCTACCAGATCCTGCCGAGGGCACAAGGTCGTAGCTGAGGTATCAAGCTAAACATCGAAGTCCACACGGAACTACTAGCGAGACTGACGTCTCTCTACAAAACATAAAATAGGCAAACGTGAGTACAAATGTACCCAGCAAGACTTACATCAGAACTATCTACATATGCCTCGGTATCAACAAAGGGGTGGTGGAGTTTAACTGTAGCAAGCCAGCTTTGACTCGGTGGCTATCTTGAACTACGACTGCAAGTAACTCTTTGAGGTGACGCACACGAGTCCACATATTCACCATATCAATACTCCACTATCGATCCGCTCTCGTCTCCTTACGAGAACGCCATACATAGCACTCACGCTTATCTTGCACATTTTAGAGTATCCACTTTCACTTGTCTATGTACTATGCAAGGGGTCCAAGTTTCCATATCCGAGGAATCCGGCTATTCGAATAGATAATGATAACCCTGCAGGGGTGTACTTCTTCACACACGCTCTCGCCACTTACCACCATGTACACATCGTGTATCTCGGCAACCATCAAGCGGAAGCCTGGCGAGGGATTCGGTCATGACCTGACTAACCTACAAGTCTCTAGTCCAGGTTTATCGCCTATTCAGGTTCCATCCGCAAGGAGATCCGGCCAGGGTGTCGCTCATGGCCCCAAACGATGTGAGCAGGGTTCCCAAGCCCACCATCCGAGTGCCACTTGGTACACCATGCCACTGTGCCTAGTCTGTCCCAAGCCCACCTGTACCGGGTGCCACTTGGTAGACTACTAACATTACCTACAGACACCAGAAACTAGATGCAACTCCTGGACAGAGATCGAGTTGATTAATAAGCCGAGAGGGGCCGAGTTACCGGAACCCAATGTGTGGTAGTAATTGTTCATGGATCACAAACACAGAACCCAGTTCCTGAGAACGGCTGCAATGAGACAACCCACCATGTACTCCTACATGGCCTCTCACCGCTACCTTTACCAAATCGTGTTCACACACTTAGCTCTCAACGGTAGGACATGTTCACCATGTTCCAATTCATTCCCGATGAATCAGACCTGACTCAACTCTAAGCAGTAGCAGGCATGACAACAAGCATGAATGAGTAGGCACATCAGGGCTCAAACAATTCCTACTCATGCTAGTGGGTATCATCTATTTACTGTGGCAATGACATGTCATGCAGAGGAAAGGGGTTCAGCTACCGCAACATGTAACAGTTGAAATGATGTTGTCCTAATGCAGTAAAAGAGAGCAGGAGCGAGAGAGTGGGATTGTATCGAAATGAACAAGGGGGTTTTGCTTGCCTGACACCTCTGAAGATAGTATAGCTCTTCATCAGTGTCATCGATCTCATCGTCGGAACCACGTTTACTGAGGGGGAACAAATACCGGCAAACGGAGAAAGAACACAATCAATGCAATGCACATTCACATGAATGACATGTCATGTTAAGGTACTGAATTCACCTAATGCAATATCTAGCCAAGTTAATTGAAGTGGAATTCGAACAAGGTTAAACTCCAACTCCAAATGGTAGTTCATAAATTGCCCTAATCATGATTTATCCTATTCAGTGACGTTAACTTGTTCAAAACTGCATGAAAATGCCATAAACAGATTCTTCATATTTTTCTTGATAATTTTTCATATATAATTTATTTCATTCCGAGTTACGGTTGATTTTCTATGAATTTTTGAAGTTTTAACTATTTTCTGAAATTTTCTAAACCTTTTTCTAATTTATTCAAATTTCAGAAAATAGTTATAGCGTCAGCATGACGTCAAGATGATGTCATCAGGTCAACCGGGGCTGACCAGGGTCAAACCTGACACGTGGGGCCCACATGTCATAGGCTCAGTTATAATTAGTGATTTTAGTTAAACCTAACAAAAATCGTTAGAGGGGCTAGGCCCGCCGGTCAGTGGCTGCGGGTGTTAATTAGAGCCTAAACTAATTGTTGCCACGTCAGCTAAACAGGGTTTCGCCGCCGGCGACCTCATCCGACGGCGGAGGCATGTCGGAATTGCTGCTCCGATAGCGGTTCGATGCGGCGAGGGTACCAGTGGAGAGCTCACGCTCGTGCACGACTAGGGGAGGCCTCGGGAGGCGGTGGGGTGGCCGGGAACGACGACCACGTCCGCTTTGGCAGCGGCAGAAGCTCGGCCCAGCACGGGTGCGGTGGCTGCAGCGCGTTAGCCAGAGAGCAGAGGAGCGCGTTGGGATCCTGGGAACCTGGAGAGCACACGGGCGCTACTGGAGCGAGCGGAAGAGCTCCGGGCGCGAGGTTCACCGGCCATGGCAATGGTCGGAGCTCGGTGCTTGCGGGGACGGCAGCTACGGCACGAGAACGAGCAGGGGAGGAGGGGGAAACAAAGGAGTCCTCACAGCGAAGTTGTTTAGCAGCTCAGACGGCTCGGGGAGGCCCTCTTCGGCGCGAATCGACGGCGGCGATCCACGGGTTGCTAGCGAGGAAGACGATGATGCTGACGGTGCTGCAGTGCGCCCGGGCTTCTGATCTTCAGTGTTCAGACGAGGACGAGCTTCTCTCCGCGGCTGGACACGGTGCGGGGCCTAGCTAGGGTGCGCGGTAGCTACAATGCCGAGTAGCGGCTCTCCGGTGCGCTCGGCTTCGGGGGAGAGACGAGGCAGGGAGAGAGGGGAGCGGTCGAGGGGGTCCAGGGGTCTGCGTGGCAACGCCAGAGCCGTCCAGGCCGTCGACGAGGCAGGCGAGTAGGGTGGAGGTGGCGCGCGCGTGTGCGCGCACGGCGGCCACCCGCCATGCCTACTGTCCTGGGGAGGAAGATGACAGGGGAGGTGGAGGTGGGCTGGGCCGGTACAGTAGCGGGCCGCGTAGGTGGGCTGGCCTCTCTGGTGGGCTTCACAGGTGAGGCCAGGTAAAAACTGCTCTGTTTTATTATCTATGTTGTTTTCTTTTTCTTTTAATCATTTTGCCACTGATTCAAATTCAAAAGTAAATCAAAGCAGGGCAAAACCTTCTGAATATTTGTATGTTGCCATTATGAACTTTTCCAAAGGCGCATAAATAATTTCAGGGCCTTTTGAAATATATTCTATATAAAATGAATATAATCCAAAGGTCAAATACTTATTGATTTAAATTCGAAGTCCCAAAAATAATTCCTTAAAAATGTTCCTAAATTTTGGTTTGATATATAGTTCTTGCCAAAATTCTCAAACATTGCAAAATGGACATCTTGGAAACAAAGAATGAGATTTCCAGGGTTCTTTGCCCTTCTTTTGATTAAAGTCTTGAGGCTTCAACAATCCTCAATTCAAGTTCTAGAAATGTAAATATGATGCATGGATGCAATGCCACTAATTACAAGCATTAAACTGGGCCTGTGACAACTCACCCCCACTAAACAAGAATCTCGTCCCGAGATTCAAGACGTGAGGTAAGAATACTTAGGGGACACAAGGCTAACACGATCTTCATGATCCAACTTCCCTTCTCGAAGATGTTGAATCATTGCTTCAAATTGATCTTGACGTCCTTGCTTTCGATATCTTCATCCAACTACGATGACAGAAGAGAGGAAACACTATAGAATTCGATCTTCACAAGGATCGACCGATACACGATCAACTCATGGAACGAGATGTTGAAACATCTCTTGAGCCGAGACACAAAACACACATCGAGAGGAAGGGAGGAAACAAATGACGAAGGTTTAATTTGGTAGGCAACAATCCCACGCTAGAGTAAGATGGAACATGAGTTCAAAGAAGCGAGAAGATAATTTGCCATGATTCCATAATAGAGCACCTTGAGAGAGGTGACTCGTGGAAATATTCCCTTAAGTGGCAAAAAGAATTACTTCTGATTCATAGAGCATTGAAACTCTCTATACCAGCCTAAGGCAATTCACAAACGATCGTCTGGAAGAGTTCGAAGAGGTGGATACTCAGACTAGAATGGATGATGTGGACTACCTTGTTGAAGACAACGTATTGGATGATTTTTGCCTATCATCGGAAATGGATGGGACCCATGGTAAGTCCACTTTTTGAAGATGACTTTGGATAGCAATTACCGAGAAGGGAAGCCCATGGAATATTGGCACAACATGGTGCAGGCTGGGAACAAAATGCAAATGATGGGAATGTTCCAATCATCATATCTGCCTGAGATTCAGATCTGGTTAGTAACAGGATACTTCAGACTCAACATGTCTGCAAAAGAAAGTTTGCAACACAGTTCGACGAGATGACGTTGCGAGATTCTCAGGAGATGAACTACGATAGCAAGCTCGAAAACATGAGCGGGTTCTGCTACACACATGTGAACACGTTGTCCTAGACAAGCATGACCACATAGTAGTCTTACAATGAAACACTACCGAGTTCAGGTGGGAACCAACAACGAGGATATCAAAGTCCTTTTATAAGCCCAGGTTAGCTCTTAAGAAGGAGCTTCTTCTCCTTGAAAAAATCAATCAGTGGCTTGGTGTGCTGGGAAACACATATAGAATGGAGGCGGCCAACCAATCAAACCATAGAGTACTTCGCACATATGCGTGACTAACTTGGGATGATTCCGGAGGAAGAAAAAACAAGCTTTCTCGAATCCACGGCGGCAACTTGCATCAGATGCACATGAATTAGAGGAAGTCACATCTTTCAACCGAACATATGCTTCATGAACGGGACACGAAGGCAATGCTTACAAAGTTTCCAACACTAGCTCAATGTTCAACATGAATCATGGAGGAGACAAGATGCTGCTGATGGGCTCAACAGCAACTCATCGGAATTTTCATATCACTGGAATTCCACCATTATGTGAACAATGTGATATTATTGGTCAGACCAAAAGATATAATGGTGTATGCTCGAGGAAACAACCACGAGTAAGACAACATTACGAATATCGTTGGTTCTGATTTGATCTGACGATAGCCCACACTCAAATAAAAGTTTGGATAAGATGATAGGTCCATTAACTAATCACGAGGATCAATCGATGAAAATACCATCTTTCTTCAACACAGATACAAGATATCTCTTAGGGATGAGCTAGGTCAGACAAGCTTTTATCTTCCAACTATCCAAGTTGTTGTCTAGCTTAACCAACTAGCTCAAGGGTATGCAACACAGATTCCTGGAGAAGGGTTGGTTACAAGAAACCAACTTGATCACGAGCTCAACATAGCGGTCAGGGGACAACCTGGAAATACTTCCGAGAAGATATTCGGAAAATCATGAACCACCGACATGTTACTAAGCTCGAGATCAATCTTGCTCTTTAGGCAAGATGATATGACCAAATAAGCGAGGATAGACATAATCCCAACTCTTGATCGAAGAGTGCACCGGGAAAATGGACTAGGTAGCACGATCAATCTTATAATGATGATTCCATAATCAACACACCAAGAATGAGATTATCATCCATTAACCACCAAGCAACGGGGTTGCTAGGAGTATTGATTTCACACATCACGGTTCACTTGTCGATATTCCAGTTACAATAACATGGGAACCGAGGAATGAACAATGATGGCAAGAAGTATCACTGCGTCAAGAATTCATTTGAGGGTGTGTGCAATTCTCACAATACTCTTGTTATGAAAGAGGGTGATACTCCATGGTAGAGAAGAACAAAAGTTGGATTGGCATTTTGATCTGCGGGATACAACTACTTTGACCCAATCCTAGATGTGGACGAGGTACTGGAGTTTGTTTCTCCTAGTCATTCTGGAATCGAATGGCTTGACGGACCACAAGAATAATAGGCATCGATGAACATGGATGCACAACTATTCCTGACTATCAATTGATAGACTAGGGTCGGAATACAGCTGAGGAGGGTCACTCAAGGAACATATAACTTTCTGAGTTGTGGATGCATAGATTAGTATGTCGAGCGAAGCTCAACATTTCTTCCGAATAACCCATGCGGAAAGGTAGAACTGGCAGATTCACAATGTAAAATGGAGAACTCATCAAGAGTGCTCTGGTTGTGATCTTTTGGTTCAAAAGAACTTCTGCCATAAGCAGTTCATGATATTGGAAGAACGATATACCACAGACCTCAAGGACTATCACATGGTTATTAATATCTTAAGGGAACTAGCAAATACTAACAACATGAAGTAGGGTGAATCTCGGGTTCAAAACCCAGTAGTAGAATACCTACTAACTAAATAACATCATGAGGTGCTTTGGAGAATGGTGGCCAGAATCATCACACTGGGAACACCAAACATGCCTAGATTACTAACGCTAAGATACCCTAGTGTCATAATAGCAACTCCAACATATATATCGAGGCAATAGAGTACCTCAACTCACCGACTAGTGTGCTTAATCTGGCCCAAAAGGACATCGGAAACGGGTTGAAGAGATTTGCAAATGCATCAGACTGTTTAGAAACCTGGGATGACTCGGACAACATAACGGCTGTAATTGCTCAAAATATTTGAGACAACCTGCAAAAATGGTGGCATAGCCACTCAACATCACAAAAACAAAGTTCCGGGATCAACGGTCAACATACAGAAGTAGTAGGAACTGAACTGAGGATTGAACTCAACAATCCTAGGAAACTACGGTTTAGTAACACGTCATCCTGAGAGATAGAAGGGAAGCCTAGTCCTTAACCTCGTAGAAAAGATAAGATGACTCAGATCAGAAGGTCATGAGGATAAGGAGTAAAAAGAGCCTTACGTTCCCATCCACAATCAATTCCCTTATATATCTAAAGCATTTCTAGACACGACTTCGACCAGCTTGGCTTGGTAATCCCACAGGCAGTCAGGCTCTGATACCTAGTGAAGCAATTACAATTTTACAGTTAATAAAAGGTGAAACAAGTGACTGCAACATGCCAAAGATGTTATGAAAATACCAACTACGTACACTAAAACCTGTATTCGACAATACTGCAGATATCACAGTAAGTGGCCTAAGCAAGCATTTCTTCCAACACAACTCCAGGGCATTCAAAAGGGGCACGAAGACGCGTCACAAGATACAGTCGGAGTGCGGCATGCACATGATGTAGCATAAGTCCCGAAATACCTTGCCGGTGATGGTCAACGGCCGGCAGACGGGCAGCAAAAAGGTTCTAGTGCTGCACACCAACCAGAACTTTGACCAGCAGAGGACCAACTATCGATGCAACAAACCCTGGGTCTGTTTCCCAAACTGTGCACATGCACGAGAACAAGACCACAAATCCAAGATCAGATTAGAGCGCAAGGGACCAGCCCTTTGAAGGATCGAATATGCGGATTAAGAAGACCAAGAAGAGCCAGAGAAGCAAGACATTGCCTCCCTTGCCGGGCAGGCGAGCCCGGCGAGGACGCCCATGGAAGCAAGCATTCGAGGCATCCCGACAGGCCTGCCGGGGCTTACGGAGGTAGAACCACCCCACTGCACCTCCGCATCACGACCCAAGTCGTCAATTTGTGCGGTGTCAAGCTCCAAGGTGACTAACTGGCTGCTATCCACCACTTGGCAGTCACTTCCTACAGAAAACGCCAACAAGCGACACCCGTCCTGTGACGTGTCGAGCAAGCAGGTGCAAAGCTAGCAAAATAGCCCGGCAGGGCCTACCGGATGAACAGTGATGTGACGTTGAGCGGCGCATTTAATGCGCTCTGTTCGCCTGCATAGTTAGGGCTTGTAGCACTGTCTGTCATCTAATCAGTGCATAATGACAGATTTGCCAATGTGGTTACCCCTTCTGTCTATAAAAGGAGGCCCAAGGCAACCGTAGAAGGGGTTGGATGATTCGGACCTCCACACAATCATACACGCGTAGCCGCTCTCGCCATGAGGCAACCCTGCCGGGCAAGTGTGTTGCGCTCACCACCATTTTTTCCACCATCAATCCACCAAAGTAGGAGTTGGGTTTTACGGCTCACGGCGGCCTGAACCTAGGTAAAGATTGCCCGCGTGATCTCTGTCGTGCTGTTTCACGTTCTTCCGCTCTTTGTGCAATGTGCCATCCCCCCGTCGAACCAGAAAGGGACTCTTGGTCCCATACGTGGTTGTGGTTTCCCGCGACACCAACTGGGTGGCGCACCAGTACCACCTCGGGGACCTGGAGCAAGAGAAGGAGTAGGAGTTGGTCCTTTGCAAGATTTTCTACCAGACTAACACTAGGGCCAGGACTAAAAAGATTATAAGTTAGTTTGGTATTGGTACTTGTACTACTTGGTCGTCTGCAAGTTGGTATTGTTGTTAAGGATCTTTCGGTATGAACTTGGAATTTGCTTTCAACCATCATGTCGAGGGTCGATGTGGATATAAAGCTGAATCATTAGTTTCGAAATGAATTTCCAGGCACCTGATTTTTATTTGATGGATAGTATAAGCACTTGCCGTTCGAATTCCCAGTTCTCCTAATTTTTTACGTCTTCGAAGTGCGTAGGGGATCCATCTGGTTTCACAGCCTCATAGTTTTTTTTGAGACATCACAGGCTGATAGTTCGACGCAACATGCCGGAACTGGGCTGTGGCATGCCAATCCCAACTAGAAATTGTTAAAAGAGAGAAGCGATGGATTTGGACCTTCCTGAACAGTTAAGTGTCATGACCTCGATCGTGAAGCGCCTCCCATGGACTAAAAAAGTCCTAGTCCGTTATTATTAGTTGAAATATGTAAAATATTCTATAATGAAAATAAATATGTAAAATGCAATGAATTTACTCCGCTTTCACTGAAAACCATCTGATTTGCATGAAATTCGTCCGTGAAACCACAAGATGGATGTCCATACAGAGCCTAACCATACTGAACCAGCAGGTCCATGGTCGTACACAAGCAAGTGCATGCCCTTATTATCATGATGGAAAAATAATGCTGGCATCTGAGATGTTGAAACCTATGGAGTCTTCAACGTAGTCAATAAACGAGAGAATTCTGCATGTACAGACTGATAATTGTGATCCATCAGGTATATTGTTTTTTCAGGCCGAGCAAGTTTCAACTGGGCTATGGACTCCTCATGCTTTGTTTTGTTTTTAACAGGCCCAACCCATGACGAAAACGAGGCACAAAGATCCAACAGGTATCTACTGGCCTCTGGCCCGCCAGCCTTAGTTATATTTTGTCTTAGAACATCCCCACGCAGTTGTTTTACTGAATCAAACACATAGCCCAGTTCTATTTTCCTCTTGAAACGCCATGTCCTACTTCCGTTTTCTAATCTCTATCTATAGTTTTACTTGTTCATATACACGTATTATTATATTGAAAATACATAAAGTTCCCTTTTCATCTTTACATCCTTTTTTGTTTTTCCCTCCCAGCGCTGACTTTTTTACGACTGGTTTTCCCTTAAACCAACTCAATTGTCCCACATTTTATTAGCTTACAAAAACAAAACTATATTTTTTCGCAAATCAAGAAGTTCTTAAAAAATAAATGTTTATCATTTCTGGATTAAAACAGTTCGGAGTCCACCGAAATATGCAAAATAAGGTTGAACTTTTTGACCGTGGTCCTACGAAGAAAATGGGTTGTAATAAATTCCTTAAGAATTAGCAAATGGGCTGAAAATTATTTAAAAAATAGCAAATGGGCTCTATGTTGTCTGCCACAGATTTGGAGCCTAGATGACAATCGACTCTACCAGCGCTAGACCATTAGATGACAATCTAACGGCAATCGTGCTTCTTTAGTCTCTGATCTTCCTGCTCTAGCCACCAAAACCAGCACCGGTGGAACCGCCTGCTGCCGCCTCGCATGGTCGGCTATGCTGCCGGGAAGGCCTCATGGCCCCACCATACTCACATCCCTAGCCTTGTTATCCCTCTACTCGCCGACACCTCATGTTATTCTCCGGCGATGGCAGCCTCACACTACGGCTGAACAAGTAAACCCTCGTACCCAGTCAACGTTGGAAACAACTGCCGAGTCTTCCTCAGCTCTGGGTCGTTCCCTTACTTGGCCTCGCCGTCGTCCACCGCCTTGGTGCTCTCGGCATGGCGTGGTCAACGAACGACATCCATCGGAAGAGGACTGTATGTGGAGAGGCTGACAGCTGGGTCCACAGCCGCACACAAGGAAGTGCCTCCTTTTTTGCGTGTAGGAAGTGCCTCCTTATTACACGCAAAATAAAGATTCCTCCTCCTGACAGCTGGGACCCACCAGAAGGGCTGCTGTATTTCGTGAAAAAAACATTCCCCCCGCTGACAGCTCGGCTCCACCAGCTATTAAGCACAAAAATTATGAATTGCCCCGCTGCTAGGTCGGTCCCACCATATTTAGAGGCTGACTTGTGGGCCTACTAAGTTGATGCAGACGTAGGGCTTTGTCAACTTAGTCAATATAAACGATTCTAGTTGCGGTGACCATACGATGTCCATCCAACGGTCGTCATGCTTCTTCAACCTCTGGTCCTCTTGCTCCTGCCGCTCGAACCAGCGCCGGCCGTGCCGCCTGCTCCTGCCTCCCGTGGCCGGGTGTGCTACCACGCAGGCCTCACTGCCCCACCCTACTCCCACCGCTAGACAGGCCTTCCATCTACTCACCCACACCCATTGTTATTCTCTAGATATGGCGGCGTCAAACCATAGCCGAAGCAGTCAACCCTCATACTCCCCTCTGCGTGGGCATCCACTTCTGCGTATTCCCCGGCTCCGGGTCGTTCCCTTCCTAGGTCGTTGTAACACCCCAGATGTAAAACTTCCATAATTGGAGATGTACCCAGCCTTGTCATGTTCAACACCAAGTGGTTTCCTCTTTGTGGGTTTCATTTTGGGTTTGCCTTGTTTCCCTTTTTGAATTGTCTTGTCATTACTTGGCATCTTGCATTTGTTCTTTCGTGTTGTTATCATGTGGTGCATCATGTTCCTTGCTATGTTGTTGTGCATTGTCTTAGTCATGCATGTTGCCTTGTGGCATGCCCATGTGTGTCTCTTGCATCATCTGTTCCCCTTCCTTCCTTCCCCCCTTTTTTTGCATGTGACATTTTTTTTCCTGCCTCCATAAATGTTCAACTTTGCCTCAATATTCTATCACCATGTCCTAAACCTCTCTGCCAAGTTTCATCCCATTTGGGTTTGTTTTGGTTAGGTTAAAAAATGCCTCCAGTTTGAATAAAAATTCAAACTTGATTTATTTTTCTACCTCTAATGATGTCCACGACAATTATTTCAAATACTACACAAATTCAGGATCATGAGAATATTGTTATATTTTTCAAACTCCTTCCCTATTCCGCTGTGCTTTTCCTTTTGTTTTCTGTCCGAAGAAAATGGAAAAGACGCAGAGCAGACCAGCAGCAGCAGCACCCAACTCGGCCTCGGCCTCCCAGGTCGTCCCAGCTAGCACCCCGCGCCAGCAGGCCCAGCGCGCCAGCCAGCCCGCTCGCTCACCCACTCCTTGCTTTTCCTCACCTGCTCGTGCGAGCACCCCCCCTAGCCCCTCTCCATGTAGTCGTCCCGGGCCCGCTCATCAGCGCCTACACTGTTCCCCGCACCCACCTTTTCCCTCTCCTCTCGCCGTCGCCATGGGGACTGCGAGCCCGAGAGCGCTTGAGCTTGTGCTGCTCACGCTAGCCCCGATTAAGCCCCCACTCCTTGTCCCCTGCCTCTCCTAGGGTTGCCCTCGTCCTATGCTGCCGTCGCCTGGTAGGTTTAGCCACCAGATCGATCACGCCATCGCCGTCCCGAACGCATCGGGTAGCGCGTCCTCGTCGTCAGCATGCTCTCCGTCGACCTCTACCCCTCCTAGCATGTCCCTTTTCTTCCCCGTCGTCGGTTGCGTCCCCGTCATTGACTACGTGGAGCCGGAGCCCCTGCAACGACCTCTTCTTCCTCGTCTTCGACTCCGGCCGCCGAACCTGCTCGATCGTCGCCGTCGACGTCTCAGTCCACCTCCTGGCCAGCCGAGTGCACCCACGTGCTCGTGGTGAGCTTGCGCTCCTCCCCATCCTTCCCCCCTCGTTTATACGATCCGTCGCCGTTAGCTGCTCGCACCCGATCGAGCCGCCGCCGTACCTCGCGCAAACGAGTGCTCTAAGCACCCTTCGCCATTTTTGCCATGTCTAGGAGATTCCTAGCGCCGCGCGGGTCCGAGCCAAGCACTTTGCCGCCTGTTTAGTCCCTCGCCTCGCCACGTTCATCTTCGTCGTTGCCGCCTCAGTAGATCGCTGCCGGCGTCGCTTCCCTCAATGCCCGGTGCACCTAGCAGCACCCGCAGGTGCGGGACCCACCCGCGATCATTTTGCGCCCCTCCACCGCACCAAAGGGTCACCGGAGCAACTCCAGCGAGGCCCCGATGTCCTCTTTCCACCACCGGCGCCCGCCTCTGTTTTTCCCCTGTTCCGCCGTGTTTGTATCACCGCTATGTGGGCCCTCGCGGGACCCACCCGTCAGCCTCCCAGGGGACCAGTTCCCACCTGTCATCCCCCCAAAGCCCCTCTTTTATTTTCCTTTTATTTTAACCAGTGAATATTCCATTTCTGGCACATGGCGTCTTTCCATTTGGGTCCAGTCCAAATCGGGACATTTCCCTTTTAGGCAATTTCCAATTCTGTCTTTTTCCTTTTATGGCAGTTTTCCACTTCATGTAATTGTGGGATTTTATCTACTACAACATAGACATATTATATATGTTTTGGGGGTCGAAATATCCCACCAATCCAGTGGTGGCATTAGTTTTTGCATCTAAGCAAGTTCATGGATATGTCATTTTACATCATGATGTTGTTTTGTCATTTGTGTGTGATTTATTTCAAGCATGCTATGAGGTTGTTTGGCACATGATTAGCTTCATTTTCATGCCTACTCCATGCTAGTATTTATTCCATGTCTTTTAGTGTACTGTGATGAGTTCCACAAGCATGCAAAGTTGCTATCATGAATCTATTTCTGCCATGTCCTGAATTTCATTAAGTCTGAATCTGTTTAAAAATCTTGCTATGTTTACATCGGCGCCATCATATCTTATGTGCCTTTCTGGCTAATGTTCAGTAAGGGGCTTTTGTTCTATGCATTTAGTAGAATCATGCCATGCCTTGGTTTGCTATGATATGTTCCCGTAGCATGTTGTTTGCTTGCTCTAAACATTGCTTCCTAATGTTGTTTTTGACATGTTAGTATTTTCACAAGTCTGTGATGCTGATATCTTTTGCACTTTTGCCTTGCTTGTTTGAACCTGTTCTAGTGTGATTTGGCCATAGCTCAGTGTCCATGTTTTGTCAAATATCTCGTGTACATCACGGCCATATCCTTTGTTGGTATGTTGGAATGCAGTAGCTTAGTTTCTTGTTGCATGCTAAGTGGCATCGTGCTGTTAATTACAGTTTTGCACCATCCTTGTTTTTATTGCCATTTGCAAACCGTGCATCCATTTCTGGTGATATTTATATTGATTTAAACCGAAATCATCTCATCTTTCCAGCGGCATACTTGGTTTGCCAAGTTGATGCCTTGATCATTCTTTTCCTTCCGGAAGCACGCTTATGCATTGCATATCACATCTCGCATATCATGCCATGTATTGCATCATGTTGCTTGTGCATTGCACCGTGATTGATTGTTGTTCCTTTTGCTTGTGTTCTTGCTTTGGGTAGTGCCGGGAGACGAGTACGTGAACGACGAACCTATTGAGTATGCTTACAAGGATCAAGCTTTCGACAACTCTGCGAACTTCGCACGCAAGATGACCATACCCTCGAAATCACTTCTATCTTTGCTTTGCTAGTTGTTCGTTCTATCGCTATGTCGCGCTACCTACCACCTATTATATCATGCCTCCCATATTGCCATGTCAAGCATCTAACCCACCTTTCCTAGCAAACCGTTGTTTGGCTATGTTATCGCTTTTGCTCAGCCCCTTTTATAGCGTTGCTAGTTGCAGGTAAAGTTGAAGTTTGTTCCATTTTGGAACACGGCTTTGTTGGGATACCATTATTATCTCTTATTTACTTTAATGCATCTATATACTTGGTAAAGGGTGGAAGGCTCGGCCTTATGCCCGGTGTTTTGTTCCACTCTTGCCGCCCTAGTTTACGTCATACTGGTGTTATGTTCCTTGATTTTGCATTCCTTACGCAGTTGGGTGTTATGGGAACCCCTTGATAGTTCGCCTTGAATAAAACTCCTCCAGCAAGGCCCAACCTTGGTTTTACCATTTTCCTACCTACCACCATATACATTTCCTTTGGGTTCTCCAGTCTCAAGGGTCATCTTTATTTTAAACCCCCCCGGGCCAGTGCTCCTCTAAGTGTTCACTACAAAAAAATGCACTTATGTGATGATACGTGTTTGTCATAGTAGGTCATGTTTTTTATCATGCATGTACATCAATGAAAAATTTATGAAAGAATCAAGATAGTCATACCTGTGTTATCGTAGAAGTGTTCCATGACATTACCAAAATTATCATCACGGAAGTGTCCACTTCCATGACGATAAATCGCGCGTCACAGAAGTGCTTTCGTTAAGGGTGACCGACACGTGGCATCCATCGTAACGGAATGCCGTTAATCTATCAGGTCGGGTTTTGGATCTGATAACCCGTTAACAGCCCCGACCAATGGGAAATTTCCACGTGTAAAATTCTTATTGGCTGGACGAAACACGTGTCAGCTCGTCAGTGGGTCAGATAGGCGCCTATGATATGTCGACACGTGCCACAGCCCACCACTGGCCCATTTAGCTTACAAAGATGGCCCGTTTGACTTGGTCAAAAGTTAATGGGCTGGCCCATGAAAAGCCTGTTAACAGTCTCTTCGCAAATAGCCCATTTCACGGCCTGTTAACTCACGGCCTGTTAGGCCCTAAAGGAAATCGGCCCAACAACGTCATGTGGGCCGTCGAATATAACACCGGCCCATTTCACTTTCGACCCATGTATGGCCCACGACGTCTTTCGGCCCATATGAGGCCTTCATATCTTTCGGCCCTTTACAGGCCCACGGTCACTCTAGCCCATAATGAACAGTGATTTTCTTTATACCCGTTAACGACCTGTGATTTACATGGGCCGTTTCCAGCCCGTGTTAGCCTTCGGCCTATTGACGGCCCATACGTTCTTGGGCTCCTTTTCGGCCCTCGATTACTTCTGGCCCGTTACTGGCTTGTTCCCCTAATGGGCCAAATTCGGCCCATGGCAAGAGTCGGCCCGTTACTGGCCGGTTCCCCTAATGGGCCAAATTCGGCCCATGGCAAGAGTCGGTCCGTTATTGGCATGTTACCCTAATGGGCCAAATTCGGCCCATGGCAAGAGTCAGCCCGTTTCTGGCCTGTTAACCCGTTGCGCCATTTCCAGCCCGTCCTATATTCTGGCCCATTAACGACCCATTATGCCTGTGACAGAATTAAGCCTTTGCTGTCCTACGGCCTGTTACCGTGCTGGGCCGATACCAATTACGCCCAATTATAGCCCATGTAGACCCATTTATCCGACGGCCTGAGGCCCACCGATTACAGGCCCATTTATCGACGGCCCGTAGGAGACCCATGGATCCTACGGCCCGTATATGGCCCATGGTAGTTGCGGCCACTAGCAAACCAGGGAAAAAGAAGACTAGGAAATAAATAAGGCCGAAACTAACGCTAGGCTATTAAGGCGATTGCATAGATTACATCCACTCGGCATCAAAGATCGCCACCAGTGCAAATATAGGGAACACCCTACACTATATAAAAATGGCTTGCTGTTTTCTTCAGCCGGTGGCTGCACGTTAAGAATATATTTTGTATCGCACCAAAACAAATTACAACTATATAACAAAAGGAAGGTTGGCATAAAATTTAACAGTCTAGCAGATAAATGCACCACCAGAAGTTCAGAAGCTTAGTTCATTTGACCTGACTGTTACATTTTCATGCTGTATTGTCAGATGGAGCACCATAACCCTCGCCTTCATTTCCCCTAGGCACCTGAAGGACATAGCAAATGTCTGATAGTCTGGTTTCAAAACCATGCATATCTTGACGACATTGAGCAATGTTTCTCCTTGTTTCACAAAGGGTCTCTGTTAGGGAATGGACTTGTGTCTGGAGCGCAGATACAACATTGCTTTGATCTAGCATATCTTGATCATGAGGCAGTTTGGACGATATTGCCTTAACAAACAACCCAGTATTACGCAGGAACGTGCTTTTGGCACTGTTAGTGGACAGGTACTGACCCACTGCAGCAAGGGCTGACATTGCGGTTATAGTTGCCTCGCCACCTTCAGAAGGTAGCGTTTCCACCATTTTTTCCATAACTCTCTGAAAAGTTGAGGTTTTACATTAGTAGTACCAGAACAGAAGATATTAAGGAGGCAGCAAAACCAAACATAATAGCTTTGGTCTATATACAGAACTTATTCTGGTGAACCCATGTAAAATATTAGTTGTATTTTATTTCAAAGTGCATAATAAAACCAGGTTCTAAACATATGACCATGTACCATCGCTAATGTATTGTATATTTCTTCACATTGTATTGAGGGATAAGGATAAAGAGACGAAGTTTATAATATGGTAAGCATAGTATGACATAATTCATATCACAAAACAACTGAGAACAGACAAACAGGCAATTGTAACGTTGTGTGGGCAAGTCCAGCACGGAACTAGATTACGGGTCAAGATCAAAGGAACATCACTCCTCTCTTTTAAACCTTGTAAGGTGCAATGACACGCTAAGAAGAATTGTGTATAAAATTCAAAAGAGTAATAGACATTGGCTGCAAACCATGCAGTTCAAGGCACAAGTCAGAGTAAGTACTAGTTAAAAGGCATGAGGATTAAGGACTTACAACAGCGGCTTTGACTGGTGTAGTCATGCCCTTCTTCTTGCTGGTGTGACAGTCCTTGAAGATTTCCACGGCATTTGGTTCATGTACTTTTTGGTCCTTGCGGGCTTTCCTCTGCATTTCGAACAAGTCAATATAGAACTGATAATATGGTACAACGAAAAGAGTGAAACAACAGCTAATTACAAGAGCCTCACAATGTGCAATATAGCTACGAGATCCTGTCATCTGTTGGAATTTCACTTTTGTATGGTTGGCCTTGTTCTTTGAACAGTTCACCTACAAGAAGATAGATTTGTGTGGCACATGCGTAAATAGGACTTCAACATGTGATCTGATCACATATATATAATGTACCAGATACTTCAGATCAGACCAGTGTATAACAAGGCCCCTCCAGTCTTCATCCGATATATTTTCCACTGGAGATGTTTGGGAAAGTTCACTGTTAGCCTTGCCTTCAAAGTGAGTTTTCCTCAAGTTATACCGATACTGTCGTAGAGCAGACTTGAAAACATGAGTGCAAGCTTGTCTGGTTGCATCATCTTGGCTATCAACTTGAACCTCATTTGTTGAAAATTATGGGAGTCTCATTATCAGCTACCTAGAAAGTATGGGACAGAGCAAGAAGATATTACTAGTTTGCATACATAACCATACTTATAGATAAATGGTTGAGGAAGGTGTTGAACTGGGTTTCGTCTTTGTCATTCCTGTACTGAATCCATGTTGGGAGGATACGTACATGACACCTAACGGCAACCGCTGCCTCTGATACTAACTTGGCTGACTCTGTAGCATCACGTGGCCTTTTAAAACCTGCCTCAAAACGGATCTCCATTCTTCCTCCTCTAGATTTAGTTAACCTATCGAGCATTATCCCTGATGTTTGTTTCCTCTTGCTCCTAGGTGCTAGTCCAACAACGAACATAGGAAGTGTTAGTGTACATCAAACCGTGAGACTACATATAAAGAAGCATGCAACTATAACTTGACTCCAGCAACTACCTTCTTGCTGTTGAAGATCATAAGGTTCACCTGATATTGCCAACTCGTCTTGTGTCAAGAGTGCTTGGGAAGTAGTGTCAGGTGGCATGGGAGCTTGGGAACGTGCTGCTAGCTCAGTTGACGCACGAGTAAGTCGTGCAGCTGGTAGTACTGTGGTAGGTGTTACAAGAACTAGGGCTATCTCTGCTTGTTTAGTGGCAGCTATTTGTTTCTGTTTGGCTTTTTTTGCAACTCGTGTAGCATGGGATGCCGTGTTTGTAGAATTTTCCGCTGGACTTTGACCTTCTATTGCACCATCAGTACCAGTAGTATCTGCAGGATTCATCCGCTTCTCATTCCCTGCCATTCTGTGTTTTTTCCTCTTTCTCCATGCCATGTTAAGTCAAGCCGACAAGAAAAACTAATAAAAATTTAGTTCTTCAGAACAAATTGATGCGTGATGCAGACGAACTGAACTTTGATGTTAGACAACCACATGATATGAGGATGTGATATGTATGAAAAACAGGACAGAAGAGATAACCAGAACTATGATGTGTTAACTAAGAAGAAGACATTTCACCAAATTAGAAGCAATGCAATGGAAGGTAGACACCATATGAAAGATGCTACAAATATTGCTCTGCCAAGTTAACAGTGTCTCATCGTAAATGGTGTTTAAACAAATGTGAAGAAGTACAAGAAATAAATCATATGCAAGATGCAAACAACATCACACTACCATGTTAGAGGTCTCTCGTCATTAGTGCCATTGCATATTCACAGCATTGCATATTCACAGCTTATGATGTGTAAACTAAGGAGAAGGCATTTCAACAAATTAGAAGCAATGAAAGCTAGACACCATATGAAAGATGCAACGAATATCACTCTACCAAGTTAAAACTGTCTCGTCATAAGTGCCATTTCAACAAATTAGTAGTACAAGCTAGAAAAGAATGTGAGATGTAACCTATATCACACTCCGAAGTCAAACGTGTCTTATGATAAGTGATTGTTGCAGGTTACACAACGGTAGTAATTTGATGTAAGAACATGGTGTGATAGACAGATGTTGTATGTTCTAGAAACAGGAACACGTGTCTTATTCAAGTATAATTTGTAAAGTAAGCAGATAGAATTCAACAAAATTAGAAGCAATATAAGCTAGACATCACACATAACATGCAACCACATATAACAATGCCAATTTAGAGGGAGGACCGGTGATGCTGCACTAGGGGAGACGTGCACATCATAAACACAGCTTTGTTGAGTGTCTATGCATGTGTTGTCTTGGAAATCATCTTGGGGCGTGGAGGATTAGAAACTGTAGAGGCCCTCCATTCGGAAGGAGCACCTTTATCCGCTGCCGTGCTAACTTCCTTCCGCTTTATTGATTTTGAATTGTCAAGTAAAACCGTTAATAAAAAGCAATAAAATTCTCTCTTCATAACTCATTCATGCATGATACTAACAATCACTACTTTGATGTAAGGCAAACACATGATACCAGGATGGAATATGTACGAAAAACAGGACGGCATGGCATGTTCACAACTGTTTGTGTAAACTAAGCAGCAACCATTATAGCAAATAAGAAGCAGTGCAAGCTAGACACCACATGAAAGATGCAACCAATATGACTCTGCCAAGTTAAAAGCGTCGCATCATAAATGGAATTTCAACAAATTAGAAGCAGCGCATGCTATAAATCATATGAAAGATGCAACTAATATCGCAGTGCATATACTAAAGGTGTCTCGTCATGTTGATTGATGCGGGATACAAAAAACAATAGTTTTATGTAAGGGCATGCTTAATAGAAAGATGTACTATGTACTAAATACAGGAAGGCATGTCACATTAACAGGTATAATATATAAGCTAAGCAGACTAGCACATGCAGTTTAACCAGATTGGAAGAATTACAATCTAGACACCATATGCAACATGCAACCACATATCACGCTGCCAAGTTAGAGCAAGCACCTGTGATGCTAGTGTAGGGGAAATGTTGTAATCAACTACAGAGCTACATTCACTATCTTCATCTAGCATTTCTGTTTCTTGATAATCATGTCGGGAGGCTGACGCTGCATTCTTTAAATGAGGAGTAGTCCCCTTGCCTGCCTGCCTCGTCATAAGTGATTGAGGAGGGATACATAAGAACATTAGTTTGATGTAAGAACATGGTTAATACACAGATGTACTAGTATGTACCAAAAATAGAAAGGCATGTCATATTCAAAGGTATAATGTGTAAGCTAAGCAGATGCAATTTAACCAAATTGGAAGCAATACAAGCTAGACATCCAGCTGGAGTGGTGAGCATGATCATCTAGGACTTGAGAGCCTGGTGGGAGGCGGGCTGCTTCGCCACCATCGCAGCTTTTTAGTTGGCTTCCAGGTGATGCCTATCTTTGCTGGGCTTGTCACTGGCTTGGCTAGTGCCCTGACTAGCTATTTGTCTTCTGGTGCTCACGGGATGGTGGTTCATCTAAAAAAAATATCTTTCCTTATCTTACCGACTTCGGCCTTTCGGATACAAGCTATACACCATATGGAACATGCAACCACATATGACACCGCGAAGTTAAAGCAAGCACCTGGGATGGTGGTTCATTGCAAGCGAGGTCATCAACTCCAGAGCTACGTTTACCGTCTCCATCTGCTGACACTGCACCCTTTATAGCGCTGTAATGTGTGTTTCCTACCTGCATACGAAGCTGGAGCGACTTCTCTCTTTTCTTTTTGGCTTCTCTCATGGCAGTAGAGTCTGAAATACCCTTGCATAAAAACACAATAGTGAGAGTAAGGGTGAAGTGTGTGCAGAACTAGTGCACTGTAAAAGTAGCAGATAGCAGGTGGCTGAAAAATAAATGACAGGAGACATATGATAGCTCTACAACGTTGCATGGCAAACAAAATTAGATTCTACTTCGTATGATTTTGTAATATATGAGCACAGGAAATGCAGGTACTCCTCCATAACACCACCACATGTGGTCATATCTAACATAATAGTCGACTGAAATAAATAGGTCAGTCGATTTTTTTAATGAACCGTTCGATCTATAAGGAACGGGCAGATGGCCTTCGTCTACCTCCCGCCAGACACTGTTGACGATCTTTCTCGAACCGCCAGCGACCACCGGCCCAGACCCTGCCTCCGCCGCCCCGCCCTCCCATCGACCTCACACCACCGCCATGCTTGGCAGCGCCCCCAGGCCATCCCTTTAATCCTGTCCGACCTCCAGATCGGGCGCCAGTAGCTCTAAGCCGCACACGCCCCTAAGATAAACACCAAGGCGCTGCTTCCCTGGCGTAATAGGCATACTAGCGCCTGTTACACCGGGGAATGCTTCCATTAATTGGGAATCAACTGGCCAGAAATTGAAATTCAGGGGGGGCGACGGACCTCTAGCTAAGGTGAAATAGTATATGAGGAGAAACCTTGTGCATCGCGAGTTACTAGGAACATCTAGTATCAAGAAGAAGCGGTCAACTAGTGTCTTTTGTGGGATGAATACCTTGCAAGCAGAGACATAAGATTTGCACGAATAAGGGAAGAGGAGTACCTTTTTCGGTTGCCGGTGTGGTCACCTCCACATGTCGCGCCGATCTTCTTCTTTTTACCGGGGAAAATGATGTTCTGGAGGGTGCAGGCTTGGACGAACCCATGGCCAAATTGTTGACTGTGTTGCCGTGGCCGTATGTCGGCGGAGGGGAAGCAGATCCGAGGTGGCGAAGGACGGCGTAGTAGGAACAACTCCGGTGCGGTGGAGGGTGGCGAAGTTGGAGCTGCAGTGGTGAGGCACTGGACGACGTGGTTGAACGGGCTCGGGTACGGACGGCTCGGCCTCAGCTTCAACTACTAGCCGTGGAGGGCGTTGCGGTTGAGGTTGCGGTGGACGATGACGTCGGGGTATCGGCTCCGGCGTGATGGAGGAGGGCGGCGGTTGATGGGTGGGATGGGGTGGCGGACGGAGGACACCGAGGTTTCGCAGCTGTTGGAGAGGTGGTTTTGGCGCCCACGGAGTACGAATGGGGAATCGGACGGGTGGGGGGAACCATGTTTCGGTCCGGGACGCACTTGTTTTTGGTTTTTTGAGCAGAAGATGGGACGCGCTTGTTTGAAATTTGGGGAAAGTAAAAACTCTGCCCCCATCTTAAATTTCAGACCTACTGCGGGTCGGGGGTAGGATGGTAATCCCAGGTGTCCCAAATAGTGGGCAGGAGCGATTTCGGCCACGCACATGTGTGCTTAGGCGGCCATTGTGCATGAATGTTTTTCGGATGCGGTTGCATGGCATCTAGATGAAGCTACAAACCTACCCCGGTTTAGACCTTTGGATGTCGGGCTGGTAGGTTTCACGGGTCGGAGTTATTAGAAAAGTAATTTCCTTGTACTACCAAACATTGGTCTCACGCAGTTTCGGGCGAGTAGAGGCTCTTTTGGCGCTTCGTTCGAAATTTTGAAACACAAGCATTCACGTTTAGAGTACTCTTGAACTATGAGGATTGACCTAAATAGACAATGTTATATTTGACCTTGTATGTTTGAAAACCTCATTAAATTATCTGCTTCTTTTTGAAATTTTGACACTTGAAAATCCTATAACTACGATTATTTTCGAATGCAGGAGCTAAATTTGAATCTATTTTGTACACGACTACATATGCTATTATGTACAAAATCAGAGCAAAGATTGGTGCCCCCATAATTTAGGTATGGTTTACAAATGCCATGATATCAAATTCAAATAATTGAATGGACTTCATGTTGAATTTGATTTTTTTAAACCACCTTAAGTTGAATTCAAATGTATGCTAGTTCATAGGTAGCTATTTATAATGTCCATTGTGTATCTTTCGTATGTATAATGTGATTTACACACACAACATGAACTATACTCACGTTTATACTCGATTGCTAAAGCGATGCATTGTCTAGAGTTCAAAATACTAACTATGTGGATCAATTGTGTCGAATAATAACATAGACATGCTCAAATTCGATAGAATCTAGATGTCTGATGGATCAACGACCGCTCCTTACGCAAATTGCAAATATCATGATCCCATCCTAATATTTGGATACAATTTATATCTTTAATCAATGTGTAGAGCAGTCTTTTACGTGTAGTTTCACTCTCCATCGGTGGTCTCTCACACATGCTCACACACTCTCTCCCGAGATGTCTTTCTCGTACACATGCTCTAGATATAACCCTCCCTCCCCCTCGTATGCATTTACAACTGTTTCCACTAACCTTTATCACAAGCACTCTTCCTCTAGCAAACATACACACGCACAATCCTCATTGACCCTTTCTATATACATGGACCTGCCTACGTGTCTCATGTACGCACATTATCTTTACGCCTGTCTCTCACACATTGTCTCACACCTCTCTTCCTAATCGACAAGTATGATTCTAGCAGAGCATTCTGTAGGATGCCCCTTAAAGTTAGCTTGGATGAATAGTAATATCAGAGATAAAGGGGTTACCTTAGTCCGAGAACCTAGGGTTACAAATCCTAGCCGGCTTTGTCAGTGGACACAGAGTCCTTCACAATTCTGCTATCTTTGTCTTGTACGACTAGTCATCCATGGGTCTTCCTAAATGCGTCACGGGCCGACCAATGTGGCGCAGGACGGAACCGAACGAAGGGCCTCACCTCGACCCACCGGACCTCACACGGTGACACACCCTCTGCCCCCACGTCTCATTATCTTCTCACACCCACACATACCAACACAAACACCACACACACAGAAAATTTCTCCTGGTGCCTCTATTCCCTCCCCCTTGCATATACACACTCAAGGGAATGGAATCTCTTGTCGTGACGTCATATTCCTCTCTCTCTCTAGACCACTCTCATTTCTCGTGCTATCTCTCCCATGCGCCCCCCTAGTCGGCCCCTCTATCCATGCCTCTCTCGAATACGTAATACACACATACCTCTCTAGGCCCCACCAAATGCATCAACTACACATTCAGACATGTTACATCACGTACCCCATTGATCTAAAGAGCCCTCTCTTCACGTTTATTTCGCATACAACATTCCTTTTGAATAAAGTGTGGCCAAAAAATTATTTTAGAGTTTCTACATATATATAACATTACAAAGTTATATGGAGGAGTACGAACGCTAATTTGCATTGCATGGTACCCACAATGATATTTATTCCGCACTATGAATTTGTATATTTTTATACTATATACAAATTTAGTCATAATAAAGAGAAACGAAGAGCATCTCTCTCTCCATCGCATACCCCACCCTATACGCCCCTTTCACGTATGCTCACAAAACTATCTCCAGGTCCTCTAAAAGTAAGCCCCCAGAAAATTCACGCATGTTTCATCTTTCTCTCACGATATATGCAATGACGATCATTGTATTTGAAGCGAAAGCACGATACGTACATTGGACTTCAGAATCCACTCATTACGATCACCATTTACGTTTAGTGGTTATTATACAGTCACGGGCTCACCATACAACTCTGTATTTGCTCATGACATGACTAGTTGACCAGTTAAACGCTCCATGTGGCACCTCTAGTGTTGCATCACATTATCTCACTACCATCGTGCCCACATGTCGACTTGTATCTACTCTACATGCACACTCTTATAAAATACATAAAATACACTCTTATAAAAAACAGAGTTGGTGATGATGGTGTGCCTTCCATCCTACAATATAGGCCGTCCTATTTATATCTGATGGATAGGAAATAAACTTTGGCAATTTTGCAAAAAGGTACCCACACACCTCTCCACATTTGCAAATAAGGCCTTCCCTCGTTCATCCTTTCCTCTCACAAGATAAACAAGTCATACAAATGCATCTTGATGTTACGTGCAACGCACGGGCATCTTGCTAGTAAGAATGAAAACAAACGACAAAAAAATATTTGGACGGTGGTTCGAAGTCATGACCGCGGGCACAACGGACAAGGTAGCCTTGTATTGGTATGCTGAGCCATCTATTTTAACACACAGGAGCTGGTGTGGTGATTATACACACACGCACGCATGCACACAAACTGCATCCATGCAACACTCACACAAACACATGCACCCATGCACGCATGCAACACTCACACGTACACACGCAGCCACGCACGCACAAAACACTCACACGCACGCACGCAACACTCACACGCACACACGCACGCATGCATGCACACACTAGTACACCACACGACCAACACACACTCTCACGCTCGAGTGCTCAACCTACATGTGCATGCGCACACATTAGGCCCTGACAGACACATACACAACCAGGTGATTCCCGCGCACGGGTTGGAGCCTTGTCACGCCTGCATAAATTTGTTTTTATCCGACCTTTTGCCTATGTGAACTGACATGTGGGACCCACAAGGAATGTGGTCAATTTAACTAGTCAACATGGCACCACGCAGACTATTTGGCCGGTCAACAGAGTGCAATCCAATGCTGAACTGTGAGCAAGTGACCGTAATCACCGCAAAACGTATATAGTGACCGTAATCAGCTTATTCTGAAGTTCGGTGACTGTATTACGCTTTTTTCTCTGTAGGCCCTCCAAAACTACATCTCTACATGTTCTCGCATGTTACATCTAACAACTATGCACTACAGCACTACTACTACACTCTAACACAATAAATCATATGTGTTTTTAGTTTCACTAGATATCATATTGTTACTTATAATTATTCTGTTTGCATACATTAAAATTGCCTTTGAAATGTATGGACAGTATCATTTACCGCGCAGGAAAAATCCCGCCCTTTCCTGTTTAATCGGGTTTGTATCGATGGATCATGCGAAACAACAAAACTATAGTACTATACAGTACAAGTGACAGTTCACTGGGCCGTCGTGTCGTCTACTCCTCCGTCGTAAGAGTGGAGCGCTCGCTTTCATAAATCTTCTAGTCCCTTTCGCTGACATGTGGGACATCAAGCTACCGGGTCCACGTGCCATACCGGAATACAGTGCAGAGCAGCCGAGGTGAAGCACCCCAGTCATGGCGCCGGCGTAGTAATGAGCAATGAGGCGTCAAATCACAAAGTTGCACCTTTCCCGCAATTAAGTTGGAGGGACGAAGCAACCATCATTTCACTCGTTGCTGAATCCGCTTCTCCCTCATCTTCTTCAACTTAACCACGTGTTGCTTCTACCATTGTTCTGCCTCATGTGGGATGCGGATCAGCTTGGTAAAGCACTGACACGTGGGACCGCATGTTAGCAAACCGCCAGGACAATGTCCTCCGAAAATAAGAAGCCTAATTCTAGACTTACAAAGGGCTACGTAGCTGCTACGTATACTTTCCATCTAATCTATATATGCCCCCTGATTTTCAGGTGGGGTGGGCCTAATCCTCTCCTTTAATCCAATCAAATAGTCCCACATCACATAAGTTCATAACTTTACGTAAACCATTACGTGGATGTAGCATTGCTCAAATAAGAAACCTCCCCCGCCATCCGCGCGGCAAAATCACCTCCTTTTCACTAATCTTGATTCTATAATTTTTAGATCAATATAATTGAGATTTGTAGAGATAGCACATAGGAGCAAAACCAAGTGGTATGATTAAGGGCATCCACAATGTGTAGCCAAATGTGAAAATAGCTTTTGGCATCGTGGGAACCATTGTGGACGGTGTTGCCAAAGCCAAAAAGATGGAACCGAAGCTCCCTGATTGATTGATTGATTGAAGGAATAGAAAAATGCAACGTCTCTCCTCTTTCTCCCATTCTTGGACGCATGTAGTACAGTATAGAGCACAGAGTCTACTCCCCTGTCCCTTCTATCACAAATCACAAAGCAGTTAGGCATCAAATCACAAAAGCACGGACGAAGCAACCATCATTTCACTCTTCGCTGACTCCGCTTCTCGATCATCTTCTTCGAGAAACCATCTCATCGCACTAGTACTCGTAGTAGTACTCCCTCGGTCCTCTTTTGTCCGCATCTAAGAAAATTTCGTTTTCCCCGCAATGCTCTGCGCATTGGCATTTTTCGCTGCTCTGTCCAACCGGGCCCCCCATCCCTTTCCACCGCATGCGTGCCTGCAGTAATCCCATCTCTCTTTCCCATGTGCTTGGCATCTTCCCAATGCAGAGAGAGCTGCTTGCATGAAGAAACAGGAGAGA
This sequence comes from Triticum urartu, assembly GCF_056163025.1. NCBI lineage: Eukaryota > Viridiplantae > Streptophyta > Magnoliopsida > Poales > Poaceae > Triticum > Triticum urartu. Next base: position 224,182,424 of record NC_141876.1, on the reverse strand, counting down.
GAGCGAGAGGCGCATGCGTGCAGAGAGACGGACAGGGGAGAGAGAGGGAGACGACATGCATGCAAAGTCTGAGCCAATCTCACATGCAACAAGGGTCTGCTCATATGAATCCAGGGGCAAAACAGCCCATTTTTTGCTAATTTCTCCTCTCCTTGGTATACGGGCTGGACCTTAGACGCAAAGAAAAAAGGACCGGAGGGAGTACTAGTAAAATACTTCCTGGATGCAAATAAGGCGGTTGTCTCGGCTTGCAGGCGGCACTTGCGAATGACTTACCATGGTCTCCCTCAATGGTGTTCTCCGTCGAACGCACTTCGCCAAACCACCAAAAAAGATATCATCGACGTCACCGCAATGGGGAAGGAAGTCAAATATAGTTACTATCTCCCTTTTTTGTACACAAGGCCAGTATATCAAAATTACAATTTGCAAAGGGCCACTAACACTAATCGAGGCAAAATTGATGGGGTTAGCAACCAAGGACATTAATATACCCTGCATGCATGCGGAAGTGAGAAGGTTGGTTTGCATGGCGCTACATTAATCAAGTGATGAGGAGTGAGATGGTTAGCTCTTTGGTCTTTGGAGAAAAAAATACGCATTAATTGACATGTGAAATGAGGATTTGTATCGATTAAATCCCGCGAAGGAAAACCCCGCCTTTCTTTTTTAACACTAGTACTCGTAGTACGTACGTACTTATCCTGTTTGGGTCTAGGCCGTGCATTGCCAAACTTCGCCACACATTTTTGCCAAGCTTGCCTAAAGTTTTCAAAATGAGAAGGAGGTACACTTGCGCACGGCTATCACGGTCACATCGCACCCTCACACGGTCGCTCCTGCACGCCGCGGTCGCACCGCACCCTCACACAGTCGCTCTTGCACGCCGCAAACCCAACCAAGGGAACGCACCCTCACTGACACATGCTGTCGCATGTGAAGAAACCAAACTCAGTCATCCTAGCTCACACATAATTTTCGTTCATAGAGTATGTTTATCCAACCGCATGTTGGGGAGTATCCGTACGACCCGTGCGGTGGTCTGTTGGGGAAGAAGAAGAGGTGAGGAAGAAGGAAAGAAGGGTTAGGAGACGTAGGATATTCGTCCAACCGCCTGAAATGGTAGACTGACCCAAGTCAGGCGACTTTCATAACAAATATATGTTTTTACACAGCAAAAGATCCATAAAAACAACAACATAAAGAAAAACTATCACTGCTCATGGAAAGAGAAGGCCTCGTCGTCTTTGGCTGCCGGCGCAAACCAGCCGTCGCTGCCGACGTGTGTCTCCGCACCGTGGTTGTCCTCGGCCTCCAGCTACTCTTTCAAGCGGAGCATGCGGGCGCTCTGCGCGGACGAGAGCACAGCCCGGTTCAAGTCGAGGACGTCTGGTTCCGCCTGCAGGAGGGCCTCTATGGCAGCGGCATCCGCGCGCTCCACGTCGAGTTGAGCCTCCGCCTCCCGGTTCAAATCCAGGATGTCCGGTTCCGCCTGCAGGAGGGCGTCGATGAGAGCGGCATCTGCGCGCTCTGCGCCGAGACGAGCCTCCGCCGCCCGGTCCAAGTCCAGGACGTCCGGTTCCGCCTGCAGGAGGGCCTCAATGGCAGCATCATCCGCGCGCTCTGCCTCAATTTGAGCCTCCGCCGCCCGGTTCACATCCACGACATCCGGTTCCGCCTGCAGGAGAGCCTCGATGGCAGCGGCATGCACGCGCTCCACGTCGAGTTGAGCCTCTGCCTCCCGGTCCTCCTTTAGTATCGCCGTGTTGAACCGCTGGTCTGCTTGCACCATGGGGGACTCGGACGCCGACACGAAGTCGACGTCCATCGTCTCATACCCATCGGGGGCCTTATGCGCCGCGACCTTCGCCATGAACATTGGATCGGCTTCCTCCTCCTCGTAGCTTGGCTCTAGAGAACTCGGGGATTGGCCCGACGCAAAGCGAGCTTGAGAACGGAGGTCTGTGGCGCCGACAGCCACCACGATTTCTGCGCGGCGCTCCGGCGTCAGCATCTTGTAGTAAGTTATCTTGCGGCGCACCATGGCTTTCCGGCAAACTAGGGGACGCTTGATGCGGGCTAGGGGATCGAAAGGTGGGGGAATGGGCTGGAGATTTGGTGTGGTTTTAGGGCAGTGGCTGGCATAGGCCGAGCAGCGAAGGTTCTGGTGTGAATAGTGGTTCCGGTGATGACCGGTCAATCGGTTTTGACTGTACATCGCTCTTGTCGCGTTCGCGTTATTGCCCGGCACGCTGGACCCTCCATGTCGCTCACCGAATGGAACGCGCTTTGTCTTGCGTTTTCACTCGCTTGTGGGACCACAATTGAGACCAAACCGACGTCCCTCCCCCTCCCCCGCCCGCGTCATTTATTATACCACCACTCCCTCCGTTTTATGCGGAGTAAATAAAAACAGAGGGAGTATACTACGGATGAGGATCCCCTGATGTGGCCGAACCCATTGAGTAACTGACATGCGGGGCCTAGCAAGCATGGGGTCCGCCAGTAAGTGACCAAAAGGGAGGGTAAGGCAGGGATACCTACATTAGAGGATCCACTTCCACTATACTACTTTGACCAAATGTTAGAGTAATAATATATGACATGCAACTTACACAAATGTTAGAGTAATAATATATGACATGCAACTTACACAAAGCATGCATGGTCTAATGCGTTTTTCGAGGCTAACTTTGACCAAATGTTAGAGTAATAATATATGACATGCAACTTACACAAAGCATACAGTCAAATTCGTATGTGAAAGGAGTTTCCAATGATACAATTTTCACATTATACATCTCATGTACTATTAATCTTGTCAATAGTCAAATTGGAAACCATCTCGAGTACAAATCTAGGAGTACGTACGAATCTAACAATATTGATTGGGCGTTGTTGAATGTTGATACCTTTTTGAACAAAGTAGGGATACTTTGACTACACATAAAACTTATATGTAAACTAGAAAGGATAGGAGGGAGTATATTGTATGTTTGAAAATGAAACGAACATTGAATACCCTTCATATATGATTTGCCGATGCTATGATCACCGGTTCAAAATTTTGAATCCGCCTTAGGTATCACGTGCCCCCACTCGTTCCCTCTCGATTTCATCTCGTGATCCGAAGATCTATTGAAAGAGGACTAGGGTGGGTACATGCGAATGATACTCGGCGGAATGTTCAAATGAGGCATGCGGGAGGATGGACTCGACTGGAGGGTGACATGATCGATGGAGAAGCGGGTTGGAGAGAAATAAGCAAATGCCACATGATTATACTTGAACGGCTCAAATAAACAATAAGTTGTCTCGCTTGGCCTACATAGTGAAAGGCCTAATGCGCAACCCGGAGCACTAACGCTCAAATATGGCCGGGAAAACAGGGAAACCGACATGTGGGGCACACCCGTCGGGACGACATAGCGCAAACTAGTCCAATGGAGGAGCTGGCCCACGACCTCCTCCCCACCGAAAACCGTTCATGTGGATCGTTGGGGCCAACAATGGGGCGCAGCTCCAGCACCGCCTCTGGACACGGCGAACGCGGTGAGCGACACGCTCATATCGTAGCTAGACACGGTCGGTTTCAGTGTGCCGAGGGTGGCGTTAGTGTTGTGGCACGACCAACGGTATGTTTGGTTTGTGCCCAAGGTTGCCCCGTCAAAGCATTGGGTAGCCAAATTTTTGGTTGAGGTATTGGTTTCCCATGATTTGGCCGACATTGGCAAGAAAAATGAACTAGAGTTGGCTAGAGTTCATTGGCATGCAAAAGAAATGGCAACCATCCAAACAAAGACCAATCTTTGGGTCATGACCAAAATTTTGGTTGTGGTATTGGTTGCCCATGATTTGACCGACATTGGCAATAAAAATGAACTAGAGTTGGATAGAGTTCATTGGCATGCCAAAAAAAATTGATACCATCCAAACAAAGACCAATCTTTGGGTCATGACCATAATTTTGGTAAGGTGCACTTTGGCCACAATCCAAACACACCCCAACACCCGGCTCGTTGAGGATGCACGGGGCGCCGCGACGCGTCCACGGAGTGGTATAGTGCGGCCAACTGCATCCTCTGGACCTGAGACCATGCCGGGTCGTCTTGCTTTTTCAATGACATGCGGGGATCGCATGTGAGCAAAGGGCATCTCCAACGTTGCCACGACCGCAGCTGACTACCCTGGCACACCAAAACCCTCGTCCCTCGTGCCGTCGCGCGGTGCATTCCCAGCCGGCGCCAGCTGCTCGCATTCATGTCTTCCATTCGTATGTCGTCATTAAGAGGGTCGGTGCCGAGGAACCAACTCCGGCGACTTAATGACGCACCCGGACGCTTGGCCTCACCGGAATGCGCTACTTAAAGAGGCAATGCCCAGCTAACCTCCACACCATAGCGCGTCGTCCTCCTACTTGGCACCACATCCTCCATGACCGCAAGTGTGAACGCTCTGTGGGAGAGCTTGTCTTCGGGGATGAAGCTCGAGGTCGCCGCCCTCGCTCAAGTCGCCTCTCGCGACGCAATAGCGGCGTAGCCGGACACGGATGCAACCGCACAAGCGGTGGCCACGCTGGCGGCCGATGACGGGAGCACCGTCAGCCACGCGTCCTACTTGCCGCCGTCCAACGTCCGGCACCGCCGAGGTCGGTGACTCCTCCGAGGATGAGTAGGGCATGGGAGGCGACAGGTCATGGTGTGCCAACTGGCCGGTCCGTATCCCGTGTTCTACTCTGCCTCGCCGGAGACCGCACCTTCACTTCACGGGTCTTGAACCCCACCCCGTACATAGAGATCGCAGATGGAGGACGTCGGTCGCCGCCATAGAATAGGTTTAGGGTCAGGTTTCTTTTATTTTTCTGTCCTATAAAAGTTCGAAATGTAATGAAAATCTGCCGTGTTTGCATTAATCTCGGCCGGTGTATATGAACTTTCACAATAATATACATAATGTAGGAGTACTAGCAAGATGCCCATGCGTTGCACGGAAGATCAAGATCTTGTGGGAGAAAAGGATAAAGGAGGGAAAGCCTTATCTGCAAATGTGGAGAGGAGTGCGGGTAAGTTGTCATAGTTTCCTTCCTATCCGTTAGATATAGATCAGACAACCTATATTGCAGGATGACAGGCACACCATCATCACCAACTCTGCATTTTATTGAACTGAGATAAATCTAACATGCGAAGTAAAATAAACACATAGGGTCTATACATGCACAAATTATCTTAGGCACTCCAATAGTACGTCCACTACATATTCACGCATTTCACATCTTTCTACATGTACGAGAACCTACGAAAGGGTGAACGTAAATTGCCTCTCTCTCTCCTCCCCTGATTTTCATGGTGGTGGCCCCCTCCCTCCCCCCAATCTACAATCAATAGATCACTCGTTTCACATTACGTTAATTCCATAACTAGGATTACATAGGTGTAGCATTACTCGTCCTAAAAACCCCAACTAAGCCAACCTCACAGCATATCGTGCGGGAAAAGACCCAGCCGCGCCGTTTTAGTCGGGATTACCAGATTACTAGTAGTATTATTGATGGATCGCGCGAAGCAACAATTTTTTTTGCGGGGGCGAAGCACCTAGTTTAAAAGGAAAAAATGCGGTACACTCACAACACTCCTGTCGCGGTCACATTGCACCCCACACACGTTCGGTCCTGCACATGGCTCATGCAAACGGAACGCGCTTCGGCTTGCCTCTTCACTGACATGTGGGACTACACTTGGAGAAACCGATCATGCGCCAAACTCTGCCCGCCCACCGCGCGAAAATCCTCCCCCCCCCCCCACACCCAAAAATTCCCCCCAAATCCGATTCAACCGCCCTTCGGCCAACTAGACAATAATATTCCACAAACCCCCTCCCCCTGTCCCCCTCCACTCCATTTGCTCCGCCAAAGCCGCCCTCCCTGCCGCGCCGATACGTTGGCACCGCGGTTTGGCGATCCTCTCACTCCCACAGTACGCTCTCGTAGACTGCTGTCCTCTAGTCGCGCCGCCACCTCTGGCTACGTTCTTGTGGAGGCGCACGGCGGTCAGCGCCGCCACCGCTGGCGACGTTCGTGTGGAGACGCATGGCGGTCAGCTTCTCCCACGGTACGCGCATTCTAGACTGAGGCCCCGTTCATGTCGGTGTAGCGCTGAATGTTAGCTGATAGACACTGTTAATCTCACTGTTTGCCAAAGTAGTTTACTGTCAATATGCTCTGCTTAAGAAGCTTCCTTGCCATGTTCTACACTCAATCTGCTTAGCTGAGATGGCGTGCCAAGGCCGATTAGTTGCTAAAATATCCTGCCATATATTTATTGTGACGTAGATTGCCATGGTCTAGTAGCCAATCTGTTAGGTGAAATAACTCTACACCGTTTTATACTCGATCTTTGTTGCTGCGATGGCCTTCGATAGTTCGATGGCTATGTGCTCGGCCTCATTGACTGCTGAAACAGCCTACCATAATTTGGCACTCAAATCTGTTTGCTGAATTAGCTTTACATATATTTCGTTACTTAGATCTGCTCGTCCAAATATCTTGCCATAGCTTTAGACATCGACCTAGGTATTTTTTTATGGACTTCATCAAAAAGCATATATGTTTTTCCTGTAATATCTAGTAGAAGAACTAATTTGTATGTCTAACAGATGGATAGGACTTGGATAACTTCTGCTTGAAGATTCTCCGCTGCATATGTCGAGGGGGTTGAAAACTTCATGAACTTTATCAGAGCTGAGTACGGTGGTCCGAAATCAGATGTGCTCTGCCCGTGTAGCAGTTGTATGAATTCATTTACAAGACCCCAGTCAACTGCGCATAGTCATCTACACTTGTATGGGATGTCGGTCACATATACTAGGTGGGTTCATCATGGTGAAGCTGTGAACGTCAATGTTATTGACTACGTGGAAGCAGCAGATCACCATCTTGATCTGCCTGATGCTCAGGTGGAAGAGGAGGAGGAGGAGGTGGTGGTGGTGGCGGAGCCAGTGAGTTTGACCAACACTGAAACAATGCTATGAAATGCTCATGCATTCCGTGAACTTTCACCTGCAGAAGAAAAACGGTGGGCCCGCATGTTGGAACAATGGAACGTTGCTGTCACCCCAGGAAATATGCTATCAGTATTATCAGCTATGGTCACCTTTCTTCAGGTGAAGACATCTGAGCGGATGATCAACAAATCATTCGATGTGATGTTGGCTGCTTTCCGCAAATCTTTCCCAGATGCATCTGAGCTGCCACACACCTACAGTAAAATGAAGAATTTTCTTCGTGCAGTTGGAATTGGATATGATATGATCCATGTTTGTAAGAATAATTGTGTTCTATTCCGGAAGGATTATGCCAACTTAGGTGAATGCCTAAAATGCAAATCATCAAGATAGAAAGATGGTGATGCTGTGAAGAGGATTCCTCATAATGTCCTGAGACATTTTCCAATTACACCAAGATTGCAGAGGTTGTTTCATGATGCTGAAACAAGAGAGTATGTACTGTGGCATTCTAGGAACCAGGAGTACAGAGATCAGAATGTAATGAGCCATCCATCTCATGGTAGTGAGTGGAAAAGCTTCAATGATAAACACAAAGAGTTTGCTGCTGACCCGAGAAACATTAGACTTGGCTTAGGTTCAGATGGATTTAACCCATTTGGCCACTAGAGCGCCACATATAGCATGTGGCCAGTGCTTGTTATCCCTTACAACATGCCTCCAAATGTCTGCACCAAAGAATCAAACTACATGATGGCCTTGCTCATCCCAGGTCCAAAAAGTCCTAGAAAGGTTTTTGATTTGTTCATGGAGCCTCTTGTGGAGGAACTTCAACAGCTATGGAAGGGTGTTCTCACTCGAGACCTATATAGCAGCCCACCAGCTGATTTCTTTCTGCGTGCTGTTATAATTTGGTGCATCCATGATTATCTAGCTTTGGGCACTATGTCAGGGCGAACGACACATGGTTACAATGCATGTGTTCGCTGTGACAGGAATCCGTTTTCATACGCAATACTTAGCAAGATCTGTTACATTGGACACCGCCGTTTCCTTGCCAAGGACAAGCCGCATCCTAGAAAATACCGAAGACATGTGTTCAATGCAAAGCATGAAAACCATGATGCGCCAAAGAGGCTCACCGCTGATGAGTTGCAAGTGGAATTAGAGAAGGTCAGGCATATTACACGAGGAAACCGTGATGCGCCAAAGAGGCCTACATTGCTACAGAAGCATTGACATTCTGCTCAAAATACATTGAAACAGCTGATCGGCTTAGCAAAGAGGTGGGTGAAGACAATCCCGGGCTCAATGTTTTCGATTATTCTGTTCGAGTTACAGGGAAGAGTCGACAAGAGGACAAACCTAAAGATTTGGACAAAATGGTTTGGTATGTGTTGAATAACTGTCCTGAGATACTACCTTATATCAAGTAAGTGCAGTACTGCAGCTTATACATTGTAATCTACTAAACTTGCAGCACATTCTTATATATTTAGATGTTCGACGCGATCACTATGTTGTGCAGCATCTACAAAGAGGAGTTACTGCCGCAAAATCCAAGAAACATTGACAAACTGGTTGTGGAAGGATTTGCGAAATGGTTCAAGAACCATGTAAGCTTTTGAAGTACACTGTCAGTTTTTTTAATATATTGAGTACATAAGATGATCAGCTTGTCTATTTTCTAACCATAGGTTAAGAAGATGCGGGAGGATGCGCAGGCAGTTGATGATGCCCTTTACTCACTAGCAGTGGGTCCTGATACTCGGGTAAGACATTATGAATCTTGCGTTGTTGGAGGTGTGCGCTACAACACCCTTGCACGAGACGAAGGCAGCAAGACACAAAACAGTGCCATCATGAGCATGGATACGTATGACAAAGAGACAACTGAAATGTATGCTAACATAACAGACATTGTTCAGTTGTAGTATATCTCCAGTTTCGAGGATCATCGGTGTGTGGTTCTGTTGTGCTGTCGTTGGTATAACCTGTTTTCCAGGATCGCAAAACCCAGAGCTGATGATTATTTCAAATCCATCAATGTCAAGGCAGCATACCAGACCAACGAGCCTTTTATTTTGGCAAATCAAGCAACACAGATATTTTTCTTGGAAGACACATTTGCACGTAGTGATGACTGGAGAGTATTGCAAAGGTTTGAGCAGAGGAATTCGTTTAAAGAAGTTGCACAACAAGATGATGCTTACACTGCTCCTGATGTACAAGATAACACAGATGTTCCTAATATCTTTGAGAACCATCATGTCAATGACGCCGGCGAAAAGATTGCCTGTCGTGCTGTGGACATACAAGAGTTGATCAAGAAGAAGCCAACGTTCGAGGACATTGAGGACGAAGAAGAAGATGACACCGTGGGGAATTACGATTCAGACTGATACACATGGCGAAGATGTTGACGCTGCTGATGATGATGATTACATTGCTTTTTTCATATTTGCCTGTCAGAAGATGTTTTTTATCTACTATGTGAAATTGTGTTTGCTATGACAACTGAAACCTGATGAATATGCTGTTTAGTATTTTGCTGTGAGAACATCACTTGTTATGTATGCTGATTTGTGTTTGGTGATTGTATGACAACTAAAACATGATGACATTGTTGTTTAGTTGTACTCATATTTGGATGTGAAACTTGAATTTGATGACATAGTTTGCTGTTGGACTGCAATTTGCTCGACGTCTTCGGATGAGAACAAAGCTGACCCGACAGGGCCTCTGCTATTTATTTATTTATATGAGAAAAAGGGGATACCCCCTGATTTCCGTTAATAGAAATCATTCGATGTTCAAAACACTATGCCCAGCCTGCTACACAGGTTTCATTCATTACTAGTTTTAGCAAAGTGCCCATGTCGTAGCCACTGAATACATCACGAGTGCTACATACAGTGCAAATAAAGAGATAATCATCCTACAGAGCACATCGATTTTGCCCATTATCTTCATAAGCTCTTTCATCTCCTCATTGCTGTCAAGGCCGTTCAGCAGCTGTTGCTTGGCCATGATCAGAGGAACTGCATCCTTAACCTTCTGCTCTGCATCTTCCTCTTCTGTTGTTCCTTCAGTTACTTGTCCAACACCCCAACCTGCTGGTATTGGGATTCCTCGGCTAACCAAATAACAGTGTAGTTGCCTTCCCCCACAACAGCAACTTCCCAGAAATACAAATCACATGAATCTTCCCTTTTCTGCATGAATCAAATTGGAAGATCATCAACCAAACTATTAAAAAATCAGCAACTGAAAGCAGCAGAACAACACTTAAACATATTATTACCCCATGATTCGGGCATTTGTACAAGACTCGGCCAGGGTTGCGGATTGTGGTTGAGACGCGACGGATGACTCTGCGTGATTTGCAGAAGTGGCACCACACCAACGGCAGCGGGTTGCGATGAGCAATCGGCTGCGGTGTGCGTGCCGGCAGGGGTGTGATGAGACCCACAGGCAATGGTACGGGTGGCAACTTAGCGCATATCTGGTTGTTGCCTGCTGAAGAGCAGGTGGACGAGCAGCCAGCGGACATGGTTGCTACGGCCAGAGCTTCTTATGCTAGGCAGAGTAAGTAGAGAAGAGGAGAAGCGAACATTGGATATGTGAGTTTCATTACTTGCAGAGTAGCATAGCACCATATATAGTCATAGTCTAGGTTTGGATTTGTACCAGCTATAGGAGCACGTCTTTCTTTTTCCTAAAACTCGGCAACGTCTCTTTACTGGTACACTAGCTTGTTCTGTACGCCTTCCCATGTCTTTGATTTTCTTTCTATATATTAAAAAGTATGCTACTTGGTGTCCGCTTAGTCAACAAACGATTGTGCCAACCTTGACCATTGGATTGACATTCAACGTCGGTCACGTTTCTTCAGTCTCTTCTTCCACGATCCGCCAAAGCCAAACCAGCGCCGGAGGGACCGCCTGATCCCGCCTCCCATGGCTGGCTGTGATCTTCCCCGGCTCATGTTCGTTCTCGTCCGAGGCCTCACCATCGTCCTCCGCCTTGGTTCGCTCGCCGCGGCGCCGCCCTCCGGTGTTGCCAACATGGTCAACAACCGAGAGGAATAAGGAGATGATTGTACATGGTGAGGATGACAGGAGGGACCCAGTAGCGCGCGCAGTAATTTTGTTTTTTCAGGACGGAGAAGGTTATCAACTGGGTTGTGCGGGACCCGTGGCCTGTCTAGCCCAGGATTTTATTTCATATGTTTAGCACATGACCAGCCCAGTTTGTGTTTTTCCTTTCTGAAAATGGCCAGCCAGCTATTTTGTTTTTTGTAGAATAACCAACGTAGGTCTACTTGCTTTTCTACGCCCTGCTGGGCCGGAAATCTTTCAAAACGAGGAGGGATGCATTTGGCCCAGAAAATGGGCTATAAGTAATAAGAAATGGGCTATAATTAATAATAAATGGGCTGTAAAATGAAAAAATACAGCAAACATGCAATTAGTTCCAAAATACTGTTTTCTTTCGAATTTTGATATTTTAAATTTCATTGTTTTTGTGCGGGTAAAATTTCATTGAATTTAAATTAAGGTATATTTAGATTTAAAATTAATTTGAATCTGGCTAGAAATTTCAGGCTGTATGTTATTTGGGACAAATTTGGAGGCTGACTTGTGGGTCTACTAGGTTGACGTGTACTTTGTCTTTGTCAGCTTAGTCCACAAACGATTCTAGTAGTAGTGACCATTGGATGTTAATCTAACAGCCGTGGTGCTTCTTCAATATCTGATCTTCTTGCTCCAGCCGCCCAAACCAGCTCCGGTGGGACTGCCTGCTCCTGCCTCCCTTGGCCGGCTATGCTGCCGCACAGGCCGCGCTGCCCCACCCTACTTCATTGCTGGCCAGGCCATTCCTCTACTCACCCACACCTCCTGTTATTTTCCGGCGACGGCAGCCGGACCAGTAAACCCTCGTACTCCTCACTGTGTGGGCAACCATTGCCGAGTCTTCCCTGGCTCCGTGTCGTTCCCTTCCTAGGCCTCGCCGTCGTCCACCGCCATGGTGCTCTTGGCGCGGCCTGGTCAACATGGTCAACGAACGACATCCATCGGCCGTGGACTGTACGGGCAAAATAATGATTCCTCCACCTGACAGTTGGGACCCACAGGAAGGGCCTCTTTATTTCGTGAAAAAAACGTTCCCCCCGCTCACATGTCGGACCCACCAGCTATATCTTCGCACGCAAGGAAGGGCCACCTTATTACGGATAAAAAAATGAATACCCCCCTTCTAGCTAGGACCCACCATTGTGGGAGGCTGACTTTTGGGCCTACTAAGTTGACAGGACGGAGGGCTTTGTCAACTTAGTCAATATGAACGATTCTAGCTCCAGTGATCGTACGATGTCCATCCAACGGCCCTAGTGCTTCTTCAACCTCTGGTCTTCTTGCTCCAGCCTCCCAAAGCAGTGTCGGTCATGCCGCATGCTCCTACCTCCCGTGGCCGGCTGTGCTGCCACGGAGGCCTCACCGCCCCCTACTATTCCCACCGCTGGCTAGGCCCTGCAGCGACTGCAGCCTCACACGCAGCCGAACCAGTGAACCCTCGTACTCCTCTCCGTGCGGGCTTCCTCTACCGCGTCTTCCCCAGCTCCGTGTCGTCCCCTTCCAAGGCCCCGCCGTCGTCCACCGCCGTGGTGCTCTCCGCACGGCGTGGTCAACGTGGTCAAGGAATGACTTCCATCGGAAGAGTACTATACGTGGAGAGGCTGATAGCTGGGTCCACGGCCACAGCCCAGTTTTTTGTGATTTGCCAAGTAAGTCGCTTTGTCAGGCCTGTTGGGCTGCAAAATTTTCAAGACGAGGAGAGCTTTTATTTGGCTGGCTGAGAAAATGGCCCATCGGTAATGAGAAATGGGCTGTACATTTTTAAAACACATCAAACCGACAATTAGTTTCAAATATCTTTTTTCCATTTCGAGATTTTAAATTACATTAATTTTTATGCGTGGAGAATTTGTTGGATTTTATATTGATATACATTTATTTTTAAAATCAGTTTGAATGTGAGTCAAAATTTCGGGATTAAAAACAGTTCGGACCGCAGCGAAATATGCAAAATTTCGTATAATTTTTTAACCGTGGACACAATATGGGATGTAATGCTAACAAAAAGAATATGGGCTCCAAAAAAACCTTAAGAATTAGCAAATGGGCTATAAATTATTAGAAATAATGGCAGATGGGTTGTATGCTGTTTTCCACAGATTTGAGGCTTTCATAAAAAAAGGTTGACACATAAGCAGTGACTGTTGGATGTCCATCGAATGGCTGTCGTACTTCTTCAATCTCCGCTCTTCCTGCTCCAGCCGCTCAAACAAGCACCGCTGGAACTGCCTACTCCCTCCTCCCCGCGGCCGGCTGTGCTGCCGCGCAGGCCTCACCGCCCCATCGTACTCCCATCGCTGGCCTAGCGATCCCTCTACTCACCCACACCTGATGTTATTCTCCGGCGACGGCGGATGAACCAGTAAACCCTCGTACAGTCGTACTCCCCTCCGTGTGGGAAACAACTGCTGAGTCTTCCCTGCCTCCGTGTCATTCCCTTCCTAGGCCTTGCCGTCATCCACCGCCCTGGTGCTCTCGACGCAACCTGGTCAACGTGGTCAACAACCGACATGCATCTGAAGTGGACTGTACGTGGAGAGGCCGACAGCAGGGTCCATGGCCGCACGCAAGGAAATGCCTCCTTATTACGCGCAAAATAATGATTCCTCCACCTGACATCAGGGACCCACCAAAAGGGCCTCTGTATTTCGCGAAAAAAACGTTACCGTCGCTGACAGCTCGGACCCACCAGCTATATCTTCGCACGCAAGGAAGTGCCTCCTTATTACGCACAAAAAAATGAATACTCCCCTGTTAGCTGGGACCCAGTATAGTGGCAGGCTGACTTGTGGGCCTACTAAGTTGACAGGGACGGAGGGCTTTGTCAACTTAGTCAATATGCATGATTATTGCTCTAGTGACCGTACGATGTTCATGCAATGGCCGTAGTGCCTCTTCAACCTCTTGTCTTCTTGCTCCAGATGCCCAAACCAGCGCCGATCGTGCCTTGTGCTCCTGCCTCCTGTGGCCGGCTATGATGTGGCGGAGGCCTAACCACCCCCAACTACTCCCACCGCTGGCCAGGCCATCCCTCTACTCACCCATACCCCCTGTTATTCTGCGGCGACGGCAGCCTCACACCGCAGCGAACCAGTGAACCCTCGTACTCCTCTACGCGTGGGCATCCATTGCCACGTCTTCCCCGGCTCCATGTCGTCCCCTTCCTAGGCCTCGGCGTCGTCCACCGCCCTGGGGCTCTTGGCGCGGCGTGGTCAACGTGGTCAAGGAAAGGCTTCCATCGGACGTGGACTCTACATGGAGAGGCTGACAGCTGGGTCCATGGCCGCAGCAAGGAAGTGCCTCCTTATTATGTGCAAAATAATTATTCCTCCACCTGACAGCGGGGACCCAACGGAAGGGCCACCGTATTTCGTGAAAAAAACGTTTCCCCCCTGACTGCTGGGACCCACCAATTACATCTTTGCACGCAAGGAAGTGCCTGACAGTCGGGACCCACCTGGTCGAAGTGTACGTAGCGTTGTCATTCTGGTCGCAAACGTGTATGTACATATATACTGGTGGATGTAGAGGCACGCACGTGTTGTAGTAGAGGCGCGCACATAGCTTGTACACGTACGTACAGCGGCCAGGGTGAAAGAAAGAAAATACGACCATGTATGTGTACATACGGGCGGGGTCTCGAACGCCTACTCGCTTATACGTACGGCCAGGGCTCATGTACATGGCTGGGTTGGAACGGAGAAACATCGTCGTCGTGGTGTTCTTGGGGAGGCAACGGAATGCGTCGTGTTCATGGGGAGGCAACGGAATGCGTCGTGTTCAACGGGAGGCAACGGAACGCGTGGGAGCCAACCGGCTGGGTCAGAACGGAATGCGTGGTCGTGTTCATCGGGAGGGCTTGGATGGAACAGGCGATGGAAACGAGGCCTGGCATACCGCACAACGAAGAAACGGACCTCCTACGTTCGGAACGGGGTCCTATTGATCGGGAGGGGTTTGGCGTACCGCAAAACAGAGGAAACGGACCTCCTGCGGTCGAAACAAGGGTCCTGTTCATCGGGAGGGGTGTGGCGTACCGCAAAACGGACGAAACGGACCTCCTACGGTCGAAACGGAGTCCTGTTGATCGGGAGGTGTGTGGCGTACCGCAAAACGGACGAAACGGACTTGTGTTGGAGCGCTACGGTCGAAACGGGGGTCCTGTTCATCCGGAGGGGTGTGGCGTACCGCAAAACGGGACTCCACGGGATATTGTTCATCTCCACCGTCGATCTCCTCCAGCCTCCACGGGCTACCGTCGACCTCCTCTAGCCTCCACGGGCTCCTGTTCATCCAGCCTCCACTGCGCGCTACTCCACTGGATATTGTTCAACCACCCCTCCACGGGCACCCCTCCACCGTCTACTGTTCATCCAGCCCTCCACACCACGGGGTCCTGTTCAACCACCCCTCCACGGGCACCCCTCCACTGTCTACTGTTCACCCAGCCCTCCACCACACCACGGGGTCCTGTTCATCCAGAGGCAACGCCACCGCTCACTATTCATCCAACCCCCCCCCCCCCCCCCGCGCGCGCAACGCTCACCATTCATCCTAGAGGCAGCATCGATCGGCTTCAGTTAGCAGCAGTAGCGAAGGAATCGCTCGATCGGGTTCAGTTAATAGCCATCGATTGATCGCTCGGGTTCAGTAACGCGTAGCCTGCAGTGCAATCGCTCGGGTTCAGTTAGAGCCCAATGCCTCGCTCGGGTTCAGTTAGAGCCCAACGCCTCGCTCGTGTTCAGTTAGAGCCAACGCCTCGCACACACGTGCGTACGTGTACTAGAGAAACGCGCATCGCTCGGCCCCCGACCTCCCACCGTAATCGGGAACTCCCTGAAATTTTCCTCGCCCTCGCTTCTACCATGGTTTTTTCCGTCATGGATGGCCCAAAGAATGTCATGCAGCTGCGTCTCCGGCCCGCCCAGGACGAAAAGCCCATTTTCTGTCATGATTTTTTGTCATAGAAGTAGGAGCCCACCACATCTATGATGATACCGGGTTTTGTCACAATTATCTTCATAGAAGTGTCATATGTATGACAAAAAAAATTTCCTTCGGCCCAAAATGTCACGGATGTGTCTTTTTTTTGTAGTGGTTGGTCCGAAACGGGCAGCCTGCGGGGCCACCACAGGGCAACTTGAGGGTTGGTTTTACTCGTAGCTTGACCTATCCGGTTTGCCCTGAGAACAAGATACGTGCGATTCCTATCGGGATTTGTTGGCACATCGGGCGGCTTTGCTGGTCTTGTTTTACCATTGCCGAGATGTCTTGTAACTAGGATTTCAAGGCTAATTGGGTCTTCCCGGGAGAGGGAATATTCTTCGTTGGCCATGAGATCTTGTGATGGGCTTAGTTGGGACACCCCTGCAGGGTATAAACTTTCGAGAGCCGTGTCCACGGTTATGTGGCAGATGGTAGTTTGTTAATATCCGGTTGTAGAGAACTTGGCACTTAACTTAATTAAAAGGAATCAACCACGTGTGTAACCATGATGGTCTCTTTTTGGCGGAGTCCGAGAAGAGAACACGGTCTTGTGTTATGCTTGAACGTAAGTAGCTTCCGGATCACTTCTTGATCACTTCTAGCTTCTCGACCGTGTGTTGCTTCTCTTCTCGCTCTCTTTCGCGTAAGGTAGCCACCATATATGCTAATGCTTGCTGCAGCTCCAGCTCACTACTTCCCCTACCCATAAGCTTAAATAGTATTGATCGCGAGGGTGTGAGATTGTTGAGTCCTCGTGACTCACGGATACTTCCAAACAGTTGCAGGTGCCGAGGATACTAGTGCAAGTGATTCTACCGAACTCAAGTGGGAATTCGATGAAGACTTGGGTCGCTATTATGTTTCTTTTCCTGATGATCAGTAGTGGAGCGCAGTTGGGGCGATCGGGGATCTAGCATTTGTAGTTGTCTTCTTTTATTTTGGTTCCGTAGTCGGACCTTTGATTGCACTTTGGATGTTGTATGAATTATTTATGTATTGTGTGAAGTGGCGGTTGTAAGCCACCTCTTTATCCCTTTCTTATTCAGTACATGGGATGTGTAAAGATTACCCCTCTTGCGACAAGCCTACCATGCGTCTATGCCTCTAAGTCGTGCCCCGACACATGGGAGATATAGTCGCATTATGGGTGTTACAGTTGTGCCATCGTCCACCACCTTGGTGCTCTCGGGCGGTATGGCATCGTCAACACGGTCAACGAATGACAGACATCATAAGAGGACTGTAAGCGGAGAGGCTAACAACTAGGACCATGGCCGCATGCAAGGAAGTGCCTCCTTATTACGCGCAAAATAATGATTCCTCCACCTGAGACCTTGGACCTACCGAAAGGGCCTCTGTATTTCGCGAAAAAATGTTCCCCCTGACAGCTAGGACTCATCGGCTTTATATTCACACGGAAGGAACTACCTTCTTACCCCCTGACAGCTGGGACCCACCAGGTTGAAGTGATGGTACCGTTATCTAAACGGCCACGAACATGTACATACGTAGCGGTCGATCGGTCTCTCTGCAGCGACGTACCGTGGACGAGTAAGGAGTGGCACGTGTTGAAGTAGAGGCGCCAATGTTGCATGGCACGCAGTCCCGACTATATCATGTACACGTACGTACGGCCATGCTGCAAGATAGTAAATACGGCTATGTACGTACATACGGGCAGGGTCTCTAATGCGTATAGCGACTAATCATGTTCATCGGCAGCCAACCGGCTGGGTCAGAACAGAGTAAACAATGTCGTGTGTTCATTGGGAGCCAACAAGCTTGGACAAAACAGCCGAAACAAGGTATGGTGTATCGTAGAACGGAGGAAACGGCCTTCTGTTCGACCGCGTACGGTCGATACGGGGTCCTGTTCATCGGGAAGGGTCTGGCATACCGCAAAACGGAGGAAACAGACTTCTGTTCGAGTTACTACGGTCGAAACGGGGTGTTGTTGATTGGGAGGGGTGTGGTGTGTCGCAAAATGGAGCAAACAGACTTGTCTTGGAGCGCCTGCGGTCGAAACGGGGTCCTCTTCATCAGGAGGGGTCTGGCGTACCGCAAAACGGGTCTCCACGGGCTACTGTTCATCCACCGTCGACTTCCTCCAGCCTCCATCTGCTACTGTTCATCGACCATCGACTTCCTCCCGCCTTCACTAACTATTGTTCATCAACGGGGTCCTCTTCATCCAGGCTCCACCGGCTACTGTTCATCTAGTCCTCCACGAGATCATGTTCATCTAGCCTCCATCGGCTACTGTTCAACCAGCCCTCCATGAGGTCCTGTTGAACTAGCCCTCCACGGGGTCCTGTTCAACCAGCCCTCCACGTACGAGGTCCCTCCACCAACTACTGTTCATCCAACCCCACCTCCTCGATTGGGTTCTATTCATCCAGCAGCAATGGCCTCTACTACCACGGGATCCAATTCATCCAACCCCCACTAGGAACTATTCATCCAACCCCCACAGGGAACTGTTCATCAAGAGGCAGCTTCGATCGACTTCAGTTAGCAGTAGTAGCGAAGGAATCACTTGGGTTCAGTTAATAGCAAGGGATCTATCGGGGTTCAGTAACATAGCTAGTGCAATCGCTCGGGTTCAGTTAGAGCCCAACGCCTCGTTCGGCTTCAGTTAGAGCGCAACGCCTCGCACACATGCGCGTACGTGTACGAGAGAAATGCGCAAACATCCGTGCATCGCTCGGCCCTGACCACCCACCATAAATGGGAACTCCCCGAAATTTTCCTCGTCCTCGCTTCTACCATGATTTTTTCCGTCATGAACGGCCCAAAGAATGTCATGCAGGTGCGTCTCTGGCCCGCCCAGGACAAAAAGCCCATTTTCTGTAATGATTTTTGGATAAGGTTTTCATATACACAAGTTTCACTTTACTAAACAAGTATGGATAAGAAGGAACTTATTTGTTTGGCTTGCCAGGGACCGCTATGTAGGCTTGTCTTCATTCCTTCTCTTCGTGACCGACTCCGCGGCAAGAACCCTGCAGCTTAGTGCAGATGAAAACAGAGCTACATGCGATCTTATCTACATGAACATGCTATGCTCATGATATGCTTATGCATGCATGCAATCTTTCTTTGGGGCCCCAGCGCTTTGTTTATTTATCTGTTGCTCAGGGTCTACACCTGGCTTTGTATAAAGGGTTACATGCAACTTCGGCAAGGCTTGTACAAAAGGGTGGTTGTTGGGCAAGGACCGACAGCCGCGCCTTATGGGTAGAACTTACGGAGATGCTCAATGTTCCATGATTTTTGCAATTGAATGCCATCTCCGATCTCCAGACGGATTACGCCAGGTCTAGTGACTCATACTACCCGGTAAGGGCCTTCCCACTTTGGTGTCAACTTGTTTGCACCCTTGGCGGACTAAACACGCCTAAGGACAAGGTTGCCTTCCTCAAAGCTCCGGGTATGAACCAGGCGGCTGTGATAGCGACACAGGGCTTGCTGGTAGCATGCAGCACACATAGAAGCCTGGAGACGATTCTCCTCAAGTAGCACAACGTTCTCATGCCAGTGTTCTTCTTGCGCTACTTCATCATAGGCAAGTACTCGAGGTGATCCATATATGAGTTCCGTGGGGATAACTACTTCTGCCCCATAGACTAGGGAGAAGGGAGTCTGATCGGAAGCTCGATTTGGTGTCGTAAGGAGGGACCAAAAACCACCGCCAACTCATCGATCCAATGTCTGCCACACTTTTGTAGCCTATCAATTGTTCTTGTCTTGAGTCCTCGCAGCACTTCAATGTTTTTTTTGACAGAAAGACTGTAAGGGAACCCCCTACAGTATAAATGGTGCAACAAACCCAAACTGCAAGTACCATGCCTTGAACCTGGGTGGGTAGGAAGGCATCATCCCCTTCCCACCACTAGGCTATGCCTTCAATGTTCACCCTCCCAGCTTGTCCATTGCTTCTGGAATAGGCAACAGAGGCAAATGAGACCTTGCTTCCGAGGGCATGAACGTATTGCATGAAGGCGCGGCTTGTGAACTGGGTGCCATTGTCAGTGATGATCCTAGCGGGTACTCTAAAATGGCACACCAATCCTTTCAAGAACTTGATAGCTGACTGTGCGGTCACCTTCCTCACGGGCTCCACTTCCGGCCACTTTGTAAAATTGGTGATTGCAACATACAAGAATTCAAAGCCCCCGGTAGCATGGGGGAAGGGGCCCAAGATGTCTAGCCCCCTGACCGAAAATGGCCATGACAAATGGATTGTTTGGAGAGCTCGAGTAGGCTGATGGATATTCTTGGAGTGGAACTGGCAGACTTCACACATGGTGACTAGCTCAATTGCATCTTGGAGGGTTGTGGGCTAGTAGAAACCTTGAAGGAAAGCTTTTCCAACCAAGGCCCTTGATCCAAAGTGGGAGCCACACATACCCTTGTGTATTTCTGCCAGTAGTCCCTTTCCTTATTCCCGACAAATGCACTTCAATTTCACACCGTTGGGCCGTCTTATTTATAGCATGTCGTCAACGAACTTATACATACTGACCTTCCGGGATACTCTTTCATCTTCTTCTTGCTCTTTGGGAAGTTCTCCTGTTTGGAGGAAATGGACTATGTGCCTTGCCGAAGTTGGAGCCTGAGGCTTGACAACGAGGACCAGCGGCACCTCCCCATTCATGGGAGTGCACGCCTCAACTGTAAAGGTTGGTAGTTTGGCGGGAGAGTGCAGCTCACCGATTGAAGGGTATTTGTTCCTGCCAAGATCTTTGCTGGGGGCTTCGGGAAGCTCTGCTAGGAGAGGCTTGCCGGAGTCCAGTTTCCTCCTCTTTCTGGCCATTGTTGCCGGGGATATGTTGAGTCAGATGGAGAACAAAAGTACTTGGTTCAACAGGGAGTTTTTGCGAAATGCACTTTGACAGATGGTCAGCAATGTTGTTTTCCGCACGTGGCATGTGCTCTATTTGCAACCCATCAAAGAGCCCCTCCAACTTTCTCACTTCCTCAATGTATGCCTTCATCAATGGGCATTGATAATCCCTATTCACTTGCCTCACTGCAAGCTCTGAATCTCCATGGATGATCAGCTTCTTGATTCCCAGTTCTGTTGCAATCATGAGCCCGGCAAGGAGCCCTTCATACTAAGAAGTATTGTTGGTAGCCTTCTCCTGGGGAATATGCATTTGAACGACGTACTTGAGGTGCTCCCCAGTGGGAGCAATGAGAAGCACGCAGCTCCTACACCTTGCAGGGAGAAGGCACTGTCAAAGTACAAGATCCATTCTTGGGGCGCTTCCTTGCTTGGGACAACTGGCTCTAGCACTTCTTCATCAGGGGTAGGCGTTCACTCCAGAATGAAATCTGCTAGTGGTCTGCTTTGAATAGTTATCGTGCTCTCAAACCTCAAACCAAAGCTGGACAACTCCAATGCCCATTCCACTATTCTGACAGTGGCCTCAGGGTTTCTGAGTATGCATTGCAAGGGGAAGCGGGTGACAACTGTGATCTCGTGGGCTTGGAAGTAGTGACGCAGTTTTCTTGAGGCCATGGTGAGGCCGAAAATCAAGTTTTGCACACCAGAGTACCTCGACCTAGCCCCCTGCAGCAGGGAGCTGACGAAGTACACTGGGCGCTGCACCATCTTCCTCTTCCTTGTCGTGACCTTGGAACTGTCACCGTTGCCCTGCTCTTCCTTGCCTCGATGTGCATCTCACCTTGTCAGGATTGGTTCGCTTTCCTCTCCAGAGGGGACGGTGGTTGCGGTTGCTGCTTCATCTACTTCCCGTCGCGCCACCAGTGCTGCACTAACTACTTGATTGGTTGCCGCTAAGTATAGAAGCAACGGCTCTTGTGGTTTGGGAGCAACTAAGGTGGGCACAGAGGAAAGATAGGTGTTCAAATCTTGCAGCACGGTGTCTGCCTCCGGGGTCCACTCCACGGGCCCTGCCTTCTTCAAGATTTTGAAGAACGGCAGGGCGTGCTTGGCGGATATGGAAATGAGCCTTCTCAGCGCGGCAACACATCCAGTCAAACACCTCACGTCTTTAACTATCCTGGGTGCTTGAATCTGCTCAATCGCCTTGATCTTCTCGGGGTTGGCCTCTATCCCCCGGTGGGACACGAACAAGCCAAGTAACTTGCCGGAAGGAATGTTAAACACACACTTCTCTGGGTTCAGCTTCAAGTTGATCTTGCATGGATTTGCAAAGGTCTCTTCCAAGTCCTGAATGAGAGTCACTCTGTCCTTGGTTTTGACCACTATATCATCCATGTAGGCTTCAACATTCCTGTGCAATTGAGACTCAAAGCCGATCTGTACTACTCTTGCAAAAGTGGATCCAACGCTCTTCAACCCAAAGGGCATCTGTACAAAATAGTATGTGCTGCATGGGGTTATGAATGCAGTCTTCTCTTCATCTTCCCTGGCAGGAGCAGGAGCTTCCGCAGCCTCTGCCACGATTGCTTCCGGGTACATCCTGTCCACGCATATGATTGCGTCCTTCTTGTCTGATGGAATGGAAATGACGCCCATTGGTCCTAGCATCTTTAGAGTGTTGTAGGCACACTGGGATGCCGCCATGAACTTTGCCAGGGCTGGGCAACCAAAGATTCCATTGTTTGGCAGGGGAAGGTTAACCACATCAAACACGATCTTCTCAGTCCGGTAATTTAACTCCCCCCAAACATTACTGGTAGTGTGACCGTCCACTTAGGACGGCTCCTGCCAGGGTTGATCCCTTGGAAGGTACCAGTAATTTTGAGTTCTTCATCTATTATTTGGAGTTTGCTGATGACCCTGGGAGAGATCAGATTCTACCCAGCCCCATCGTTAACCAACATCTTTGTGACCTTGAGATTGTGGATCATTGGCGAAACCAACAACGTCAAACACCCTACCGCGGTGGTGCGGTCAGGGTGATCCTCTTCATCAAAGAAGATGGGCGTGCGGGCCATTTGAGCGGCTTCCGAGAATCTGTCGCTAACTCCACGGCATTGACCTCATGTGCCCACTATTTAAGTTGGCTGTGAGAGGAGTGCAAGGATGCACCCCAGTCAATGCATAGTGCGTCAGTGGCTTTCTGGAACTCCTGCTCGCAGGTTTCCTCTTCATCTCCGTCATCACTCTCTTCATCACATTCCTTCTTCTCACGACCTCTGGCGGGTTTTCCCTGATACTGAGGAGCTTTGCCAGCGTGACCTGTCCTGCCGCCTCGGCCCTTCCCGCCAGCGCCATCTTGGTCTTTCTCCTTGTTGCGCTTCTCGTATTCAGCCCTCTGCTTTTTGAGGAGTTGCTCGACCTGATGGCACTCCTGAAGATCATGGCACTTGGTCCGATGGATCTTGCAGTACAGCCCGTCAGCCTTCCCGGCCTTCTCGGCAGCTGCGGCTTCCCGGCAATCAGTGCACGCGGCAACTTCCTTGATGGGAGCTTCGGTCTTGGCCTTCTTGCCGGTACCAGGAGTGCTCGGCCCTTCAACAGCCAACACTGCTTTGTTCTTGCCCTTCTTGTTGTGTTTCTTGTTCTAGTTCTTCTTCTGGCTAGTGGTGTCGTCGTCGTCCTCTTAATGAACGTCGAGGCCATCTTCTTCACCGGGGATTTTCTTCCTCTTGAGCATGCGTTGGTTTTCCCTTGAAGAGGAAAGGGTGATGCAACAAAGTAGCATAAGTATTTCACTCAATTTTTTAGAACCAAGGTATCAATCCAGTAGGAGACTACATGCAAGTCGCCTAGTACCTGCACAAACAAACAAGAACCTCGCAACTAACACGATAAAGGGGTTGTCAATCCCTTCACGGTCACTTATGAAAGTGAGATCTAATAAAGATAATAAAATCAAAAAATGGTATTTTTGTTGTATAGATTGAAAATTAAAGATTGCAAAATAAATAGTAAACTAGAATTGTAGATCGGAAACATATATGACGTAAAGTAGACCCGGGGGCCATAGGTTTCACTAGTGGCTTCTCTTGAGATAGGATATATTATGATGGGTGAACAAATTACTGCCGAGCAATTGATAGAAAAGCGCATATTTATGATGATATCTAGGCATGATCATGAACATAGGAATCACGTCCGTGTCATGTACACCGAAATGATTCTGCATCTACTAATATTAATCCACACATCGACCGCTATCCAGCATGCATCTAGAGTATTAAGTTCATAAGAACAGAGTAACGCATTAGGCAACATAACATGATGTAGAGGGATAAACTCAAGCAATATGATATAAACCCCATCTTTTTATCCTCGATGGCAACAATACAATACGTGCCTTGCTGCCCCTACTGTCACTGGGAAAGGACACCGCAAGATTGAACCCAAAGTTAAGCACTTCTCCCATTGCAATATAGATCAATCTAGTAGGCCAAACCAAACTGATAATTTGAGGAGACTTGCAAAGATATCAAATCATGCATATAAGAATTCAGAGAAGAATCAAATATTGTTCATAGATAATCTTAATCATAAACCCATAATTCATCGGATCTCGGCAAACACACCACAAAAAGAATTACATCGAATAGATCTCCAAGAACTTCGAGGAGAAATTTGCATTGAAATCCAAAGACAGACAAGAAGCCATCTAGCTAATAACTATGGACCCGAAGTCTGTGGTAAACTACCCACACATCATCGGAGAGGCTATGGTGTTGATGTAGAAGCCCTTCGTGATCGGATCCCCTCCGGCAGATCGCTGGAAAAGGTCCCCAGATGGGATTTCACGAGTACAGAAGGTTGCGGCGTCGGAAAAGTGGTTTCGTGGCTCCCCTGGATGTTTTCAGGGTATAAGAGTATATATAGGTGAAGGAAGTAGGTCGGTGGAGCTACGAGGGGCCCACGAGGGTGGGGGCGGGCCGCCCTACCTTGTGGCCGCCTCGTTGCTTCCTTGACCTCCACTCCAAGTCTCTTGGATTATGTTTGTTCCAAAAAAGATCCTCATGAAGGTTTCATTTTGTTTGGATTCTGTTTGATATTCCTTTTCTGCGAAACACTGAAATAGGCAAAACACAGCAACTGGCACTGGGCCTCCGGTTAATAGGTTAGTCCCAAAAATAATATAAAAGTGCATATTAAAGCCCATTAAACATCTAAAACAGATAATATAATAGCATGGAAGAATCAAAAATTATAGATACATTGGAGACGTGTCGGCATCCTCAAGCTTATTTCCTACTCGTCCTCGAGTAGGTAAATGATAAAAACAGAATTTTTCATGTGGAATGCAACCAAGCATAATTTTCAATGTAATTTCCTTTATTGTGGCATGAATGTTCAGATCCGAAAGATTCAAGACAAAAGTTTAATATTGACATAAAACAATAATACTTCAAGCATACTAACCAAGCAATTATGTCTTCTCAAAATAACATGGCCAAAGGAAGTTATCCCTACAAAATCATATAGTCTGGCTATGGTCTATCTTCATCACACAAAATATTTAAATCGTGCACAACCCTGATGACAAGCCAAGCAATTGTTTCATACTTTTGATGTTCTCAAACTTTTTCAATCTTCACGCAATACATGGGCGTGAGCCATGGATATATCACTATAGGTGGAATAGAATGGTGGTTGTGGAGAACACAAAAAGAGAAGATAGTCTCACATCAACTAGGCATATCAACGGGCTATGGAGATGCCCATCAATAGATATCAATGTGAGTGAGTAGGGATTGCCATGCAACGGGTGCACTAGAGCTATAAGTGTATGAAAGCTCAACAAAAGAAACTAAGTGGGTGTGCATCCAACTCGCTTGCTCACAAAGACCTAGGGCATTTTGAGGAAGCCCATCATTGGAATATACAAGCCAAGTTCTATAATGAAAAATTACCACTAGTAAATGAAAGTGACAAAATAGGAGACTCTATCATGAAGATCATGCTGCTACTTTGAAGCACAAGTGTGGAAAAAGGATAGTACCATTGCCACTTGTCTGTTTTCTCTCATTTTTTTATTTGGGCCTTTTTTCTCTTTTTTATGGTCTCTTTTTTTCGTCCGGAATCTCATCCCAACTTGTGGGGGAATCATAGACTCCATCATCCTTTCCTCACTGGGACAATGCTCTAATAATGATGATGATCACACTTTTATTTACTTACAACTCAAGAATTACAGCTCGATACTTAGAACAAAATATGACTCTATGTGAATGCCTCCGGTGGTGTACCAGGATGTTCAATGAATCAAGACTGACATGTATGAAAGAATTATGAACGGTGGCTTTGCCACAAATACGATGTCAACTACATGATCATGCAAAGCAATATGACAATGATGAAGCGTGTCATAATAAACGGAATGGTGGAAAGTTGCATGGCAATATATCTCGGAATGGCAATGTAAATGCCATAATAGGTAGATATGGTGGCTGTTTTGAGGAAGGTATATTGTGGGTTTATGGTGCCGGCGAAAGTTGCACGGTACTAGAGAGGCTAGCAATGGTGGAAGGGTGAGAGTGCATATAATCCATGGACTCAACATTAGTCATAAAGAACTCACATACTTATTGCAAAAATCTATTAGTTATCGAAACAAAGTACTACGCGCATGCTCCTAGGGGGATAGATTGGTAGGAAAAGACCATCGCTCGTCCCCGACCGCCACTCATAAGTAAGACAATCAATAAACAAATCATGCTCCGACTTCATCACATAACGGTTCACCATACGTGCATGTACGGGAATCACAAACTTTAACACAAGTATCTCTCAAATTCACAACTACTCAACTAGCATGACTCTAATATTACCATCATCATATCTCAAAACAATCATCAAGTATCAAACTTCTCATAGTATTCAATGCACTCTATATGGAAGTTTTTATTATACACATCTTGGATGCCTATCGTATTAGGACTAATTTCATAACCAAAGAAAATTACCATGCTATTATAAAAGACTCTCAAAATAATATAAGTGAAGCATGAGAGATCAATAATTTCTATAAAATAAAATGACTAGCATGCTCTAAAAAGATATAAGTGAAGCACTAGAGCAAAATTATCTATCTCAAAAGATATAAGTGAAGCACATAGAGTATTCTAATTCATGTGTGTCTCTCCCAAAGGGTGTGTACAGCAAGGATGATTGTGGTAAACTAAAAAGCGAAGACTCAAATCATACAAGATGCTCCAAGCAAAACACATAACGCCTACGCCAGCCACATGGCAGCGTGTGAGGGGGCCTTCGAGGTGGACGGTTAAGCCGCAACACTGGGTTTCTTCTTGGGCTCCATGGATCATGAAGCCGTCGATGCAGAGAATGATGATGAAGATGACGCACTGCTTACACTTGTCACACCCAATATGTGATCCTATCCGAGATGAACTCGAAGGTCCCACCAAGGATAGAGCCGCATATTGAAGACACTTTGCAAGGTGGACATCATTACGTCGTACCATTACATGATAGCTGGGGATACATACAAAGGCATACAAATGCCACAAGAATTCATCAAACATCATACCTAAGAACAACATCCAACTTTGGATGAAACACAAACAGAAACTCAGCGACATCCACCCTACTAACCCAGGCTGCCAACCCGGAACCTATCCCCTGATCGAAGGAGAAGCAGAAGAAGCACTCCAAAACAAGTAACATCACTCTCACGTCATGATCATCGCATTACCGATACCTGCAACTGTTGTTGTAGTAATCTATGAGCCACGAGGACTCGGCAATACCATTACCATGGGTATCAAGACTAGTAAATCTTAAAGGGGTATGGAATGGATAGGTGGTGAGGTTGCAGCAGGCGACTAAGCATTGTATGGTGGCTAACTTACGAGTACAAGAGTAAGCTGAGAAGCTACGCAAAACGGTTGCAACTAGTAATGATCAGGAAGTGATCCTGAACTACTTACGTTCAAACATAAGCCCACTGTGTTCTCTTCTCAACTCACTCGAAAAGAGACATTCATGGTTACACACTCGGTTGGTGTATTTTAATTCGGATTTGGTGTCAAGTTCTCTACAACCAGATATTATAAATTCCCATCTGCCACATAACTGCGGGCACGGGTCTCGAAAGTTTAAACCCTGCAGGGATGTCCCAACTTAGCCAATGACAAGCTCTCATGATCAACGGAGGCAAATCCTCCTCCCGCAACAACCCGATCAAACTCGCAATCCCGGTTCAGAAGACATTTCGACAATGGTAAAACAAGTCCAGCAAGACCCCCGACGTGCCGATACCCTGATAGTAGCCGCGTGTATCTCGTCAGGCCACGATCAGATGGGTCAAGCTATGAGTATAACCAATCCTCGAGTTTCCCCATGGTGGCCCCGCAGGCTGCTCGTTTGGGACCAACACCATTAGCACCGGCCCCCTATATTAAGTTAAATTACCTGCACTGCACCTACAACTAGCAACGCTATAAGAGCGTCCGAGCAAAGTGGTAACATAGCCAGACAATGGTTTGCTAGGATAGTGGAAAAGGTTAGAGGCTATCATGGCAATTTGGGAGGCTTGAAAAACAAGTGGTAGGTAGCACGACATAACAATAGCATCGAGACAAGTAGCATGGCAAAGATAGTAGTGAGATCCAGGGTAATGGTCATCTTGCCTGAAATCCCACTAGGAAGAAGATGGAGTCCATGAAGAAGACAAACCAACGAAGACGAACCAAGCGTAGTCGAACGAATCCTCACGATCACAACGAAATAGGAACTATCGAGAAGGAGCACAATCGGAAAGAGGCAAACAACTTGGTAAACACACAACACATAAACATGGCATGATGCTCAACCAAGTATGATGCATGACAAGGCTATATGATGCTACTCATGGCAAGATCTGATGCATACAAGAACATCACATAAAAGCAAGTTTAAATGAGGCCGGAAACAACATATAACAAGTCCGGAAACTCCCCATATGTAAATTTCGAAATTGGTCCAAATCTGAATAACACATTATGTTGAAGTTGTTAAACAGCAAGTTAATATGCACCATGATGGTCTACACGTCTTTCTAGTCAAGTTACATATAAGGTTCATTTAA
Source organism: Triticum urartu (assembly GCF_056163025.1). Lineage (NCBI taxonomy): Eukaryota > Viridiplantae > Streptophyta > Magnoliopsida > Poales > Poaceae > Triticum > Triticum urartu. The sequence goes on along the minus strand of NC_141876.1, from coordinate 224,153,308 downwards.
TTCGGAACTACGGCCTAGAAGATATGAGCAAAACAAGTTAAACATGGCATTGATGCAAAAAGGCATTCAAACATCAAGAACACATTCTCAAATCAAGGATGCAACATGACATGATGAAACTACATGCAAAACCAAGCAAGTTTCATATAGAGCATGCTCCAAACGGAGCCACGGTTCAACACATACACATGAAACAAGTTTAAAGGACAAGCTGTCCAAAACAGCGACTAGGCATATAGCAAGCATCAAAACAACATGCTACAAGAACAAGATTGACACAACCATGACATGCACTTGATGGACAGGTAACATGCTTCAAATAACATCAAGGTTCAGGTTCATAGGAATCAAGATTAAACTAATAAGATGAATGCAACATGCCACATTATAACACAAATTATGACTTTAGTGAAAAACAGGGCATACATGTCAGCAGAAATAACATGTTGACAAGTTGGAGGCACAAAACAATGATGCTACAGTGCAAGCTCATAGTAGCCAAAATCATGGCATTCAATTACAGGTTAAACGTGGAAAAACGTGATTACTAAGATTCTTCATATAACCTCTAGATCAATGGCATTCATCAAGACAAGATTGCAAGTTATAATAGATTCTCAGACTTGGTCAAAAACAGAATAAGGCTGAAAACAGATTCATGATGCATACTTTGAGACAACAAAAGTATATGCTACAGGACCATTTCATGGCATCAAAGGGAATGGTAAGCAAGCACTAAACAACCTTAACAAAACATCATTACTGAGAAAGATCATTTGAGCAACATGATTGATGATAGCTTCAAGTGAACATGGCAAGATGATATAACAGACTTTGTGAAAAATTGGGCATGCTGACAGTTATAATTTCAAGCAAATTGAGGGCACCAAAATAACAAGCCAAAGATTACTGGAAAGATCATGGATGGTTATAATTGCAAACAAGGGCATGGATGGATAGATCCTAACATGTTTATCAAATCATGATTACTGGACATCTCCAATATGTGCATAGATTTGATGGTAGCATCAAGCAAACATGGCATCATAATATAATAGATTCAGAATTAGTAGAACAGTAAGAGCAAGTACCCTACTTTACAAGCTTGTGCTAGTCACCATAGGGAATATCATGATAAGAGGATTACACCAATGTAAAGATGGAATGATTATGCCCCTAAAAAATGTAGACATGATGCTCAAAAGAAAATCACACAAAATGCTATGAAAAAGACAAAATGACATGGTACACCAGTTTTTAGCAGATTATCTCACTTAGCACTTTTGTAACAATGATTAAGGCATCAAGCTAAACAATTACATGAACGCAAATGCAACCATCATGAAGAACATCTAGAGGTGAACAATTTGACATATGTTGCACTCTAATCTGAGCAACATGCACAAAGTTATGGTAGGTCAAACATGCAAACATAATATGCAAATCCATGGACTTAGATTAAATCAACCTCGCAAAAACATGGAGGGGGGGGGGGCGGGACGGAGTGATGTGGGTCGAGGCGCGACGTTTGGATGGATGACCCGGTGGATCTGGTCCAGGCGGCCGGACCCGATGTCGATGCGAACTCCGGCGAGGAGGAGGCCGGCGAGGGGCGTGGGGCGGCGGTGGATACCAGATCCGGCGACTGCGCAGCGCGGGGAGGCTGTGATGGCGGCGGCGGGCGTGGCTTGGGGCGGAGATGCAGCCAGCGAGGTGGCGCGACAGTGGAATCCAGCGAGCCGGCGGCGGAGAAGCACGGGGCGGCGTCAGGCTCAAGGAGGAGCTCGGTGATGGCGGCGGAGTGAGGCACTGGGCAAGGCGTGGGGCGCGATCGTCGGCGGGCGCGCGGCGGCGACGGCCGGGCCTGGCGGGCCAGATCTGGGCACGCAGGGCCTGGCGCAGTGGAGGCTGGCGGCGGGTGCGAAAGGTGGCGGCGGTGGATTCCCCCGGCGCGGAAAAGGAGGAAGATTAGGGGGATTAGGGTTTGGCCTCATATTTGGATGGGGAAGGTTTTTATATTGATTCTGGGAGCTAGGAGAGGACTTCTTCAGTGCGGTCTTCGCCCACACGATCGTGATCCGACGACGAAGAGCATGGAGGGGAGTTTGATAGTCTAGTGGGCTGTTGTGGAGAGGTGGTGGGCTGCAAAGAGAAGGAGGGAAAGGGTTCGGTTCGTCTCAGGGTACCGAAATGTCCGGCGGTTAACTGGGTTAAACGTTGGGGCATCAAATGACCTCCAAATGGAATAAAATTTGACCGGCGTCTTGCCGGTGATATACCAAGACCGCATGACAACTCTTGGTCTATTCCGAGAAAGTTTTTCTCCCGCTCACCAAAGAATATTTCGAAGGTGTGGCGGGTGCGTGTGTGAGTGTCGGATTCCAAAACGGACAACGGACAAAATGCCAAACACGACCGAATGCAAGAGTTGAACATGAATACAAGTGTAATGCACATGATGACATGGCGAAGTGCAACACGCAAACAAATGACATGGCAATGATGGCGAATCAGCGAAAGACATCTAGCGCATCAGTCTCGGAGCGTTACAACTCTCCTCCACTAACAGAAGATCTCATTCTGAGATCTTAGGAGCGAGATGGAAGAAAAAGAGGATGAGGTGAAATAAGAGCTGAAGAGACAAGATAAACAAAAGTGGAGCACTCTGGTAGAAAATAGGAACGATGATTATGACGAGAATCGAAAGCTCAAGGCACAAGATAGACCCTAAAACCACTCCGGTTAGAATAAGATAGAAAAGGAATAAGAAGGAAACATTCGGATAGCATCTGAGAAGAAAGGAAAGCAGAGATCGACAAGAAAAAAGACATTGAAAGAGGACTTGACACTCCAGTAAAATGGATAAGCAAGGAGTAAACTAGATGATGGGAGAAAAGAGCAACATTACGGTGCCTCCGGAATGAAAGAATGCAAGCTAAATCGTTGAAAGGAAAAGAAAAGGAGGAACAAAAGACAACTTCCAGCATAATTGAATTGAGAAGCATCCTTGCAAGGAATGATTAGACGGAGTTGTTGCAAATTAAACAATGAAAAGAATAAGCTTGTTGTGGGCTAATGGAAAAACATCTCAAAATTATGAGGTGATAACTGGCCACAAACGGAAATGATTGTTTACTTGAGACAAAAGAAAAGATGTGAAATAACATGTCCGGAAGACAAGGAAGAATTAGTTGTACATAGGTATGCAAGAAGAGGGATACTTGAGCTCCAACAAGAATCTTGACGGACTTGAAGAATGAATTAAATCCTTAACGAACCACTGTGAAGAACTCCTGTGACAAAAGGATGATGAGATAGAATTGAAGGATGGAAAGAATAAGATTATAGCCTCGTAGTGACTTAGATGGGGGTTCTGACAAGATGGTCGAGGAAACTTTGAACTCCGAAAAAGAAAATATGAAAACACTTCGAACCGAGAATGTGATATGATGAACAAACTCCAGAAAGAATAGATTAATTAACTTGATGAAAGAGATATAGCGTGATTGATGAGAAGCAATGGATTGCATACTACTTATTCACGATTGATGAGAATTACGTTATGCTTATCCTCCACCAATCAAACTGATGAGAAGCAATGGATTGCATACTACTTATTCGCGTTGGAAAAAAATGATTGAAGAGAAATAGCGCAAACTTGGGAAAGCCTTCAATGAACCATCGTAAGAAATGAAAACAAACGAAGAAAAGAGAATGAATTGCTGGCAAGAATTACAAGAACTGATATGCTTGAGGGGATTTACATACAAGATAATGAAGAGATCACAAGGAGATTAAAGAAAACTTGAACAAAGCACTGGAAGAATTTGAGAACGTGAAAATAATGTCATGAATGAAGAATTCTTCTGAAGTGATGGCCTCCGGAGAATCGAGAAGGAAAGAACTCATGAAATTTTGCGGATGAGTATGAAATAATTCTCATAATCAGAAATAATTATGAGGATGGCATGAAGCTAGAACCATGAATCTTCACGTGAACAAACAAGATTTAAGAGAAATACTTCTTAGGTCTTCAAGACTAATTATGACCCCAAGAAATACTGTGAAGAATTAGAGAGGTGCTCCGGAACAATGAATACTAGAAATGTTGAGCTGAAGTTGAAAAGAATTTGAAAGCGATCTCGGAGATGGAAATTGATTGATAAAAATTCATTCTTACGTCAAACTTGGAAAGATTTAGAGAATAACTCCGGAAAAGAAATTAGAAGAGTCAGGTAAGATTATGGGAAATACCTATGGGTTATGGGCCCACTCAAAAGAAACACCATTGAGAAGGATTGAAGAAGAGATGATGCACTGGAACAATTCGAAGACTTATGAGGTGACAACCTCGAAATAATTGAAAGCAAACATGAATCTTCTGTGATGTCTTGAGCACTCCGGAAGGACAAACTGGCGAGAGGCAAACGAGCAGGGGGAAACATTTGAGCTAAGGAAAGGAGTATGATCAACCTAAAAAACTTGAATTGGATCCACTAGAGAAGAGGACGAGAGATAGAGAATGACAAACTAGAATCCACCGGTTGAATTAATAGAGGAAAGAATGAAGATGCTTCACACGAATAAAAAGGATACTCAATTAGATTATTCAAACTCCAGGGAGAAAAAGGGTGGGTGGGTGGGAAGAAACAAAGTAAGCTTGGTACGGAAGGAATGGACACCGTTTGAGAAGAACCGATGATTGAACTTGAAAAGGATGAACTCCGTTGGGGAAACTGAGAATCGATGTTGTAAAAGTTGAAGAGGATGGAATAACTAGAAGTGAAGTGCACCGGTTGAGCAAAGGATGGACAACGAAAGGAAACACCTGCATGACCCTAAAGAAAAATTTGAATGGGAAGAGTAGAATAATCCAAAACACCTACGTCAAGATCCCTCACCAGAGCGATGAAGGGGCTGGGGAGTAAAGAGAATTCCTACTCTCTGATATAACTAGACTCCAAAATAGTTTTCTTCTAGAATCGACAACGGCCAAACTACGATCAATCAATGGGGCTCCTATGCTCGGTCAAGGCCATGATACCAACTTGTCACGCCCAATACGCAATCCTATCCAAGAGGTACTCGAAGGTCCCACCAATGATAGAGCCGCATATTGAAGTCACTTTGCAAGGTGGATATTACTACATCGTACCATTACATGATAGCTGTGGATACATACAGAGGCATACAAATGCCACAAGAATACATCAAACATCATAAATAAGAACAACATCCGACTATAGATGAAACACAAACAGAAACTCAGCGACATCCACCCTGCTAGCCCAGGTTGCCGACCCGGAATCTATCCCCTGATCGAAGGAGAAGTAGAAGAACCACTCCAAAACAAGTAACATCGCTCTCACGTCAAGATCATTGAATTACCTGTACTTGCAACTATTGTTGTAGTAATCTGTGAGCCATGAGGACTCAGCAATCCCATTACCATGGGTATCAAGACTAGCAAAGCTTAAAGGGGTATGCAATGGATAAGTGGTGAGGTTGCAGCAGGCGACTAAGCACTGTATGGTGGCTAACATACGAGTACAAGAGTAAGATAACAAGCTACACAAATGGTCGCAACTAGTAATGATCAAGAAGTGATCCTGAACTACTTATGTTCAATCATAACCCCACCGTGTTCTTTGCCCGACTCACTCGGAAAGAGGTAGTCATGGTTACACATGCAGTTGGTGTATTTTAATTCGTATCTAGTGTCAAGTTCTCTACAACCGGATATTATAAAACTCCAATCTGCCACATAACCGCGGGCACGACTCTCGAAAGTTTAAATCCTGCAGGGGTGTCCCAACTTGGCCCATGACAAGCTCTCACGATCAATGGAGGAAAATCCTCCTCCCAGAACAACCCGATGAAACTCGGAATTTTGGTTCACAAGACATTTCGACAATGGTAAAACAAGTATAGCAAGACCTCCCGACGTGCTGACGCCCTGATAGTAGCCGCGCGTATCTCGTCTCAGGCCACGATTGGATGGGTCAAGCTACGAGTAAAACCAATCCTCGACTTTCCCCATGGTGGCCCTGTGGGCTGCCCGTTTGGGACTAACACCATCAGCATTGGCCCCCCTTTATTAAGTTAAATTACTCCAGGGTAGTGCTAACTCCCTATGCGTCAAATTTAATATCATGTTTATTATGTTGGGCAAATGTTAAAACCAAAGTTGGGTCTTGCTGGAAGAGTTTTATTAAAAGCGAACTATCAAGGGGGCCCGAAAACCCCAACCGTGTTAGGAACGCAAAATCAAGGAACATAACTCCGATATGACGGAAACTAGGGCGGCATGAGTGGAACAAAACACCAGGCAAAAGGCTGAGCCTTCCACCCATTACAGAGTATATATGTGCATTAATAAAATAAGAGATATTGTGATATCCCATGATATCCATGTCCCAACATGGAACAACATGCACTGCACCTGCAACTAGCAATGCTATAAGAGGGGCCGAGCAAAGCAGTAACATAGCCAAACAACGGTTTGGTAGGATGGTGGAAAAGGTTAGAGGCTATCATGGCAATTTGGGAGGCTTGAAAAAAAGTGGTAGGTAGCGCGACATAGCGAAAGCATCGAGACAACTACCATGGCAAAGATAGTAGCGGGATCTAGGGTAACGGTCATCTTGCCTGAAATCCCGCTAAGAAGAAGATCGAGTCCATGAAGAAGACGAACCAACAAAGACGAACCAAGCGTAGTCGAACGAATCCTCACGATCGCAACGAAACAGGAACTATCGAGAAGGAGCACAACCAGAAAGAAGCAAACAAAATGGTAAACACACAACACATAAACATTACATGACGCTCAACCAAGTATGATGTTACAGTGCAATCTCATGGTAACCAAAAGCATGGAATTCAAGTATAGGTCAAACATGGATCATTTCAAGTATAGGTCAAACATGATTACTAAGCATCTCCATATAACTCCCAGATCAATGGCATTCATCAAGACAAAATTGCAAGTTATAACAGATTCTCAGACTTGGTGAAAAACAGAGTAAGGCTGAAAATAGATTCATGATGCATACTTTGAGACAACAAAAGTATATGCTACAGGACCATTTCATGGAATCAAAGGGAATGGTAACCAAGTACTAAAAAACCTCAACAAAACATCATTACAGAGAAAGATCATTTGAGCAACATGATTGATGATAGCTTCAAGTGACCATGGCAAGCTGATACAACAGACTGGAAAACTGGGCATCCTGGCAGTTATAATTGCAAGCAACATGAGGGCACAAAAATAACAAGCTAAAGCAGGTTATAATTGAAAAAAGGGCATCGATGGATATATCATAACATGGTTATCAAAGCATGATTATTGGATATCTCCAAAATATGCATAGATTTGATGGTAGCATCAAGCAAACATGGCATCATAATATACCAGATTCAGACTTAATAGAACAGTAACAACAAGTACCCTGCTTTACAAGCTTGTGCTAGTCACCACAGAGCATATCATGATAAAAGAATTACACCACTGCACAATGGCATGATTATTCTCCTAAAACATGTAGACATGATGCTCAAAAGAAAATCACACAAAATGCTATGAAAAAGAAAAAATAACATGTTACAACAGTTTTCAGCAGATTATCTCACTTAGCACTTTTGCAATGATGATTAAGGCATCAAGATAAAGAGTAACATTAATGCAGATGCAACCATCACGAAGAGCATCCAAAGGTGAACAATTGGACATATCATGCACTCTAATCGGAGCAACATGCACAAAGTTATGGTAGGTTAAACATGCACACATAATATGCAGATCCAGGGACTTAGACGAAATCAACCATGCTGAAACATGGACGGGGAGGACCCAAGACGGAGTGACGTGGGTCGAGGCGCGACATTTGGATGGATGACCCGGTGGATCCGGTCCAGGCGGCCGGACCCAACGTCGATGTGAACTCCCACGAGGAGGAGGCCGACGAGGGGCACGAGACGGCAGGGGAGGCCAGATCCGGCGATGGCGCGGAGCGGGGAGGCGGTGACGGTGGCGGCGGATGCGGCGCGAGCTGGAGATGCGGGCGGCGAGTTGGCACTGATGGTGGACTCCTGCGAACCGTCAACGGAGAGGCGCGGGGCGGTGTGAATCTCAAGGAGGAGCTCGGCGAGGGCGGCGGAACGAGGCATTGGGCAAGGCGCGGGGCGCGAGCGCCGGCGGGTGCGCGGCGGCGGCCGGTCCTGGCGGGCCGGATCTGGGCCCGCAGGGCCTAGCGCGGTGGAGGCTAGCGGCTGGCGGCAGGCACGATAGGTGCCGACGGCGGATTCCCCCGGCGCAGAAAACGAGGAAGATTAGGGGGATTAGGTTTGGACTCAGATTTGGACAGGACAGGTCTTTATATAGATTCTGGGAGCTAGGAGAGGAGTTTTTCAGTGCGGTCTTCGCCCACACGATCGTGATCCGACGGTGAAGAGCATGGAGGGGAGTTTGACAGGCTAGTGGCCTGTTGTAGAGAGGTGGTGGGCAACGGTCCGGTTCGTCTCGGTGTACCACAACGTCCAGCAGTTAACTCAGTTAACAGTTGGAGCATCAAACGACCTCCAAATGGAACGAGATTTGACAGGAGGCCTGCCGGTGATATACCAAGACCGCCTGACAACTCTCGGCCCATTCTGAGAACTTTTTCTCCTGCTCATAAAACAAGATTTTGGAGGTGCGACAGGTGCGTTTGTTAGTGTCGGATTCCAAAACAGACAACGGAGAAAATGTCGAACATGACTGGATGCAAGATTTGAACACGAATACAAATGTAATGCACATGATGACATGGCAAAGTGCAACACGCAAGCGAATGACATGGCAATGATGGTGAATCAGCGAAAGACATCTGGCGCATCAGTCTCGGGGCATTACAACACTCTTGGGTTTGCGCAAGCGCTTCCCCCTAGCTGGCACACCAAAGATGTCGTGGGAAAACATGGCCACCTATGGGACCATCGGCCCCTCGTGGTTCAGCAGGGGGAAGAGCACATTGCACAAAGAGTGGAGGGTGCAGAGCAGCACGGCAGCGATCACACGGATAGTTTTTACCCAGGTTCGTGCCGCCGCGAAACGTAAAACCCTACTCCTGTTTTGGTGGATTGATGAGAGGACCGTGGTGGAGACGTGTCGCTCTAGCCCGACAAGGTTGTGTAGGATATAGAAGTAGATGTGTCTAAAGGGGGGTGATTAGACACTTCGTGGTAAAGTTGCAATTTTTAATCCTTTTCGGTTCAAGTGGAGTTTAGGCACAATTTCAATACACACAATACATATCAAGCAAGCATGCAAAGAGTATATGAGCAGCGGAATGTAAATCTTGCAACTTGCAAGCATGTAAAGGGAAGGATTTGGAGATATCAAACGCAATTGGAGACACGGATGTTTTTCCCGTGGTTCGGATAGGTGGTGCTATCCTACATCCACGTTGATGGAGACTTCAACCCACGAAGGGTAACGGTTGCGCGAGTCCACACAGGGCTCCACCCAAGGGCAACGATTGCGCGAGTCCACGAAGGGCTCCACCCACGAAGGGTCCACGAAGAAGCAACCACCCACAAAGGGTCCATGAAGAAGCAACCTTGTCTATCCCACCATGGCCATCGCCCATGAAGGACTTGCCTCACTAGCGGTAGATCTTCACGAAGTAGGCGATCTCCTTGCCCTTACAAACTCCTTGGTTCAACTCCACAATCTTGTCAGAGGCTCCCAAGTGACACCTAGCCAATCTAGGAGACACCACTCTCCAAGAAGTAACAAATGGTGTGTAGGTAATGAACTCCTTGCTCTTGTGCTTCAAATGATAGTCTCCCCAACACTCAACTCTCTCTCATAGGATTTGGATTTGGTGGAAAGAAGATTTGAGTAGAAAGCAACTTGGGAAGGCTAGAGATCAAGATTCATATGGTAGGAATGGAATGTCTTGGTCTCAACACATGAGTAGGTGGTTCTCTCTCAGAACATATGAGTTGGAATGATGTGTGTGTTCTGATGGCTCTCTCATCGAATGAGAAGGAGGTGGAGGGGTATATATATCCTCCACACAAAATCCAACCGTTAGACAGTTTTCCAATCTCGGTGGGACCGAATCAATAAACTCGGTCGAACCAAAAATGTAAACCTAGTGACCGTTAGTGATTTCGGTGGGACCGACTGGATCAACTCGGTGGGACCGATGTGCTAGGGTTAGGGTAAATCCAAAACTCGGTTTGAACGATTACTCAAACTCGGTGGGACCGATTTGGGTAATAAGTGAAACTAAGATTTGGTCAAGCAAACTCGGTGGGACCGATTGCATATCTCGGTAGGACCGAGAATATTGCAATGGGTAACAGAGAGTTTGCAAGCCCATCTCGGTGAGACCGAGATCCCATCGGTGAGACCGAGCTGATTAGGGTTTGGCAGTGGCTTATGACAAGTGAAACTCGGTGGCGCCAGATAGGAAGAATCGGTAGGACCGAGTTTGGCTTAGGGTTTAGGTCATATGTGGATATGGGAAAGTAGTTGAGGATTTTGGAGCATATCATTAAGCACATGAAGCAAGAGGCTCATTAAGAAACACCTCATCCCTCCTTGATAGTATTGGCTTTTCCTATGGACTCAATGTGATCTTGGATCACTAAAATGTAAAAGTGAAGGGTCTTGAGCTTGAAGCTTTAGCCAATCCCTTGTCCTTAGCATCTTGAAGGAGTTCCCACAACCTTTAGTCCATGCCACTCCATTGTTGAACTTATCTGAAACATGCTGGATAGAAGTGTTAGTCCAACAAGAGATATGTTGTCATCAATTATCAAAACCACCTAGGGAGCACTTGTGCTTTCAATCTCCCCCTTTTTGGTAATTGATGGCAACATACATCAAAGCTTTAGATAAAGATATACAGAACAACAAGTAAAGCTTTGGAAGAACATGTAGCAAGCATAGGCTCCCCCTACATGTATGCACTCATGTAAATATGAAATATAGAGGCATGTGAGAGCATAATCATGACAGAGTAGGCAATGTGTTACATGTATCTTGGCCATATGCATCAGAGCAAAAGATTATTAAGGAAAATACCTTCATGCTCATGAGTCCTTCTTGCAAACAGTATGTACATAAGCAAGAACTCCTCATACTCATGATTTTGATGCATATACTTACCTTGTGCTCTCGAGTTGGCTTAGGATGGAATGAACCTGCAAACAAGGTTAGATAACACAGGTACGTCCACTAGCCAGAGCAAACAAAAGAAACCACAAGAATGCCAAGACTGGGATGACATGTAGAGAGTGATAACATTGGATTCAACATGTCCCCAAGAATAAAGATATGCAATGAATTTGGCTGATTTATTTTCCCTTAGGTGTCTTGCTCCCCCTGAATCTTACATGGGATATTGGGAGAAGATAGGAAACAGAAAATCAGAGCTGAATAGAACTTAATTCAAATGAGTTCATATGAACATGTCTTTCCCCCAAAAAGACATGTGGCATCTCTCCTCTTGAACATCAAGCATCTGGGATCCTTGAGTATTTTTCTCTCCCTGGAGATCTCTCTCTCCCCCTTAACAACATCTGGGATCCTTGAGACTTTCTCTCCCCCTTAATACTTTTTCTCTCTTGGTGTGATCTCTCTTTCCTACAAGCTTTGATGTGATCTCTCTCTCCCCCTTTGACATCAATTTCCAAGAAGGTTTTTCCTGGAATCCGTCGAATAGGTTTGGTCCTTGAGATTCAGCACAAAGCAGAGGATAAAATTGTGATGCTTGTGTAGGACAAGATTCATTGAGTGGAGCTGGATCAGAAGAAATGTAGAACAAGTGGCAGAATGGTTTTCTGATTACAAAGTCGGTGGCACCGAGTGGCACATTTCGGTGGTACCGAAAAGATTCGGTTGGACCGAAATTTGCAAGTCGGTGAAACCGAGTTTACACAGAGAAAAACACTTGTCACCTCAGCTCACTAGTCAAGTAAGATCTCACAAAGATTTGCAAGAAATTTGATGCAGAAATATGCAGAACAAAAACAAACAGGAAAAAGTGAAAGTTTCTAGATGAATTTTTTTTGTTTTTTTTGTTTGAGAGAGAAGGAAACAAATATGCAAGGAACAAATGCAATAACTCAGAAAAGGACACAAGAGAACTTCATCTAGAATTGGGCGGTGACATAGTCACCTATGTTAGAGTATATTGACTTAGGAGTCAAGTGAGGACACTTGATCATAGGTCATACTCATCGTTTAAGCTCAAAATGGGGTTACCATTTTTCGTTTAAGCATCTTGATGTATTCACATCTTGTTGAGTTGCTTTGACTCATGTCTTGGAGTAAAGCTTCTCTAAGATGGAATGACATACCTTGGGTGGTGATGTGGTTCTTGCTCATGTAGTTGAACTTGTGTGGGTGCTCAGGGTTGATGTAGTTCATCAAGAGTTGGGAGCACCACTTGGAGTTTGAGTTCATCTACCTACATGGGTTAGTTCTTGCAAGGAAGAGCACTTGTGTATCCAAAAATGACAATCATGAAGCTTAACATAGAGTTTGTCAAAGGATATGTTTGAATGGTTTTGTGCTTCCTTGTCTTCAACCACTATTGTGTAGAGTCTTGGTCTTGTAGAGATTGCTCAAGATGTGAGTGAGTCGCAATCTCATGGAATTAAATTCAACCAAGCACCTACATGGGTTAGACAACATGCAAGGTGCAAATATATCCAAGACATAAGATAGTTATCATAAGAGATACATCATGGATTAGTTATAAGCTCATGTCTTGCATGTAGCCAATGGAGTTTCTACTCCAAGTTCAAAGCATCAATGATGTTCAATTCTCCTCTCAACCTGCAAAACACTTTCTCATCAAGCGGTTTAGTGAATATATCCGCTAATTGCTTATCGGTGCGAACATGCTTAAGATTGATGTCACCCTTAGCAACATGATCTCGAATGAAATGATGACGAACTTCAATATGCTTAGTTCAAGAATGTTGTACAGGATTATGACCAATTTTGATAGCACTTTCATTGTCACAAAGCAGTGGAACATGTTTCACACAAATCCCATAATCTTTAAGAGTTTGGGTCATCCAAAGTAATTGAGCACAACATGAACCAACAGCAATGTATTCCGCTTCGGCGGTGGATAAGGATACCGAGTTTTGTTTCTTGGAAGACCAAGACACAAGAGATCTACCAAGAAATTGACAAGTACCCGAAGTGGACTTTCTAGCAACCTTGTCTCCGGCATAATCTGAGTCGGAATAGCCAACAAGATCAAAAGAAGACCTCTTAGGATACCAAATGCCAAAACTTGGTGTATGGATTAAATATCTCACTATCCTTTTCACAGCCTTAAGATGACAATCTTTAGGAGCAGCTTGATATCGTGCACACATGCACACACTTAGCATAATATCGGGACGTGAAGCACATAGGTATAACAATGAACCAATCATAGAGCGATAAACCTTTTGATCAACAGGTTCACCATCTTTGGTCAAATCATTATGTCCACTAGTAGGCATGGGTGTAGACATACCTTTGCATTCTTGCATATTGAACTTCTTGAATAAGTCCTTGGTGTACTTTGTTTGAGAGACAAATGTACCTTCCTTAGTTTGCTTGATTTGCAACCCGAGAAAGAATTTGAGTTCACTCATCATAGACATCTCAAACTTCTCTGACATTAGCTTTCCAAACTTTTCACTAAAGAGAGGGTTAGTTGAACCAAATATGATGTCATCAACATAAATTTGGCATACAAATAGTTCTCCATTAACCCTTTTAGTAAAAAGAGTAGAATCAATTTTACCAATTTCAAAACCACTTGTAGTAAGGAACTTGGTCAAGCATTTATACCATGCTCTAGGAGCTTGTTTAAGACCATAAAGAGCTTTGTGAAGTTTGTAAACATGATTTGGTTTCTTAGGATTGACAAAGCCGGGAGGTTGTTTGACATAAACTTCCTCCTCTATTTCTCCATTTAGAAAAGCACTTTTAATGTCCATTTGGTACAAGGTGATATTATGGTGATTAGCATAGGCAAGTAAGATGCGAATGGACTCAAGTCTAGCAACGGGAGCATACGTCTCACCATAGTCCATACCTTCGACTTGTGTGTATGCTTGGGCGACGAGACGTGCTTTGTTGCGAACCACTTGTCCATCTTCATCTTGCTTATTGCGAAACACCCATTTGGTACCAATGATGTTGTGGTTGTTGTCGGGCTTCTCAACCAATGTCCAAACTTGGTTTCTCTCAAAATTATGTAGCTCTTCATGCATAGCGTTTATCCAATCCGGATCTTCCAATGCTTCTTCAACCTTCATTGGTTCAATGCTCGAGATGAATGAATAGTTTTCACAAAAGTTAGCTAAACGAGTTTTTGAGCGAGTGATTCTCCCGGTTTGTATATCATTGAGGATTTGATCGACGGGATGATCTTTGGCAATTCTTGCTCGAACTCGTGAGAGATTTTGCTTGGGTCTTTGTTGAGCATCTTCTTCATCTTTTTCTTCTTCTTGTCCTTCTTCATTGTTTACGTCGTCGTTCTCTTGTCGTGGTGGAGAAGGAGGTTGTTGATGTTCATCTTGACGTACTTCCTCGTTTTCTTCATCTTGGTGTGGCCCACTTGTGGATGCTTCCGTGTCGATTCTTGGTTCACCTTGTCGTGAAGTAGAAGCTTCCACTTGGACGGATGAAGTACTCTCCTTCACCTCTGTTGGACGAATTTTGCCAATAGACAAGTCTTGAATTGCTTCTGAGGGGTCTTTGTCTCCTACATCAATTGGCAATTGCTCTACTTGCGAGCCATTAGATTCATCAAACTTCACATCTACCATCTCTTCAACCTTTCGGGTGAAATTGTTGTAGACACGGTAAGTGTGAGAGTTTGATCCATAACCAAGTAGAAAACCTTCATGAGATTTAGGAGCAAACTTTGAACGACGATGCTTATCAAGAATGTAGCACTTTGAGCCGAATACTCGAAAGTATCCAACTTGAGGCTTGTTACCGGTGAGGAGCTCGTATGCCGTCTTGCCGAGTAGCTTGTGAAGATATAAGCGATTTGTTGCGTGACAAGCTGTCTCAACCGCTTCTGCCCAAAAGTGCTTTGGCGTCTTGTATTCATCAAGCATTGTTCTTGCCATTTCGATGAGCGTCCGGTTCTTCCTCTCAACAACTCCATTTTGTTGAGGTGTGTATGTATCCGAGAACTCGTGTGAAATCCCTTCTTCGTCAAGAAAGGTGTCCACATTTGCGTTCTTGAACTCTGTTCCGTTGTCACTCCGAACCTTCTTGATCTTCACATCAAACTGATTTTGGGCTTTCCTAGCGAAGTTTCTGAAGATCTTCTGGACCTGTGACTTGCCATTAAGAAAGAACACCCACGTAAATCTTGAAAAATCATCAACTATAACTAGACCAAAAGAATTTCCACCGAGACTCTTGTAGGCATTGGGACCAAAAAGATCCATGTGAAGCAGCTCGAGTGGCCTCCTTGTGGTCATGATGTTCTTCACGGGATGTCTTCCTCCAACCTGTTTACCTGCTTGACAAGCACTGCAAAGTCTATCCTTATCAAATATGACATCGTTAACTCCAAGGACATGATTTCCTTTAATAAGCTTGTCAAGGTTTCTCATGCCAACGTGACCTAGTCGTCTATGCCACAACCAGCCTTTTGAGGATTTAGCAACAAAGCAAGTTTTAGGTTGTGCCTTTTTAGAGAAATCGACAATGTAAAGATCACCTCTACGCATACCCGTAAAGACCATTTTATGATTGTCTCGACGAAATACTTGGCAATCTACCTCAGTAAATAGGACGTTCAAACCGAAATCAGCAAGTCTAGATACTGAAAGTAAGTTATAGCCAAGAGATTCAACGAGCATGACATTTTGAATGGAACTACCATGTGAGATGGCCACCTTACCAAGGCCAACCACTTTACCCTTTGAATTATCACCAAAGGTGACATATTTTCGAGGGCCGTTGTTTTCAGCAAGCTCACGGAACATCTCTTCATCTCCGGTCATATGATCAGTGCATCCACTATCAAGAACCCATTCCTTTCCTCCTGATTCATATCCCTGAAGATTTGCCATAAGACCAAAATGTCTCATTGCATTATCAAGATCGGAGTCACTATCATCATCATCATCATAATATTCATGTTCATCATGATCTTGTGACTCATCATTTCCTAGAGAGGGTAATTCATTTGACAAATGATCAAAGTGGTTACTTTTATGAATTCTTATAGCTTTGAGTATGATATCATTAATGATTCCAACATCTCCTTTAGCATGCTTAAGATTGGCAAGTTCAAGAAGACATTTACCAAAACTAGGATCACTAGAGTTCATCTTACTCAAGGCAATAGATTTATGGAGAATTTCATCCAAAGTTTTCAAGGAGTGATTGGGAAACCGTTCCTCAAGAAATTTCCATATAGTATAGGCGCAATTTTGAGTAGGCAAACTAGCAATCAAATCTTTGGGCAATCCTCTAATGATGAGCTCAATAGTTCTAAGATTGCGAATCATGTCAATATCTTCGTCTAGGGTAGGATGCAAGGGATCAATATGGGGTGCACAAGGGCTAGCAATATACTTGTTCAAATGATATTGATTAAAGATTACAAGCATCTCATTTTTCCACTCATGAAAATACTTTCCATCAAGAATGGGCACTCTATGTCTAAGACTCCCTAGAGTAGACACATCCATCTTCCTCCAATGGTGATTAAACCAAGGCAATGGAGACCAAAGCTCTGATACCACTTGTAGGATCTAGAAGTAGATGTGTCTAAAGGGGGGGTGATTAGACACTTCATGCTAAAGTTGCAATTTTTAATCCTTTTCGGTTCAAGTAGAGTTTAGGCACAATTTCAATACACACAATACATATCAAGCAAGCATGCAAAGAGTATATGAGCAGCGGAAGGTAAAGCATGCAACTTGCAAGAACGTAAAGGGAAGGATTTGGAGAGATCAAATGCAATTGGAGACACAGATGTTTTTCCCGTGGTTCGGATAGGTGGTGCTATCCTACATCCACGTTGATGGAGACTTCAACCCACGAAGGGTAACGGTTGCGCGAGTCCACACAGGGCTCCACCCAAGGGCAACAGTTGCGCGAGTCCACGAAGGGCTCCACCCACGAAGGGTCCACGAAGAAGCAACCACCCACAAAGGGTCCACGAAGAAGCAACCTTGTCTATCCCACCATGGCCATCGCCCACGAAGGACTTGCCTCACTAGTGGTAGATCTTCACGAAGTAGGCGATCTCCTTGCCCTTACAAACTCCTTGGTTCAACTCCACAATCTTGTCGGAGGCTCCCAAGTGACACCTAGCCAATCTAGGAGACACCACTCTCCAAGAAGTAACAAATGGTGTGTAGGTAATGAACTCCTTGCTCTTGTGCTTCAAATGATAGTCTCCCCAACACTCAACTCTCTCTCATAGGATTTGGATTTGGTGGAAAGAAGATTTGAGTAGAAAGCAACTTGGGAAGGCTAGAGATCAAGATTCATATGGTAGGAATGGAATGTCTTGGTCTCAACACATGAGTAGGTGGTTCTCTCTCAGAACATATGAGTTGGAATGATATGTGTGTTCTGATGGCTCTCTCATCGAATGAGAAGGAGGTGGAGGGGTATATATAGCCTCCACACAAAATCCAACCGTTACACAGTTTTCCAATCTCGGTGGGACCGAATCAATAAACTCGGTCGGACCGAAAATGTAAACCTAGTGACCGTTAGTGATTTCGGTGGGACCGACTGGATCAACTCGGTGGGACCGATGTGCTAGGGTTAGGGTAAATCCAAAACTCATTTTGACCGATTACTCAAACTCGGTGGGATCGATTTGGGTAATAAGTGAAACTGAGATTTGGTCAAGCAAACTCGGTGGGACCGATTGCATATCTCGGTGGGACCGAGAATATTGCAATGGGTAACAAAGAGTTTGCAAGCCCATCTCGGTGAGACCGAGATCCCATCGGTGAGACCGAGCTGATTAGGGTTTGGCAGTGGCTTATGACAAGTGAAACTCGGTGGCGCCGGATAGAAAGAATTGGTAGGACCGAGTTTGGCTTAGGGTTTAGGTCATATGTGGATATGGGAAAGTAGTTGAGGATTTTGGAGCATATCATTAAGCACATGAACCAAGACGCTCATTAAGCAACACCTCATCCCTCCTTGATAGTATTGGCTTTTCCTATGGACTCAATGTGATCTTGGATCACTAAAATGTGAAAGTGAAGGGTCTTGAGCTTGAAGCTTTAGCCAATCCCTTGTCCTTAGCATCTTGAAGGAGTTCCCACAACCTTTAGTCCATGCCACTCCATTGTTGAACTTATCTGAAACATGCTGGATAGAAGTGTTAGTCCAAAAGAGATATGTTGTCATCAATTATCAAAACCACCTAGGGAGCACTTGTGCTTTCAGGTTGCCTCAGGGCGAGAGCAGTCACGCGCATATGAGTGTACAAGAGTCCAAATCCTTTCTAAGGTTGCATTGGCTCTCCTTTTATAGATCAAGGGGTCACCACAATGGCCAATCAGCCATCGCGTACTGATTAGATAGCAAACAATGCTATCATACTTAACTCTGCCGACAGGACAAGGTGCATTAAATGCACCGCTTAGTGCTACATCATGGAGGAGCCCGGCAAGCCTTGTTGTGCCGTCACGCCACCTTCTCGCCTGCCGGCATGACACATCTCTAGACGAGTGTCATTTGGTGGTGATTTCCTTCGAAAATGGCTTCCACATGGCAAATAACAGCTGCTTAGTCACTTGGGGGCTCGACAACGCACCGATTGGTGACTTGCGTTGCTGTGATGTGGAGCGGTGGAGCCTTGGCGGGGTAATCTGCCCTTGGCGTCCCCGGCAAGCCTACCGGGGTGGTCTTGAGACGTGTCTTCGGGGCAACCTCGACCTCACCAAGCTCGCCTGCCCAGCAAGGGAGGTTTTTCTTTAGTGATATCTTGCTCCTTTGGTTGGTCTTGGTCTTCTTGATCCGCCCTTTGGTTTCTCAAAGGGCTATCTCTTCTCCTGAGCCTTGTCTTGAATGTTGCAACCTTGCTCTTGAGCCTGTGTATAGTCTAGGAAACACACCTGGGGTTTGTTGCACCGACAATCTTCCGTGACAAAACCACGACAGTTGGCGCCCACTGTGGGGCCAGAGCACGGTGGTTTTGAGTTCTTGAAGGGCTCTTTTCTAGGGATCGAGGGATGCACCATTGGCAGGATGACCAAGAGTCATCGCAGCAAGCTCTACATTGACGATGCTGGTTGGGGCCCTGAGGTCGACTCAGTCGAGTATGGGTACCTCACCCCCTTCGGCGGAATTCATGTCTTCATCGGCAAAATCGGCGATTCTAAGCCTGAACTGGACACCTCCATCGACCACTTCGAGTCGGCTCGGCGCACGACCAGCCCGGGTTCAACCTGGCCGGAAGCATGCCTTTGTCGGTTTTATGCAAGGCTTGGAGCTTGCAGAAAACTCTACACCTGGTGAGGTGACTCTTGCTTATTAAGATGATGAGTCTACCAGATAGACATATTAAATCTATCAACTTCAATATGGTGAGCTTTGGGGCTATTCTGATGGCAACAGTATTTTGGACCCCTATAAGCCGTCGTGTAGGGCTGCTATCTTCATGGTTGGGACACAACCGGTTCTAACCTCGTCAACAGCTGCAATTACAACGTCTAGATCGATTGCGGCTGCGACAGTGGGGGCTGGTGTCGTGGGAAACCAAGGCCACCTATGGGACCAACGGCCCCTTTTGGTTCGGCGGGGGGATAGGCACGTTGCAGAAAGAACGGAGAAGCGTGACACAGCACGACAGAGATCACACTGGCAGTTTTACCTAGGTTCGGGCTGCCGTGAGGCGTAAAACCCTACTCCTGCTTTGGTAGATTGATGGTGGAAAGTGGTGGAGAAACGTAGTGCTATTGCCCAGCAAGGTTGCCTCGGGGCGAGAGGAGCTACGCGCGTATGAGTGTGAGGGGTCCGAATCCTCTCTATGGTTGCCATGGGCCTCCTTTTATAGATTGAGGAGTCACCACAGTGGCAAATTAGTCTTTACATACTGATTAGATAGCAAACAGTGCTATCATACCTAACTCTACAGGCTGACAGAACACATTAAATGTGCCGCTCAATGTCACATCATGGCTCACCCGGCATGCCCTACTGGGCTGTTTTGCTAGCTTCGCGCCTGCTTGCTTGACACGTCTTAGGACGGGTGTTGCCTGGAGGTATTCCTATAGGAAGTGGCTATCATGTGGAGAATAGCAGCCACTTAGTCACTTTGCGGCTTGACACCGCACCGATTGATGACTTGCGTTGTTGTGAGGTGGTGCGGTGGAGTGGTTTGCCTCCGTAAGTCCCGGTAGGCCTACTGGGATGATCTGAAAGTTTGCTTCCGAGGCAAACCCACCCTCGCCAGGCTCTTCCACCCAGAAAAGGAGGTTTTTCCCTTGGTTGTATCCAGTCTCTCTGGTTATTCTTGGTCTTCTTGATCTGCATGTTGGTCCTTTGAAGAACTACTCCCTTATGCTCTGATCTGATCTTGGTGCTTGTGATCTTGCTCTTGTGCCTGTTGATCCACTGTCTGTGCACTAGTCAGGGGAAAACATACACCCCTGTTTGTATACCCCGATAGCTAGCGGCTTAGCTACCCCACCGGCTCAAGTCTTGTCAGGACCCTTGGGCAATTTGACTACCTTGTTGGCAACTAAGGTGACTGCGGTGAATCAAGCAAAACGCAATGCGGAGATTGGAAAGATTCAAGAAGAGATCGCTAACGCACAGGAGGATGTCAATGCAGAGAACACCAGGATGGCAGAGGAACGGGCTCAGATCGCGGCAGAATCAGAGCGTCTAAGAGCAGAGGCGTGTCGCTTAAACCTGGATCAGAACGCTTCTAACGCAGTTTTTCATAGAACGCACCAGACCCGTCCGCCTTTACATTATGATCCTATGAACCTGTTTAACACCCCTGGAGCAAGCCCAAGCACTCCAGGATCTTGAGTAAACCCTCAGTTAATCCCGGACAGGCCTGGAAGCAGGCGGCGACTCAACCTCGGCAGCCTGAGACGACATGGAGGGGTGAGAGGATTGTTGGGAATCGTTGCATGGAAAACAAAAATTTTCTATGCACACACAATGATCTATCCATGGAGATGCATAGCAACTAGGGGGAGAGTGTGTCTACGTGCCCTCGTAGACCGTAAGCGGAAGCATTTCTCAACGTGGTTGATGTAGTCGAACTTCTTCGTGCTTGAACCGATCAAGTGCCGAATGCATGGCACCTCCGTGTTCTGCAGACTTTCAGCTCGGTGACGTCCCTCTCCTTCTTGATCCAGCAAGAGGTAGAGGTAGTAGATGTGTTCCGTCAGCATGACGACGTGGTGATGGTGATGGTGAAGTGATCCTCGCAGGGCTTCACCTAAGCACAACGAAAAATGACCTAGGGTGTAAACGATGGAGGGGGCGCCGCACACGGCTAAACAATTTTCTTGGGTGTTCTAGGCGCCTCCCCTCCTCATATACATAGGGGGAGGGAGAGGGGAGAGACCAGGAGACGCCCCAAGTAGGTCAGAATCCTTCTTGGGCTCCTGCCCTTGCCCCTCCTGCCATGTTTGTTGGAGGGGGAAGGAAAGTGGGGGAGAGGGAAGGAAGTGGGAATCCTAATCCACACTTTCCTTTCCCTTCTCCCCTTTCCTTATCCTCCTTAGGACGGCCCCTATCTCTTGGCCCATAAGGGCCATATCTTTTGTCGGGGGTGCCCGGAACCCCTTCTGGTGACCCGATAAGTACCCGGTACCCCTTGAAACTCTTCTGGTGTCCGAATACCCATCATCCTATATATCAATATTTACCTCTCTACCATTTTGAGGCTCCTCATAATGTCAGTGATCTCATCCAGGACTCCAAACCACATTCGGTCACCTAATCACATAACTCATATAATATTATATCGTCATCGAACGTTAAGCGTGCGGACCCTACAGGTTCGAGAACTATGTAGACATGACCGAGACACCTCTCTGGTCAATAACCAATAGCGGAACCTGGGTACCCATATTGGCTCCTAGATATTCTACGAAGATCATTATCGGTCGAACCGTTATGACTACATACATAATTCCCTTTGTCCATCGGTATTTTACTTGCTCGAGATTCGATCGTTGGTATCTTCATACCCAGTTCAATCTCGTTACTACAAGTCTCTTTACTCATTCCGTAATACATCACCTTGTGACTAACTCCTTAGTCATTTGCTTGCAAGCTTATGATGTGTATTACCGAGAGGGCCCAGAGATACCTCTCCAAAACTCTGAGTGACAAATCCTAATCTCGATCTATGCCAACTCAACAAACACCTTCAGAGGTACCTGTAGAGCATATTTATAATCACCCAGTTAGATTGTGATGTTT
Source organism: Triticum urartu (assembly GCF_056163025.1). Taxonomy (NCBI): domain Eukaryota; kingdom Viridiplantae; phylum Streptophyta; class Magnoliopsida; order Poales; family Poaceae; genus Triticum; species Triticum urartu. Next base: position 224,130,852 of record NC_141876.1, on the reverse strand, counting down.
GATAGCACACACGGCATTCCTCCGGTATCAGGGAGTTGCATAATCCCATGGTCTAAGGAATATGTATTTGACATGAAGAAAGCAATAGTACTAAAACTGAACGATCATTATGCTAAGCTAACAAATGGGTCTTGTACATCACATCATTCTGCTAATGATGTAATCCCGTTATCAAATGACAGCTCATGTCCATGGTTAGGAAACCTTAACCATCTTTGTTCAACGAGCTAGTCTAATAGAGGCTCACTAGGGACATGGTGTTTGTTTATGTATTCACACATGTATTAAGGTTTCCGATCAATACAATTCTAGCATGAATAATAAACCTTTATCATGAATAATAAAATATAAAATAACAACTTTACTATTGCCTCTAGGGCATATTTCCTTCAGTCTCCCACTTGCACTAGATTCAATAATCTAGTTCACATCACATGATTTAACACCCATAGTTTACATCGCCATGTGACCAACAGCAAAAGAATTTACCAGAGTCAATAATTTAGTTCACATCACCATGTGACTAACACTCAAAGAGCACTAAGGTGCGATCATGATTTGCTTGTGAGAGAATTTTAGTGAACGGGTATGACACATTCAGATCCGTATGTATTTTGCAAATTTCTATGTCTACAATGCTCTACATGGAGCTATTCTTAGCTAATTGCTCCCACTTTCAATATGTATCCAGATTGATACTCCTAATTATGAATTGGTGTCAAAGCTTGTATCGACGTAACTCTTCACGACGAACTCTTTATTACCTCCATAAACGAGAAAATATTTCCTTAGTTCTCTAAGGATATTTTTGACCGCTATCCAGTGATCTATTCCTGGATCTCTATTGTACCCCCTTGCCAAACTCATGGCAAGGAACACAATAGGTCTGGTACACAGCATGGCATACTTTATAGAACCTATGGCTGAGGCATAGGGAATGATTTTCATTCTCTCTCTATTTTCTTTCGTGGTCAGGCTTTGAGTCTTACTCAGCTTCACACCTTGCAACATAGGCAAGAACCCTTTTTTGACTAATCCATTTTGAACTTCTTCAAAATCTTGTCAAGGTATCTGCTTTTTGAAAGTCCTATTAAGCGTCTCGATCTATCCCTATAGATCTTGATGCCCAATATATAAGTAGCTTCACCGAGGTCTTTCATTGAAAAATTCTTATTCAATTATCCTTTTATGCTATCGAGAAATTATATATCATTTCCAATCGATAATATGTCATCCACATATAATATCAGAAATGCTATAGAGCTCCCCCTCACTTTCTAGTAAATACAGGCTTCACCGTAAGTCTATAAAAAACCATATGGTTTGATCACCTCATCAAAACGTATATTCCAACTCTCAGATGCTTGCACCAGTCCATAGATGGATCACTGGAGCTTTCATACTTTGTTAGCACCTTTAGGATTGACAAAACTTTCTGGTTGCATCATATACAACTCTTCTTTAAGAAATCCATTAAGGAATGCAGTTTTGACATCCATTTGCCGAATTTCATAATCATAAAATGCGGCAATTCCTAACATGATTCGGACTGACTTAAGCATCGCTACGGGTGAGAAGGTCACATCGTAGTCAACCCCTTGAACTTGTTGAAAACCTTTTGTGACAAGTCGATCTTCGTAGACGGTGACATTACCATCGGCGCCAGTCTTCTTCTTGAAGATCCATTTATTCTCAATGGCTTGGCTATCATCGGGCAAGTCCACCAAAGTCCATACTTTTTTCTCATACATGGATCCTATCTCAGATTTCATGGCCTCAAGCCATTTATTGGATTCTAGGCTCATCATAGCTTCTTCATAGTTCGTAGGTTCACCATGATCTAGTAAAATGACTTCCAGAACAGGATTGCCAAACCACTCTGGTGCGGAACGTGCTCTGTTTGACCTACGAGGTCCAGTAGTAACTTCAGCTGAAGTTTCATGATCATCATCATTAGCTTCCTCTCTAGTTGGTGTAGGCATCACGGGAACGGTTTTTTCTGATGTGCTACTTTCCAAATTGAGAGAAGGTACAATTACCTCATCAAGTTCTATTTTCCTCCCAATCACTTCTTTTGAGATAAACTCCTTCTCGAGAAATGTTCCATTCTTGGCAACAAAGATCTTGCCTTCGGATCTGTGGTAGAAGGTGTACCCAATTGTTTCCTTAGGGTATACTATGAAGACGCACTTCTTCAATTTCGGATCGAGCTTATCAGGCCGAAGCATTTTGACATAAGTGTCACAACCCCAAACTTTAAGAAATGACAGCTTAGGTTTCTTCCCAAACCATAGATCATACGGCGTTGTCTCAACGGATTTAGACGGCGCCCTATTTAATGTGAATGCAGTTGTCTCTAATGCATAACCCCAAAACAATAGTGGTAGATCCGTAAGAGACATCATAGATCGGACCATATCTAATAAAGAACGGTTACGACGTTCGTACACACCATTACACTGTGGTGTTCCAGGTGGCGTGAGTTGTGAAACTATTCCACATTGTTTTAAATGAAGACCAAACTTGTAACTCAAATATTCGCCTCCACGATCAGGTCGTAGAAACTTTATTTCCTTGTTACGATGATTCTCCACTTCACTCTGAAATTATTTGAACTTTTCAAATGTTTCGGATTTGTGTTTCATTAAGCTAATATACCCATATCTACTTAAATCATCTGTGAAGGTAAGAAAATAATGATACCCACCGCGTGCCTCAACACTCATAGGACCGCATACATCGGTATGTATTATTTCCAATAAGTCATTAGCTCGCTCCATTGTTCCAGAGAACGTAGTTTTAGTCATCTTTCAAGGCATGGTTCACAAGTTTCAATTGATTCAAAATCAAGTGATTCCAGAAGTCCATCAGCATGGAGTTTCTTCATGCGCTTTACAGCAATACGTCCTAAACGGCAGTGCCACAAGTATGTTGCACTATGATTATCAACTTTGCATCTTTTGGCATCAATATTATGAATATGTTTATCACTACTATCGAGATTCAATAAAACATTCACATTCGATGTATGACCATAGAAGGTTTTATTCATGTAAACAGAACAACAATTATTCTCTAACTTAATGAATAAACATATTGCAATGAACATAATGTAATCATATTCATGCTCAATTCAAACACCAAATAACATTTATTTAGGTTCAACACTAATCCCTAAGGTAGAGGGAGTGTGCGATGGTGATCATATCAACCTTGGAATCATTAACAACACACATCGTCACCTCGCTTTTAACTAGTCTCTGCAACTCCTGTTCCGAGTTACTAATCTTAGCAACTAAAGCAGTATCAAATACCTAGGGGTTACTACGAACACTAGTAAAATACACATCAATAACATGTATATCAAATATACCTTTGTTCACTTTGCCATCCTTCTTATCCGCCAAGTTTTCGGGGCAGTTCCACTTCGAGTGACCATTTCCTTTACGGTAGAAGCACTTAGTTTCAGCCTTGGGTCTAGCTATGGGCTTCTCCGTGGGAGTGGCAACTTGCTTGCCATTCTTCTTGAAGTTCCCTTTCTTTCCCACGCCATTTTTCTTGAAACTAGTGGTTTGGTTAACCATCAATACTTGATGCTCTTTCTTGATTTCAACCTTCGCCGATTTTAGCATCGCGAAGAGCTTGGGAATCGTTTTTGTTATCCCTTGCATATTATAGTTCATCACGAAGTTCTAGTAGCTTGGTGATAGTGACTAGAGAACTCTGTCAATCACTATTTTATCTGGAAGATTAACTCCCACTTGATTCAAGCGATTGTAGTACCCAGACATTCTGAGCACATGCTCAAGGTTGAGATATTCTCCTCCATCTTGTAGGCAAAGTACTTGTCTGAGGTCTCATACCTCTCAACACGGGCGTGAGTCTGAAATACCAATTTCATCTCTTGGAACATCTCATATGCTTCATGGTGTTCAAAACTTTTTGGAAGTCCCGGTTCTAAGTCGTAAAGCATGGTGCACTAAACTATTATGTAGTCATCATATCAAGCTTGCCAAACGTTCATAAGGTCTGCATCTGCTCCTGCGATAGGTCTATCACCTAGTGGTGCATGAAGGATAGAGTTCTTCTGTGCAGCAATGAGGATAATCCTCAGATTGCAGACCTAGTCTGCATCATTGCTACTATCATCTTTCAACTTAGTTTTCTCTACGAACATATCAAAAATATATAGGAGCTATATCATGAGCTATTGATCTACGACATAGATATGCAAAACTATAAGACTAAGTTCATGATAAATTACTAAAGAACTCACACTTAAATAGACATCCCTCAATTCATTTAAGTGGTACGCTATCCAAATCAACTAACCCATGTCCGATCATCATGTGAGACGGGGTAGTCATCAATGGTGAACATCTCTATGTTGATCATATCTACTATATGATTCACATTCGACCTTTCGGTCTCCAGTGTTCTGAGGCCATGCTTGTACATGCTAGGCTCGTCAAGTATAACCCAAGTATTCCGCATGTGCAAAACTGTCTTGCAACCGTTGTATGTGAATGTAGAGTCTATCACACCCGATCATCACGTGGTGTCTCAAAACGAAGAACTATAGCAACGGTGCATACTCAGGGAGAACACTTTTACCTTGAAATTTGGTGAAGGGATCATCTTATAATGCCACCGTCGTTCTAAGCAAAATAAGATGCATAAAAGATAAACATCACATGCAATCAAAATATGTGACATGATATGGCCATCATCATCTTGTGCTTTTGATCTCCATCTCCAAAGCAACGTCATGATCTCCATCGTCACTAGCTCGACACCTTGATCTCCATCGTACCATCGTGGTCGTCTCACCAACTATTGCTTCTACAACTATCACTAGCGCATAGTGATAAAGTAAAGCAATTACATGGCATTTGCATTTCATATAATAAGGAGACAACCATAAGGCTCCTGCCGGTTGCTAGATATCTTACAAAACATGATCATCTCAGACAATAGCATTTATCACATCATGTCTTGACCATATCATATAAGAATATGCCCTGCAAAAACAAGTTAGATGTCCTCTATTTTGTTGTTGCAAGTTTTACGTGGCTGCTACGGGCTTCTAGTAAGAACCGTTCTTACCTACGCATAAAACCACAACGGAGTTTTGTCAAGTTTTCTATTTTAACCTTCTTCAAGGACCAGCTGCAGTCAAATTCGATTCAATTAAAGTAGGAGAAACAGACACCCGTCAGCCACCTTTATGCAAAACTAGTTGCATGACAGTCGGTGGAACCAGTCTCATGTGCGTGGATGTGTAAGGTTGGTCTGGGCCGCTTAATCCCACAATACCGCCGAATTAAAATAAGATGTTGGTGGTAAGCAGTATGACTATCACCACCCACAACTATTTGTGTTCTACTCATGCATATCATCTACGCATAGACCTGGATCATGATGCCACTGTTGGGAATCGTTGCATGGGAAACAAAAATTTTCTATGCACACGCAATGATCTATCCATGGAGATGCATAGCAACGGGGGGAGTGTGTCTACGCACCCTCGTTTACCGTAAGCAGAAGCATTTCTCAATGCGGTTGATGTAGTCGAACTTCTTTGCGCTTCAATCGATCAAGTACCGAAAGCGCGACACCTCCATGTTCTGTACACGCTGAGCTCGGTGACGTCCCTCGTCTTCTTGATCCATCAAGACATCGAGGTAGTAGATGAGTTCCATCAGAACGACGGCGTGGTGACCGTGATGGTGAAGTGATCCTCGCAGGGCTTCGCCTAAGCACTACAAAAATATGACCAGTGTAAACGGTGGAGGGGGGCGCCGGACACGGCTAAACAATTGTCTGGGGTGTGCTAGGCGCCCCCCTCCTCATATATATAGGGGGAGCGAGAGGGGGAGGCCAAGAAGCGCCCCAAGTAGGTCTGAATCCTACTTTGGCTCCTGCCCTTAGCCCCCCCCCCCACCTTGCCATGTTTGTTGGAGGTGGAAGGAAAGAGGGGGAGAGGGAAGGAAGTGGGAATACTAATCCACAGTTTCATTTCCCTTCTCTGCTTTCCTTCTCCTCCTTACGCCGACCCATATGGGGGCACACCAGCCCCTTGTGGCTGGTGTCCTCTTGGCCCATAACGCCCATATCTTTTGTCGGGTGTGCCCGGATCCCCTTTCGGTGACCCGATAAGTAACCGGTACCCCCTGAAACTCTTTTGGTGTCCGAATACCATCGTCCTATATACCAATCTTTACCTCTCGACCATTTTGAGACAACTCGTCATGTTCGTGATCTAATCCGGGACTCCGAACAACATTCGGTCACCAAATCGCATAACTCATATAATACTATATCGTCATCGAATGTTAAGCGTGCGGACCCTACGGGTTCGAGAACTATGTAGACATGACCGAGACACCTCTCTGGTCAATAACCAATAGCGGAACCTGGATGCCCATATTTTCTCCTACATATTCTACGAAGATCTTTATCGGTCGAACCTTTATGACAACTTATGTAATTCCCTTTGTCCATCGGTATGTTACTTGCCTGAGATCCGATCGTAGGTATCTTCATACCTAGTTCAATCTTGTTACATGCAAGTCTCTTTACTCGTTCCATAATACATCACCTCGTGACTAACTCCTTAGTCGTTTTCTTGCAAGCTTATGATGTGTATTATCGAGAGGGCCCGGAGATACCTCTCTGAAACTCGGAGTGACAAATCCTAATCTCGACCTATGCGAACTCAACAAACACCTCAGGAGATATATGTACAGCATCTTTATAATCACCCAGATAGGTTGTGATGTTTTATAGCACAAAAGTCATTCCTCTGGTATCCAGTAGTTACATAATCTCATAGTCAAAGGAATATGTTTTTGACATGAATAGAGCAATAGCAATAAAACTGAACGATCAGTATGCTAAGATAATGGATGGGTCTTGTCCATCACATCATTCTCCTAATGATGTAATCCCTTTATCAAATGACAACTCATGTCCATGGTTAGGAAACCTTAACCATCTTTGATCAATGAGCTGGTCTAGTAGAGGCTCACTAGGGACACAGTGTTTGTTTATATATTCACACATGTATTAAGGTTTCCGATCAATACAATTATAGCATGAATAATAAACCCTTATTACGAATAAGGAAATATAAAATAACAACTTTATTATTGCCTCTAGGGCATATTTTCTTCACGGATGCCTAACTCGCCGCCAAATCAGACGCCGCCTCAATGTTTCTCGACATCGTCGCCTGGTGAATTTTCAAACCCGGTGGATAACATGATAGCAGTGGCAACACGACTGGCAGCTATTCCAATCAAGGGTGAGTCGCTGGTGGCGGTGGAGACCGGGAACACAGTGGAGCTTCTTCAAACGGCTGTAGCACAGCAGGCGGCTTATTCATACAGTCGTGAGCATGTTCATTCAACCCCATGCCCGAGTCAAGTTGCAGCCGGCACATTGAGTCGCCGGCGGTTTCTAGTAGCGAATGGCGTCATAACCCACCCTGTGATGATAACCGCCTCCTGGCAACAACTTGCTGCTAAATGACCAGTCCATTGTGGATCAAGCCAGAGCTCAACGCGAAGCTGAAGCGCTGGCTCAACTGGCAGTGGCTCAATTAGGGGCTTATCAGCAGACCCCGAATCACCCTTCGACCTCAGTTGAGGCTGCGACGACCTCTAGAACAGTTGGAGTACCATGTTTGGTACCGGCTCTATGTAATGAACGTCTTCCCAAGGATTTTAAAGTCCACCATAAGGTTTCTAATTATACAGTTGATCTCCCTCTTCAGGCTTGGATTGAGAGTTATGAGTTAGCCATGGAGATGCTAGATGCTAATGATGCTATGTGTGCCAAGTACTTTACTATGATGCTGGATGGACCAGCTCGAACGTGGTTAAAAGGATTGCCTCCTAATTCCATCGTTTCATGGGAAGAGTTGAAAGAACAATTTATTAAGAACTTTTCAGGGACATGCAAGGATGAGACGGCTCACCATTGGGTCTGGCGGGTCTCAGCTATTATCCACTCATCGGATAGTATTGCGTCGATTCAAGCATTTCTGGTCTTGGAGAAGAACTGTCACTTCACCCCTCTTAAGAAGAAGCTTGGGCGGCTTAAGCGTTATTGTAATGATATGGGTGAGCTGATGGTGGCTCTCATTAAGTATGCAGACTTCGATAACACTAAGGACCCCGGATCTGATGATGAGAAGTCCAATAAGCGTAAGAAGAATAACAATGGTAAAGGTCAGCAGCAGAATATGGCGATGAATAGTGGCACCAACCAAGGTAATGGTGGTAAGCGCAGACACCCTGATGGCGGGTCAGATCAAGTGGCTAACAACATCGATGGGTTTAAGGGCCAGCGCCGTAATGGTAATGGCAAGCCATCTTTTGTAGCCAAAAACTTTAATCTGGAGGCAATGTTCAATGAGCCTTGCCCAAAGCACAACCTGCCTAATAAGCTGGTGAGTCACGCCTGGAAGGATTGTTTTATCATGCAAGAGTACATGAATTCCAATTTTAATAAGAATCGTGATAATAATAATGGGCCGCCTGGCGGGTCAGGATCCGGTGCACAGGGGCCTGGCTTCGGTGGTGGCGGCTCAAATTCTGGTTATCAAGTCTAGAGCACTCACGGTGGTTATAACCAACAGTCTAGTCAGGGCAACCGACAGCATGGTCATCGGTCAGGATACCAAAGCAATCCAAAGCAGCTCAATAGTGGCCAATATCATGTTTTCACCACCAGTCTTTGTAAGCGGGACCAGAAGATTCATAAGCGTGCGGTCAATACAGTTGAGTCGGCGGTACCTCAGTATTTGCGGTGGTCAAAACATATAATCCCATGGAGTCGAGAGGATCACCCGCCCCAGGTTGAGAACCCGGGTCATCTGGCTTTGGTGGTAGCCCCTCAGGTTGGGGGTTAAAAATTTACTAAGGTGCTTATGGATGGCGGCAGCAGTATCAATATCATGTATTATGACACCTTTCGCCGGATGAATTTAACTGACAATGATCTTAAACCGTCTTCTACAACTTTTCATGGTGTGGTTCCTGGTAAGTTGGTGTATCCGGTTGGAAAGACTGCTTTGCAAGTCGCTTTTTGTAATGACTATGATTATAGAGCAGAGACACTGTTGTTTGAAGTGGTCAAAATCAAGAGTATGTATCATGCCTTGTTTGGGTGGCCGGCTTACACCAAGTTCATGGCTCGACCTTGTTATGTTTATTTACAGCTTAAGATGCCAAAGCGTAAGGGCACAATTACGGTCCATGGTGATCGGAAAATTGCTTTGGAGTGTGAAGAAGGAGATGCAGCTTACGCAGAATCGGCTTGTGCTACTGAGGAGCTTAAGCTTTATAAGGATAATGTTGACCCAATAGATATGAGCCCTCTAAAGAAGCCCACCACTAAGAAAGATCCTTTGTTGAAATTTAAGTCGGCTGATGATACTAAGAAGGTTGATTTCGTCCCTGGCAACTCAGCTCAGCAGTTCACAGTGGGGATTAATATGGATCCTAAATAGGAAAGCGCGCTCATCGAGTTCATCCGTGAGAATCAGGATATCTTTGCATGGAACTATTGGGGATATAACTACTAGGTATAACCCACCTAGGAGGGGCCGGGTCATGCTACTGGTGGCTTAATGATGAAGAGGCCCGATAAGGCCCAAGAAGACATGAAGATGGCGGTTCATGGAGCAAGCCTATTGAAGGCCCAAGACCTAGAGGTGACTTGAGGCCAAGGGGGATGAGCTGCCATATGTTTAACTTGTCATATAAGGCAAGCTTAGTTAGAAACCGAGCCGGTCACATTTGTGTGAGTCGGCCGGGACTCTGTAAGCCGTCGGGCATCAACCTGTATATAAAGGGGTGACTCGGCGGTGGGTTAACTCAAGAAACAATCAGTCGACCACTAGGTCAAGCATATTCGCTCCCGAGTAATCGAAACCCAAGCAATACAATCGGAAGCAGGAGTAGGCTTTTACCTCACTAAGAGGGGCAGAACCTGGGTAAAACTCTTTGTGTTCTTTGTCCTGTTCAACCCCTTCGAGCTAACCTAGTTGTGATGGATCCACACGTAAGACCTTTTGTTAGGGCATCTGTTGTGTCAAGTCCACGATAGTTGGCGTCCATCGTGGGGCCAGAGCATGGAGGTTTCAAGTTCTTGAATGGAAGCTTCTTAGGGATCAAGGGATACGCCATAGGCCGGATGACCAAGAGCTGCCGCAGCAAATTCTACATTGACGACGCTGGCTGGGGCCCCGAGAGAAGCCCAATTGAGTACGGGTACCGAGTCCTGATGTCGCTTGAAGCTACTTCGGTTTTTTCCCAAAGAGGAAGGGATGATGCAGCACAGCGGCGGTAGGTATTACCCTCATATATGAAACCAAGGTTATCAAACCAGTAGGAGAACCAAGCAACACAACGTAAACAGCCCCTACACACAAATAACAACCACTCGCAACCTGACGTGTTAAAGGGGTTGTCAATCCCTTTTGGGTAACGGCCCCAGAAATGGCGTGTTGACGGGAGAGAGTTGTAAATAATGATAGATCGAACGACAAATAAAATATATTGCAGCAAGGTATTTTTGGGTTTTTTGGTTTAATAGATCTGAAAATAAAAGCAAATAAAATAGATCGCAAAGGCAAATATATGAGAAAGAGACTCGAGATCCGTAGGTTTCACTAGTGGCTTCTCTCGAGAAAAATAGCAAATGGTGGGTGAACAAATTACTGTTGTGCAATTGATAGAACCTCAAATAATTATGACGATATCCAGGCAATGATCATTAAATAGGCATCGCGTCCAAGATTAGTAGACCGACTCCTCCCTGCATCTACTACTATTACTCCACACATCGACCGCTATCCAACATGCATCTAGTGTATTAATGTAACACCCACGATGCGTCTATATCTCCCACGTGCCGGAGCACGACTTAGAGGCATAACCGCATAGTAGGCATGTCACAAGAGGGGTAATCTTTACACATCCCACGTACTGAATAAGAAAGGGATAAAGAGTTGCCTTACAATCACCACTTCACACAATACATGAATATCATACATCATCCAGAATACAATCAAGGTCCGACTAGAGAACCAAAATAAAGAAAGACCACCGCTATTGCTAGATCCCCGATGACCCCGACTGGGCTCCATTACTGATCAACTGGAAACAAAACAACACAACGCACACGGCCTTCATCAAGCTCCCATCTGAGCTCAGTTGCGTCACCTGCACTGGTATCATCGGCACCTGCAACTGTTTGGAAGTATCTATGAGCCACAAGGACTCAGCAATCTCACACCAGCGAGATCAAGACTATTTAAGCTTATGGGTAGGATAGGGTAATGAGGTGGAGCTGTAGCAAGGACTAGCATATATGGTGGCTAACATACGCAAATAGGAGCGATAAGAGAAGCAATGCAACAGTCGTGAACGAGGAGTGATCAAGAAGTGATCCTGAAACTACTTATGCACAAACATAACTCCAAAACCGTGTTCACTTCCTAGACTACGCCGGAAAGAGACCATCATGGCTACACACGCGGTTGGTGCATTTTAATTAAGTTAAGTGTCAAGTTCTCTACAACTGGATATTAACAAATTCCCATCTACCCATAACCGCGGGCACGACTTTCGAAAGTTCAAAACCCTGCAGGGGTGTCCCAACTTAGCCCATCAAAAGCTCTCACGATCAACGAATGATATTCCTTCTCCCAGGACGACCCGATCAGACTCGGAATCCCGGTTACAAGACATTTCGACAATGGTAAAACAAGACCAGCAAAGCCACCCGAATGTGCCGACAAATCCCGATAGGAGCTGCACATATCTCGTTCTCAGGGCACACCGGATGGGCAAGACGTCGGGTTGGCATAGACCCTGGTTGCTCAGGGGGCGCCGGACATCGCCCAGTTTGGACCAACACTTCGAGAAGCACTGGCCCGGGGGGGTTTAAAATAAAGATGACCCTCGGGCTCCGGAAACCCAAGGGAAAAAGGCTAGTTGAGGCAAATGTAAAACCAAGGTTGGGCCTTGCTGAAGGAGTTTTATTCAAGGCGAACTATCAAGGGGTTCCCATTATAACCCAACCGCGTAAGGAACACAAAATCAAGGAACATAACACGGGTATGACGGAAACTAGGGCGACAAGAGTGGAACAAAACACCAGGCATAAGGCCGAGCCTTCCACCCTTTACCAAGTATATAGATGCATTAATATAAACAAGAGATATTGTGATATCCCAACATATCCATGTTCCAACATGGAACAAACTTCATCTTTACCTGCAACTAGCAACGCTATAAGAGGGGCTGAGCAAAAGCGGTAGCATAGCCAAACAACGGTTTGCTAGGAAAGGTGGGTTAGAGGCTTGACATGGCAATATGGGAGGCTTGATATAGCAAGTGGTAGGTATCATGGCATAGCAAAAGAGCGAGCAACTAGCAAGCAAAGATAGAAGTGATTTCAAGGGTATGGTCATCTTGCTTGAGATCCCGCAAGGAAGAAGAACGAGTCCATGAATAGATAAACGGACATAGCCAAACGGATCCTCACAACTCCGGAACGAAACCGAAGCTAACGATAGAGGCAACCCGGAAAGAAGCAAGCAACATAGTAAACAATCATCACATAAGCATAGCACGATGCGCAAACAAGTATGATGCAAGTCTGGTTTAAATATGCATGGCATGGCAAAGTGCACAAGCAATCCTACAAATTAAGTGGAGCTCAAGATGCAACGAGTTGCATATTGATGAAACACCACGTGACTTATTTAGTTCTCTCTCGTTTAGGTACCCAACAATATTAAATGTGGTTAAGCATGGCAAGAGGAGAAGCATAATTAAATTAACAGAGTAGGCAAGTTTAAATGAGGACGGAACAACAAACAACAATTCCGGTAAAACCTCATATGCATTTATCAATTTGGAGCAACAACAATTTAAACATTCTTGAAGTTGTTATCATGATGCGGATTAAATGTGCAAGTTTATGCAATTTTATGAAAAAGTTGACATGAGCATTATTAAGCATTTGTCACCGTGGTGGAGAGAAAGGGTGCCACAGCGACGATAACAAAACGGTGCCACGACAATGTTCTGGTTCCAGTAACTCGATTGAGATGTCAGTGAAAAAGATGGGGCGTGAGCGAGTTGAGAAAGATGGTGGGGTGCTCCCGACTACCGGGTTCCCACGGGTTAGTGGCATGGAAAACGAGTGACAATACGGACACGGTGCAGACAAAGGGGGCATCTCATCCAACATGCATTCATTCGTTTACGGGAGTCGTCTCGGGGTTATACCTTCGAGGTGAGACTTTTCGGAATGGATCAAGTTCGTAGCGGAAGTAGACGTTCTCGCCATGTTCATACTGGTAGTAGTTGTACTCATGCCGTAGTGGAAGTAGTGGTTCACGTAGATGGTAGTGGCACATAGCAATCTTGGACGAACTTGGAGGGTTATCGTTAGTCGTACACGGGTCTTCGGTGATGGTTGTGGTACACGTTCTATAGAAGTACGGGTGGCAGTAGTGGTACTGTCTATCGTTGCACGGGTTTCCGTAGATGTTCTGGGTCACGGCGAGGAACTTGATGCATCGTTGAACTTGGCGTCCGAGGAATCCCGCATAGCCGTACACGAGTCGTAGTCGAACTTGACAGTTCCGTTACACGGTTCTTTGGAGACGATAATGGTGTACGGGTCTTTTGGCCCTGATAGTCGTACACACATCCGAAGAGGAACTCGGTGTTCCGATGCGGTGTAGGGGTACATGCCGATGGTCATCGTGGTACTTGGCGTTTCATTCAGCACTCGTTCGAGCATTCGTGTGATCTTGTCGGTGGTGTACTTGGCGATTTCCATGGCGACCTTGACGCACCTGTTCATAGAGGTACTTGGCGGTTTCATTCAGTCGGTCTTGCCAGTCTCAGTAACGTAATTGTACAATAGCGTCATCGAATTTGTCGAACCCAAACTCTTGGAGGACCGTCGTGGTACTTGGTGTTTCGTGTAACTGGCGTCCTTTCGACCTTGAGAGAGAAGAAACAACACGCCCACAGCGCCCAGGTGGGGATGGTCCTGCAGCAACAGGAGGATGATGGCAGAGCAGCAGCAAGACGAAGAGCTCGGCGGCCTAGACTCGCCGGTCGGAGTGACGGCGGGGTCACCGGGTGGCGCGGGGACGAAGCAGTAGGAGAGACGGAGCGGAGGAACAAAGTTGCCGGCAGCGGATCCGGTCGAGAACAGGCGCCGACGGCGGGAACCTCGTGGGCAGCCACGACGAGGTCCCTGGCAGGGCAGGGCGACGGCTCTGGGAGGTAGGGATGGCGCGACGGAGAGGGTCTCGCGGCTATAGGGGAGGCACGTCCTCGCCGGAGTCAGCAGGGCGGCGATGCCATGGAGGTTCGGGCACGGCTGCAGGAGGAGGACGAGGGGACCAAGCGGGACTCCTCCTGGTGTCTGTGGGTGGCGGCGGTCTGGAGGGGTCGAGAGGATGAGAGCGAGAGGAAGATGGGATTGGGCAGGGATCGAGGGAGATGGTGAGGAGGCGCTGGTGAAGGGAGGAAGGGAGCGAGGGGGTTCAGGAAGACTGGTGGCGCCACTCGATGAAGATGGGATCGGGAGGATGAGAGGGAGAGGGATCGAGAGGAGAGGAAGGTTGGCTGGGCCTCGGGCCATCTAGGGTTAGCGCTGGTTGGGCTGTGAGAAGCCTTGGGCCAAATGGGCCGCAGGAGGCCCAAGTGGCCAGGCTGGGCTCTCTCTCTCCCTCTTCTTAGTTACTTCTTTATTTCGTGATTTAACAAATAAACCGAGAAATAAGAAATGTAGAGAGAGATAGGAGAAGAATTTGTGCAGGGCGCCAATTTTCTTAGACTCGTAGAAAGGAGCTTGATCCAAGAAAAATACATTTGGCACCGTTTGGAAGGATTGCATTCGACCACATTTGAATGTGATTCAAATGAGTTTGAATTAGGAAAACATTTTTGGAGAGTCCAAAAATGTTCGGAATTTTTGTGGATAACGGGAAAGCGGTGAAAGAAATTATTGGCAAAGTTTGGGGACCAAACTTGAAGTATAAAATACATGGAATTATTTTGCAAGTGTGTTATAATATTTATATAGTTCCCTAAATATCGGGAGGGTATGTTTTAAAGAGAAACCACCATGTGAGTTCCCACAATTTAAATGGATTGAAGACCCATACGATTTGATTGTTGAGAAAAAAATGGCATGATGACATGATGCAATGCAAAAGATGCAAAGAAGAAAGCAACGAACCAAACAAATCACACGAAGAAATCTCGGAAAACAAGAAAGGCAACTGAAGCTCCGGTCTTGGGGCGTCACAATTAAGTTAATGGAAAAATGAAGTAATGCAATAAGAACGATGACATGATGTAGACGAGATCCGTTTATCTATGGAGGTAGATATAGATCCCATCTTTTTATCCTTAGTAGCAACAATACATACGTATAGGTTCCCTTTCTGTCACTGGGATCAAGCACGGTAAGATCGAACCCACTACCGGGCACCTCTTCCCATTGCAAGATAAATAGATCAAGTTGGCCAAACAAAACCCAAATATCCGAGAAGAAATATGAGGCTATAAGAGATCATGCATAAAAGAGATCAAAGAAACTCAAATACTTTCATGGATATAAAAAGATAGATCTGGTCATAAACTCAAAGTTCACCGACCCCAACAAACACACCGCAAAAGAGTTACATCATATGGATCTCCAAGAGACCATTGTATTGAGAATCAAGAGAGAGAGATAGATGAAGCCATCTAGCTACTAACTACAGACCCGAAGGTCTACAAAGAACTACTCACGCATCATCGGAGAGGCACCAATGGAAGTGGTGAACCCCTCCGTAATAGTGTCTAGATTGGATCTGGTGGTTCTGGACTCTGCGGCGGCTGGATGAATATTTTGTCGACTCCCCTATGGTTTTGGGAATATTGGGGTATTTATAGAGCAAAGAGGCGGTCCGAGGGGGCACCCGAGGTGGGCACAACCCACCAGGGCGCGCAAGCGCCTCCTTGGGCGCCCTGGTGGGTTGTCCCCTCCTCGGGACTCCCCTAGGTGCAACCAGAGCCCAACATCTTCCTTCTGGTCCATAAAAAATCTTTGTAAAGTTTTGTGGCATTTGGACTCCATTTTATATTGATTTTCTACGATGTAAAAAACATGGAAAAAACAGCAACTGGCGCTTGGCACTATGCCAATAGGTTAGTACCAAAAAATGATATAAAATGACTGTAAAATGATTATAAAACATCCAAGATTGGTAATAAAACAGCATGGAACAATCAAAAATTATAGATGCATTGTAGACATATCAGGTCCCCTTTGGTGGAATCCACATCTTCATCGGCAAGATCGGTGAGTCGGAGCCTGAGCCGGACACCTGCACCGACATCACCGAGACAGCTCAGCATGCACAACCCGCCAAGGTTCAAGCCGCCGCGAAGCACGCCTTTGTTGGTTTTATTCACAGAGCGAATCTTGAGGAAGGATATGTATCCGGTGGAGAGACGGCCATCTACTCTGATGATGAGTCCTCAATTGGTGAGACCAATTCAATGTACCAATCACAAGATGGCGGGCTTGGGGGCTATTCTGATGGCAACAGTATTTCGGACCCCTATGAGCCGCCGAACAGGGTCGCGATCTTCATGGCCGGCACGCAACCAGTGCTCAATTCCTCAACCGCTGCGGCTATTACTTCCAGCTCAACAGCTGGAGCGACGGCCGGGGCGAGCGGCTCTGTGCACCCGCTGGCTCAAGTTTTATCTGATTTCTTGGATGCTTTGGCAACCTTATTAGCAACAGTGGTAACCCCGGAGACTCAAGCACAGCATAAGGTGGGTGTCGCTAAGCTGCGGGATGAGGTAGCTTAGGCCAAGGAGGAGCTTAATGCTGAGAATACTAGGCTGGTGACAGAACGAGCCGCCCTGGACACTGCATCGCAATGGATTCAAGCAGAAAATTTCTGGTTAATCTTGGATCAGAATGCATCTAATGCCGTTCTGCGAAGGAGGCACTAGAGTCGTTTGCCTTTGGAGTATGATGCGAGGAATCTTTTCAACACGCCTGGGGCTGGTCCAAGTAATCCGCTCGTGGTATACCAGGCTGTTGAGGCGCCTGTGACTGGGGCGATGGCTCAACCATGTGTTGCAGATTCGCCTCATTTGAATTTAACCCTGCCTCAGCAAGTGCCGACGCCATCGGGTCATTATTCTAACCCTTTGGACAACATGATTGTTGCAGCATCGCGGTTGGCGCCTCTTCTCGTTGAGGGCGAGTCTCCTGCCGCGATGAAGATACAAAGTGCAGGGGAACTTCTTCACGTAGCAGGAGCTCAGTAGGCGGCTTACTCATACAGCTGTGATCGGATTCATTCGACTCCACGCCCTAGTCGGAGTTATAGCCGGCACATTGAGTCACGGTCGGTTTCGAGGAGTGAGTGGCGTCGTAACCAGCCTCGTGGGCGTGACCCGCTACATGCCGATAACCATGCTCATATTTTGGTGGACCAGGCCAGGGCGCGTCGGGAGGCTGAGTTGGCGGCTTAGTTAGCAGCTCATCAGCAACCTCAGCTTAACATGTCGGTGTCCGTGGAGGCTGGATGGTTTCTAGAACCCTTGGTGTGTCGTTCCTAGTGCCGTCTTTGTGTAATGAGCGCCTGCCCAAGGATTTTAAGGGCCCCTGCCAGGTGCCCAATTACACAGCGGATCAACCTTTGGAGCCCTAGATTGAGAGCTATGAGCTAGCCATGGAGATGTTGGACGTCAATGATGATGTGTGCGCTAAGTATTTCGCAATGATGTTGGATGGGGTGGCTCGCACCTGGTTAAAGGGGCTGCCCCCTAATTCCATCAACTCATGGACTGAATTGAAGACACGCTTTATTAATAATTTCAAGGACACATGCAAGCAGCCTCTGTCGATTCTTGATTTAGACACTTGTATCCAGAACGAGGGTGAGTCAACCGCCCATTGGGTACACCGAATTTCGGCTATTATCCACTCATCAGATAGCATCAATGCCGGCTCAGTCGTCCTGATTTTCGAGAAAAATTGTCGGTTCCTCCCCTTCAAACAGAAGATGGGGCGGCTTAAGCACCACTGCAATGACATGGGAGAGCTCATGGCGACTCTTGTCAAATACGCCGACTCTGATAATACTAAGGGCCCTGAGTCTGATGAGGAGAAGGCTGGTAAGGGGAAGAAGAAGGGCAATGCAAAGGGACAACAGCATAGTATGGCGGGTCAAGGTAACAACGATAAGCGCTAGCAAACTGACGGCGGTTCAAACTTT
Organism: Triticum urartu; assembly: GCF_056163025.1. Taxonomy (NCBI): domain Eukaryota; kingdom Viridiplantae; phylum Streptophyta; class Magnoliopsida; order Poales; family Poaceae; genus Triticum; species Triticum urartu. Next base: position 224,112,518 of record NC_141876.1, on the reverse strand, counting down.
GTGGCCAATACCAACATGCAAAATAGCAATCAGCGTCTTAAGGGAAAAACATCAATGCCCCGGTTTGGCGGGCCAAAGTTTAACCTTGAGGCGATAATGAATCAGCCTTGCCCAAAGCACGGTTCTCAAGATAAGTCGGCTGTCATCTATGGAAAGATTGCTTCGTCATGAGGGAGTATAGAAATTCCAGTTTTATCACGATAATTATGGCCCGTAGGGCAGGTCAGGATCCGGCTCTCACGGGCCCGGCTTTGGAGGCGGCGGTTCTAACTCTGGATTTCAAGGCCAGGGCAATCAAGGTGGTTTTAATCAGCAACCCAGTCAAGGTAATCAACAGCAGCAGTCTGGGTATCAGAGTAATCCAAAGCAGCTGAATAGTGGGCAATATCATGTTTTCACAGCGAGCTTGTGCAAGCGAGATCAGAAGGTTCATAAACGAGCAGTGAGTGCGGTTGAGCCGGTAGTCCCTCGATACTTACGATGGTCAGAGCAACCCATTGTATGGAGCTGTGAGGATCACCCACCCCGGGTTGACAACCCGGGTCAGCTAGCTTTGGTGGTTGCTCCTCAGGTAGGAGGTTACAAATTCACAAAGGTGTTTATGGATGGAGGCAGCAGTATCAATATCCTTTATTATGATACTTTTCTCCGTATGAATTTAACTGACAAAGATCTTAAGTCGTCTTCTACTATTTTTCATGGGGTGGTGCCTGGTAAGTTGGCATATCCGGTGGGTAAGATTGCCTTGGAAGTGGCTTTTAGCAATGAACATGACTACAGGGCTGAAACATTGACCTTTGAGGTGGTCAAGATCAGGAGTCCTTATCATACCTTGTTTGGACGGCCGACTTATGCCAAATTTATGGCCCGGCCTTGTTATGTTTATCTGCGGCTTAAAATGTCGGGTCGTAAAGGTACCATCATGGTGCATGGCGACAGGAAGATAGCTTTGGAGTGTGAAGAGGACGAAGCTGCCTATGGTGAGTCTGTTTGTTCAACAGAGGAGTTGAAGTTCTACAAAGATAATGTTGACCCGGCGGATATGACCCTGTTGAAGAAGCCAACCACAAAAATGACCCTTTGTTGTAGTTTAAGTTGGCAGATGACACCAAGAAGGTCGATTTTGTTCCTAGTGACTCGTCTGAGCAGTTCAGTATCAGTGCCAATATGGATCCGAAATAGGAAAACGCGCTCATCGAGTTCATCCGTGAGAACCAGGACATCTTTGCATGGAAGCCTTCAGACATGCCAAGTGTACCAAGGGAACTCGCTGAGCACACTCTCAATGTTGATCCAAAGTTTAAGCTGGTCAAGCAATTCCTTCGTCGTTTCAATGAAGAGAGGCGCAGGGCCATTGGTGAAGAAGTGGCCCGGCTCTTTGTGGCCGGGTTTATTATTGAAGTTTTTCATCCTGAATGGTTGGCTAACCTGGTGCTAGTACTTAAGAAAAACAGCACTCGGCGTATGTGTGTGGATTACACCAATCTTAACAAAGCCTGTCCAGGTGATCCTTTTGCTCACCCTCGTATTGATCAGATCATTGATGCTACGGCGGGTTGTGAGAATTTGAGTTTTTTGAATGCTTGTTCTGCTTATTGCTACCTCTTGAGCACTGCGTTGGTTTTCCCTTGAAGAGGAAAGGGTGGTGCAATAAAGCAGCGTAAGCATTTCCCTCAGTTTTTGAGAACCAAGTTATCAATCCAGTAGGAGACCACGCGCGAGTCACCTCATACCTACACAAACAAATAAGAACCTCGCAACCAACGCGATAAAGGGGTTGTCAATCCCTTCACAGCCACTTGCAAGAGTGAGATCTGATAGAGATGATAATGATAAGATAAGTATTTTTGGTATTTATATGATATAGATTGAAAGTAAAGATTGCAAATAAAATAGATTGGAAACTTTTATGATGGAAAATAGACCGGGGGGGCATAGGTATCACTAGTGGCTTCTCTCAAGATAGCATAAGTATTACGGTGGGTGAACAAATTACTATCGAGCAATTGATAGAAAAGCGAATAATTATGAGAATATCGAGGCATAATCATGTATATAGGCATCACGTCCGTGACAAGTATACCGACTCCTTCCTGCATCTACTACTATTACTCCACACATCGACCGCTATCCAGCATGCATCTAGAGTATTAAGTTCATAAGAACAGAGTAACGCCTTAAGCAAGATGACATGATGTAGAGGGATAAACTCATGCAATATGATGTAAACCCCATCTTTTTATCCTCGATGGCAACAATACAATACGCGTCATTTCCCTTTCTGTCACTGGGATTGAGCACCGCAAGATTGAACCCAAAGCTAAGCACTTCTCCCATTGCAAGAAAGATCAATCTAGTAGGCCAAACCAAACTGATAATTCGAAGACACTTGCAAAGATAGACCAATCATACATAAAAGAATTCAGAGAAGATTCAAATATTGTTCATAGATAATCTGGATCATAAACCCACAATTTATCGGATCTCGACAAACACACCGCAACAAGAAGAGTTACATCGAATAGATCTCCAAGAGAATCGAGGATAACTTTGTATTGAGATCCAAAGAGAGAGAGAAGAAGCCATCTAGCTAATAACTATGGACCTGAAGGTCCGAGGTAAAATACTCACACATCATCGGAGGGGCCATGGAGTTGATGTAGAGGCCCTCCGTGATCACTGCCCCCTCCGTCGGAGCTCCGGAAAAGGCCCCAAGATGGGATCCCTTGGGTACAGAAGGTTGCGGCAGTGGAAATAGGGTTTCGTGGTGCTCTTGCATGTTTGTGGGGTATGTGAACATCTATAGGAGGAAGAAGTAGGTCGGTGGAGCTACGAGGGGCCCACGAGGGGGGAGGGCGCGCCCAGAGGGTAGGCGTGCCTCCTTGCCTCGTGGCCGCCTCGTTGATTGCTTGACGTCCACTCCAAGTCCTCTGGATCACGTTTGTTCCAAAAATCACGTTCCCAAAGGTTTCATTCCGTTTGGACTCCGTTTGATATTCCTTTTCTACAAAACACTGAAATAGGCAAAAAACAACAATTTGGGTTGGGCCTCCGGTTAATAGGTTAGTCCCAAAAATAATATATAAGTCTAAAATAAAGCCCATTAACATCCAAAACAGATAATATAATAGCATGGAACAACCAAGAATTATAGATACGTTGGAGACATATCAGTTATCACCATATCAAGATGGCAGTTAAGGACCAGGAGAAAACATCTTTCATCACTCCTTTTGGAGCCTTCTGCTATGTTGTCTATGCCTTTGGATGCAATGTTCATGCTTATGTGGATGATATCATTGTGTTCAGAATTGCCTCCATAGCCAGATTGGATGCAATGTTCATGCTTATGTGGATGATATCATTGTGAAATCCAGGAAGAACGAGACCATGTTAGATGATTTGTAGGAGACCTTCGACAACCTCCGGGTCTACAAGATCATGCTTAACCCAGCCAAGTGTGTTTTTGGTGTACCAGCTAGCAAGTTGTTGGTTTTTTTGGTTTCTGGGAGGCATTGAAGCTAACCCAGAGAAAATTAAGGCTATCCGTTCTTTGCCTAAACCGGCATGTATCAACCACATCCAGCGTTTGGCGGGTCGAATTGCAGCTTTAAGTCGGTTTATAAGCCACATGGGAGAAAAGACTATCCCTTTGTACCAGATGATGAAGAAAACAGATCACTTTTTCTAGAGTGATGCTGCCAATCAGACGTTTGAGGCACTGAAAACGCAGTTGGCTAAGCCGCCAGTTCTTGTAGCTCCCATTGATAATGAGCTCTTCCTTTTATATGTGGCTGCTAACAGTAGAGCCGTCAGTGTAGCGGTTGTTGTGGAATGGAAGGAGTCAGGCAAGGAATATCTGGTTCAAAGGCTAGTTTACTATTTCAATGAGGTATTAATTGGATCAAAGCAATGGTACCCACATTGGCAGAAGCTAGTTTATTGAGTGTTCATGGCTAGTCATAAGTTGGAGCAGTATTTCCTTGGTCATCGCATCACTGTGGTCAGTTCTACTCCTTTAGGGGATATTATTCAAAACAGAGAAGCTACAGGTCGGGTGGCCAAGTGGGCCATTGAATTGGGTCCCCATGGTTTAAAGTATATACCTCAGACAGCTATCAAGTCTCAGGCGCTTGTGGATTTCATCAATGACTGGACAGAAATGCAAATTCCTGAGGAAAAGCCTGATAATATATATTGGAATATTCATTTTGATGGATCCAAACAGTTGGAAGGCTCGGGGGCTGGAGTTATCTTAACTTCCCCACAAGGTGATAAGTTTTGTTATGTATTAAGGCTCATGTTTCCTTGTACTAACAATGCAGCTGAATACGAGGCCTTACTCCATGGTCTTCAGATGGATAAAGAGATGAATTTAAGCCGGGTGAGGTGTTTTGGCGATTCAGATCTAGTGGCTCAGCAAGTCTCAAGAACTTCGGATTCCAAGGACCCGCTCATGGCAGCTTATCACCGGGCGGTTGTTGCTATTGCTGGTCATTTCAAGGGTTATCAAGTGGAACATGTTGATCGCAGGAAAAATGAGGTGGCTGATACTTTAAGCCGGTTTGGGTCTCAGCGTAAGCCGGTACCACCTAATGTTTTTCTTGATATTCTGAATAACCCTTTAGTAAAATTGCCTACGGAGGAGGACCTTGCTATTCCTGACCCATAGGCACAATTGGTGGCGGCTCTCCATGCTATTCCAGATTGGACAGTTCTGTGTTTGGCTTATATGACTCGGGGTGAGTTACCTGAGGATGAAACTTTGGCCAGGCAAATAACCCAGTGGTCTAAGTCAATGATCATTGTCAATGGCGAGTTACACCAATGCAGTGTCACATGGGTGTTTCAGTGTTGCAATTCTCCTGGGGAGGGCCGTGAGATTCTACGAGAGATTCATGAAGGAGATTGTGGCCATCACGCCAGCTCTAAGTCTCTCATGGCTAAGGCTTTTCGTCATGGGTTTTATTGGCTGATGGCTCCTGCTGATGCAGAAGATTTGTTTAGCAAGTGCAATGGCTGTTAGAAATTTTCTAGACGAGCTCATGTGCCGGCTCAAGAATTGAGGATGATTCCAATCACTTGGCCATTTGCAGTCTGGGGCTGGATATGGTGGGGCCTCTCAAGAGATCCAAAGACAAAAAGACCCACCTCTTGGTGGCGGTGGATAAATTTACAAAGTGGGTTGAAGCAGAACCAGTTAGCAAGTGTGATGCGGCAGCGGCAGTTCAATTCATCAAAAAGGTGATTTCCATTTTGGCTACCCTCATAGCATCATAACTAATAGTGGTACTAATCTATCCATGGGTGATATGAAAGAATTCTGTCAACGAGAGCATATTCGTCTTGATGTTTCATCAGTGGCTCACCCCCGTTCCAATGGTCAAGCTGCAAGAGCCAATCAAGAAATCTTGAGAGGCATAAAGCCCTAGCTTATGGTCCCTTTGCAGAGGACGCCGGGTTGTTGGGTTGAGGAGTTACCCTCAGTTCTTTGGAGTATCAATACTACCCCAAAAAATCTATGGGTTATACACCTTTCTTCATGGTTTACGGAGCAGAGGCGGTTCTTCCCAGTGACATTCGTCACCACTTGTAACATCCCAAAATTCTAAATTTTGGAATGTTATAATAAATAGATAGATTTGATTGATTGTTTGATTGATTGACTGAAAGTGAGTGAATTCGAAACTCTTTGAAAGTTAAATGAGAGGGAATAAAAGGACTTTCCCAAACTTTCATATTTGCTTTCTGATCTCCATGAATTCAAATTCTTTTCAAACACAAAACCCCGGAGAGAAGATGACATGACTTCTTCCATTTATTTAAATGACAAGGGGTGTTGAAAATATTTGAATTTCATTTGAAAATATTTCTGATTCAGAAACTTTATGCAACTCAATGATTTTCACGAGAGAAGATAAAATGACTTCATCAAATTATATGAAATATGAGTTGGGAGTTTCAAAGAATTAAATTCAAAGTTCTTTTGAATTTATTTTCAATTTGGATTTATCTGAGTTTTATTCAAATTATTTTCCTCCAAAAATAAAATATATGGAAAATAGGGTAACATGATTCCCTACACTAGAAAATTGGAGGAAAATTAATTTGAAATCATTTTGGTATTTTTAAAATGATTTTAGTTGGATTTTAATAGACCAGTAGCACTCTTTGATTTATCTGATTTTGTGTGTATTTTATTTAATGCTAGAAAAATGTCCATGTTGTTGGAAATCTTTTTTTGAAAATTTTGATATATTATATGCCTATATAATATTTTGCTTTATTTTCTTTGTATTTCTTTTCTCTCTGTTAAAAAAAAAACTTCCTCCGCCAAACTGGGCCGGCCCAGCTCCCAGGCCAGGCCACGGCCCAGCCCAGCTCACCGTCACCCCATCCCCGATCTCCCGCGGGAGACCGACTCCCGCACGGGAGCGCCGCCGCCGGAGTCCGGCCGGACTCTGCGTCCCCCTCGTGCCCCCTCGCCCAAGGAAGGCCTCGGCCTCGTGCCTTTATAAGGACGGCCCCGGAGCCTGCCTCCCTCTCCTCCCCACCTCTCACCGCTGCATCTCGCCACCGCCGCCGCGCTACATCACCGCCGCAGCCGCCCCTCACCTGCGCCGTCTCGCCTCGCTACCGCCTCTGCTGCCTCGCCGCGCGCTGCGTCGCCGCGCGCCGCCTCGCCTCGCTGCCGCCTCTGCTGCCTCGCTGCGCACCGCCCCGCCTCTGCTGCTCGCCGCCGCAACCGCCGCGCTCACCGGAGCTGCCTCGCCTCGCTCGCCGGAGAGCTACCGGGAAACCGCCGCCGCCGCCGGTTTATTTCTCCCGAGCCGGTAAAAGCCGCCGCTTTTCTTTCGGTTTTATAAAACCTAACCCTAGATCGGTTTTCTATAGAAAACCAGATCTTTTTTTTGTTTAGTTATGTAGTGAACGTTTGCAATTTAGTCTTTTTCTTTTTCTATTTTAATTTCGGCCAAGGACGTATATGTGAGGAGTTTTCTTTACAGTTTAGTCCCTGAACTTCAAACACTCGTAACTTTTTGCTCGTTAGTCCAAATCCAACAAAACCAACGCTCACGTCTTCGTTATGATCTCCTCTATCCAGTAATCCAACCCAAACATGTTTTTGAAAATTTTAAATTTTGAATTAGATCAGATTTAAATTCAAACTTCGTTTGATCATAACTTGAGTTTCGTAGCTCCGTTTGAGTTGATTCTTTTTGCAAATCGAAGCTCTTGACCTAAACTTTCTGATAAGGCTAAATTCATATAATTTTGGTACTGTTAGAAATTGTTTTATGTTGCAAGAGTTATTTTCTTGGTTTTGATGTTTCCGAATCGTTTTTTTGTTCTTTCTGATCTTTTGAGTGATTGCTTATGTGTGGTTACTATTGCTTGCTTACGATAGATTGACTGGAGTGTGACGAGTAGATTTATCAAGAATTTTGAGTGCGAATCATCTTCATCAACATTGCAGGCAAGTAACACTTTGATCATACCTTTTCTACAACCCAGTTTTATTGCATTAGATCAATCCTCACACATTGCATGATTAGGATCTAATTAAATTGTGGGATGGGAAGTAGATGAGGTAGTACCTATTACCTATTTATTATGAAACTTTTGGGAGTTACTTCTACGTTTGCTTATTATGCCATGCTATGCTAGTAGACGTGGATTGGGTGAGTGATATCCATGACAGATGTGAGTTTGTTAATTTAATGGTTTACCTAAGGTGGCAACTTAAACACACATCTGGGTGGATTGAGGCACCTGATGTCTATCAGGACTTGCCTGTTTTATTTTGGACCGCCACCCAGGCTCAAAGGGATCATAAGATCATTCATGCTAGTAACTTCCGTGTACAGCCACAAGCCATTATGGGCTCTGGCATAGTTGACTAAGTCGTGCGAACTCTTACAGTGGTAGACTAGTAGATGTAGGGGATGTAGGTGGTACGGTCTACCTGATCGTAAGGTGCTAGCGCTTCCGAAAGACTATGTCTCGGTCATCCGTTTCTCAAACACCATGTAGTGCGAGAAATCCAACGGAGGCAATCGAGTCTTGTGGGGAAAAGTGCGCAAACCTCTGCAGAGTGTATAAACTAATCATGATTAGCCGTGTCCCCGGTTATGGACATCTTGAGTATCTAGTTCTTGGATTATCCTGTTGATCTCATCACGTTACTATCAATGAATATTGTTGGGTTTAATGATGTTACTTAATTGGGATTGAGAATGCTGTCAACCATTCTCAATGTTCAACAACCACCATGATAGTTAAATAAATTTATTCCTTTGCAGTAGGGAAAAATTGGCTTTACGCAAAAACCTTATAACCATAGAGCTTTTCCACCAGCCAACTATGCATGTAGTGTTAGTCTTTATTCATCATTCTCTGTGGTGTGAATTTGCCAGTACATTCAATGTACTGACCCGTTTCGGGCTGCAACGTCTCATGTTGCAGGATTATCTTACGACGAGTAAGTGATACGTTAGGGTTACGATTTCTACACTCAACTTTGCCGTTGGTGTTGATGAGAATCCACAACCTTGTTGCTTCCGCTATATGGATTGAGGTAATAGTATTTACGTTACTTTATACATTTGATTTACCTCTGTTATAAATCCTTTGAGTATTGTGTGTGTCAGCATACCGATCCAGGGATGACACTTAAGCACAGAGACTTGATCCATTCGGGTCAGGTCGCTACCAGATGGTATCAGAGCACATGTTAACTGTAGGACGTGACCCTAGAAACTGGCAAGCCCATAGCAAAGATTTTTCTCTACAACTTTCCCTTTCAAAAAGATCTTTTACCTCTCTTCTCTTCTGAGCTTATTCAAAAAAATTCCCTTTAGTGAGACCATATCCCCTTTCCCCTTTTGACCACTTGAAGATTCCACTGATGAGACCACTCCAAGAAGTACAAGATATCGGACAACTAAGACCACTTCAGAACGAAGAGTATTTTCCGTGCAATGGACACTACGACCGAAGACAAGTAGAATTGGAAGGCTCTGAAGAATTCCCAGATTTGTATGACCTAGGAAGGATACCCTTATGGAACTTGGCAGACTATGGAAGTTGTCAATACCTGAGATCAAGGTGTATCGGAGAAAGACTAAAACATGGATCATAGAACTCAAAGTTTTGTCAAGGAAACCCCAATGCAGGAGATATCAACTATGGAGAGATAGCTCATGGAAATGACAAGAGCAGAAACACGGCTATCCATGAGGTTATCGCCCACTTATGCTATTGTCACCGTGCGGAGTTAAGCATGCATATGCATGGAAGGATTGGATGGTAGAAGGCTGATGGAGCATCTATCAGCAAGAGATGAAGTTTTAACTTTAGATGGTGTATCACCAGGATCTGGAGTGTTGCATCAAGAAGTTAAGATGGACATGCAGGAAGTTGTATTTGACGAGAAAGCATTTCGTGAAGAACTTAGGACCCAGAAGTTGAAGAAGCCAAGCTGGAGGAACGAAAACCTCGAGATACCGGAGAATTGTCAAGAACTAAAGGACAGTATGACCATGGTTCATGTGAAGGATGTTGAAACCAGAAGTTTGAAATGCAACTCCGGAATATTAAAGGATGTCACGAGAGATTTCACGTCAACAGAGATTGATCTGGCAAAAGAACTTGAGAAAGACATGCATGATCAGAAGAAGCCATTGGAGGCATGAACAAGACTTGAAGAGTTTGGCGACGTTGACCTTAGAAGACCAAACCCCTGTTATACACCTAAGTTAGATGCGACGATTGTGAGCTGTCATTTGTTTGTTGTTTTTCCGACAGCCACAATAAAATCTATCTTTTCAAAACCATTGTTTGTATTGTGTGTATCCCTCTCTATCCCTCTTATCTCACCCCAAAACCCTTGGACCCAATAGAGGATGGATGGAGATGAGCTTGTATTTTCTGGACCGATGAGTCAGTTGGAGACGGACCGATGGATTCAGAACATGGAGGATCACATGGAGAATAACCCTATAGTCGGAAAGGATATGGCCCAACATGCTCTTCAATGCTTTGAAAGAGGTGCTGCTACTTGGTGGAGGATGTACCAAACCATCAATGGCTGGCAAGGAGTAACCACTTGGAAAGAATTTAAGTTGACTCTGCCAAAGTCTCAGTTTGTGTCCCAGAAATTGAAGCCTTATGGAAAGGATATGAAAAAAAACTTGTGCATGCAAGCTTTGTGGAGAAATAGGACACAACCATAAAGAACACAAGGATGAATGCCCTAATTGTGAAGGAAGTCACCCAGTTGAAGAATGCCCAGTTAGGCAGATTACTTGTTTCTTGTGTGAAGGGACTACCCACTATCCTGCTCAGTGTCACATTTACCCCTTGGTACAAAGAACCATCCAACAGAAGAAAGGAGCAATGAAAGGAGCCCTTATGGGAATTTTAGAAGAAACTGTGATGAAAGAAGAGGTGGAGGACACACCCAAAGAAGAACCAATTAAACCCTGCACCAAGTCTTGCTATTCATGTGGAGAAGAAGGACACATCTCCCAGAATTGTATGAATGGGGATCTAGTAGAATTCCCGACGGAGGAAATAGAGTATGACCCACAGGAAATAGAAGCTCTGATTGGAATGGAAAAGTCCAGGAAGAGAAACCGATTGGATTCCAGGAAGGACCTGAGTCATATCACCTGTTACAGGTGCAAGGAGTCAGGGCACTACCTCAATAGTTGCCCAAAAAGGAAACCTCGATACTTGTCAGAAGTAATATGTTTTAGTTGTAATGGAGTAGGGCACTTTGCCAGAGAATGCCCCAAGGAGAAGGAAACTTGCGCTAGATAGTTGAGTTTGCAACAAAAGAAATGGAGTAGTAGAAGTGAGAACATTTTCTTTTATATTGAGGTGTTGAGTTGAGACATGTAATGGAGAAGCGAGAGATTGAAATCATTTGAGAATGAATAAAGTAGCATCGTTGGTACTGATATGGATTTTATGAGTTGTTACTCTATGAAGAAGGATTTTGACCATTTTTGAGGATAAGAGAAATATGGTCTATGGAAGGTTTGTGCATTTTAAGGGTGGTAGTACCCTGTAAGAACCATTGACCCCTGGAAAAGATAAGGATACTCCACTGAGTGGATTTCAGACAAAAATGAATACGAGTTTTGTCTCGATATGTGTGATGCCCCAAGAGTATGTGGGATGAAGTTGGAGACCGTCAGTTGTTTGGACCAAATGTGATCAAGGAGTCAGAACAGAATGTTAAGTTTATTCGAGATCGACTGAAGGTAGCTCAGTCCAGGGAGAAGAGTTATACAGACTCAAAAACGCAAGGAGGTAGTCTATGAAATTGGAGACAGAGCATTTCTTCATGTGTCCCCTCTGCAAGGAGTTAAACGAATTGGAGTTAATGGAAAGTTAGCCCCGAGATTTGTAGGACCATACCGACTCTTGGAGCGTATGGGAGAAGTGGCCAACAAGTTGGAGTCACCCGAAGGACTGTCAGGAGTTCATGATGTGTTTCACATTTCCCAGTTGAAGAAGTGCCATGTAGAGATGGCCAATATTCCCCTGTAAGGACGCTTGACCGCGGAAAGGATAATGATGTTCCATGAAGTGGAATATGGACTTCATAAGTATAAGTTTTTATCTCGGTATGAGGGATATTCCATGAGGATGAAGAGATGAATTACTATTGGATATAAAGGAGGTATGATGTTGGAAATATGGATCAATGGAAAATTCCATGATGAGTCTGAGTAATCATGTCCTAGTTTGGTGCCAATATAAGGAAGGAAGACAGTACAATTGGATGGATTTAAGAATACTAGGAAGTTGGAACAATGATCAGTTGCCCGATGATAAGTTCAAGGACTACAAGTGACGAGATGGGCCATAACCCACAGGCCCCAGGACCTGCCAAGAAGCAAGCACACTCTTGCTGAAGGAAAAACCCTGGAAGTGGATATGCCCTTATTGATAGATGATTTTATAGGAGTTTACGCAAAACCTGAGAGTTGTGAAGGAACGATAGATGTTTGTCTGGCTTGCAGAATCAATGGATTAATCCGAACTTGGTTCATCGATAAGAGAAATTCTGCAGATGCTTGTGAGGATGACCGAGTGTTACAATGCGAGATTCGCTAAACCGTATACAAGGTAATGATTTGGGTGCGGGATGGATTGATCACCATACCGACTTACTCTTATTATTCGCCTTGCTATATGGGATGGTAAATCTGAGTGACTTGCCTATAGTGGAGAGGCGACGATCAAAACCTTGTTTAAGCCTTAGAATGGTATAGGTATTTTTCCCTTGTACACGGCAGCTTTTGCCAACCGTAGGTTATACGGTAAGGATCAACCCAGACCCGTTTCCTGCAGGAGAAACCAAAAACTGTTGACCACCATGAGATATCGATAGTTGTTTAGTAATGGCGCCAGACCCATTAGCTAAGAAGACCCAGTCTCGGAATAACCTTACCAAGATGAAAGGACATATGAATTGAGGAAAAGGTTATGCCGCTACCGGAAGAGCCAGAGACGGAATTTTCCCGAGATCTGAGAAGACTGACACTGTCAAGAATACGGATGGAGTATATGAGTATTGATGGAACAGTAACCATGCTTCTAAGGGTGGTAGCACCCCAGACCCCTGTGACAATTGGTGGATTTTGAGAAGACCCCGAACCTAACCTATTTCTTTCTAGCCTCTCAGAATCTCGAGGACGAGATTCATTTTAAGGGTGGTAGGTTTGTAACATCCCAAAATTCTAAATTTTGGAATGTTATAATAAATAGATAGATTTGATTGATTGTTTGATTGATTGACTGAAAGTGAGTGAATTCGAAACTCTTTGAAAGTTAAATGAGAGGGAATAAAAGGACTTTCCCAAACTTTCATATTTGCTTTCTGATCTCCATGAATTCAAATTCTTTTCAAACACAAAACCCCGGAGAGAAGATGACATGACTTCTTCCATTTATTTAAATGACAAGGGGTGTTGAAAATATTTGAATTTCATTTGAAAATATTTCCGATTCAGAAACTTTATGCAACTCAATGATTTTCACGAGAGAAGATAAAATGACTTCTTCAAATTATATGAAATATGAGTTGGGAGTTTCAAAGAATTAAATTCAAAGTTCTTTTGAATTTATTTTCAATTTGGATTTATCTGAGTTTTATTCAAATTATTTTCCTCCAAAAATAAAATATATGGAAAATAGGGTAACATGATTCCCTACATTAGAAAATTGGAGGAAAATTAATTTGAAATCATTTTGGTATTTTTAAAATGATTTTAGTTGGATTTTAATAGACCAGTAGCACTCTTTGATTTATCTGATTTTGTGTGTATTTTATTTAATGCTAGAAAAATGTCCATGTTGTTGGAAATCTTTTTCTGAAAATTTTGATATATTATATGCCTATATAATATTTTGCTTTATTTTCTTTTTCTTTCTTTTCTCTCTATTAAAAAAAAAACTTCCTCCGCCGAACTGGGCCGGCCCAGCCCAGCTCACCGTCACCCCGTCCCCGATCTCCCACGGGAGACCGACTCCCGCACGGGAGCGCCGCCGCCGGAGTCCGGCCGGACTCCGCGTCCCCCTCGTGCCCCCTCGGCCTCGTGCCTTTATAAGGACGGCCCCGGACCCCGCCTCCCTCTCCTCCCCGCCTCTCGCCGCCGCATCTCGCCGCCGCCGCCGCGCTGCATCACCGCCGCAGTCGCCCCTCGCCTGCGCCGTCTCGCCACGCTGCCGCCCCTGCTGCCTCGCCGCGCGCCGCCTCCTCTCGCTGCCGCCTCTGCTGCCTCGTCGCGCACCGCCCCGCCTCTGCTGCTCGCCGCCGCAACCGCCGCGCTCGCCGGAGCTGCCTCGCCTCGCTCGCCGGAGAGCTACCGGGAAACCGCCGCCGCCGCCGGTTTATTTCACCCGAGCCGGTAAAAGCTGCCGCTTTTCTTTCGGTTTTATAAAACCTAACCCTAGATCGGTTTTCTATAGAAAACCAGATCTGTTTTTTTTGTTTAGTTATGTAGTGAACGTTTACTGTTTAACCCTTCGCAGCGAACGAATTTGTTCGTTAGCGTTCGGTAACGAACGTTTGCAATTTAGTCTTTTTCTTTTTCTATTTTAATTTCGGCCAGGGACTTATATGTGAGGAGTTTTCTTTACAGTTTAGTCCATGAACATCAAACACTCATAACTTTTTGCTCGTTAGTCCAAATCCAACGAAACCAACGCTCACGTCTTCGTTATGATCTCCTCTATCCAGTAATCCAAACCAAACATGTTTTTGAGAAGGCCCTGATAGAAGTGGGACCGTCTCTTCTGAGCTTTGAAGTCCCTTTTCCATTTCCGTAATTCCTTTACGACAAAATCCCCTGCTAATCCCCCAGCACGCAGTTGTCCAACCTGGGTTTTTAGATAGTGGTTGATTGCCCTGGATTCGTAACTACTACCCTCGCCCCCCCCCAACATCTTTTTATTACGATTCGCTCATTTTGAAGGTTCGTTCTGCTTTTGGTCTTCAAGAAATTCATAATATTTCTGAATTCCCGTTTTTGCGCTGGGTCAAGTGTGTCCCCCTCCAGAAAATCCGTAATGGGATCGTCCTGAGCAGGCGGGGCGTCCTGAGCAGGTGGGGGTCCAGAATCAATTCCAAAGTCCAGTGCCAACTTCATGATCAAAATCAACTATCACCTTCTCGGGACTCGACCTGGAACTTCTTTCACTTTAATATGCCTCGTTCAATGAGAAAGCATCTGATCGAAGAGCAGCACTAAAGAAGCACGCTAGACTTCCTACTTTTGGGGTTTTTAAGGTGACCGATGCCTTTCAAAAGTGTGCTTTGGGCCCATCCTTAGTACTTGACGCAGAATGGAGCTAGTTATCCATTTTCAAAAGCGGATTCGGTGGTTCAAGAAGTAGAATTATGCATAGATTGCCGAAAGAAAGACGAATAAAGACGAATGGAAAGGCCTGTGGACATGACCAAAACAAGGGCTAGTAGCACTTTTCTCAGGAATTGCCCCTACAGATGGAGGACAAAGGGTTTTCATCTCGCGAAGAATCAGCAGTTGTGTTGTATATTGACTAAGCTAAATACCATTTTCACTACTTTTGGCCACAGGCGAGATAGAGTTTTTTCTTGAAATTGAGTTCGGACCGATTACTCATAGAAAATGACTACAAAGCAAGGCGAAAGCATGGAGAATTCAATACTGACGAGAAGGTATTAGTTAGTGGGTGCAAACGAGCTTTTCCAACCAAGCTAGCGTGTGATTGCGATGAAATACTTTTGGGCGGGGCATTACCGATACTAAGATGAAATTCGAAATGAGAAAGGGCTTCGAGCCTCATGCTTTCCTGTTTTATTTGGTTGGGAAATGGCTCTTTCCTGATCTCTTTTTGAAATAATTCTATCTCTGTTTGCTAAGTATGTCAATTTCTCCTTAGTAACAAGGCCAAAACCGGGGTTTTACAAGTTTTGACTCATTTTTGACCCGATCATCCCGATCGTGCCGCCGTGGAGTCTTATCTTTGTCTGGCTCCGATCTCTGGAAGCGATTAAACTTCTTCTGCGGGTTATTCTTCTACTGCTTATTGCCGGACCCTTCTTTCCTCTTATACGGATTGGGAAAGTATTTCTATTATACGTATATTCTTAAACACATGACACCTTAGGCGCACACTTTATTCGGACAGTGGGGCACGATGCTCTAAAAGAACTTATTGAAAAAAAACATAGCGGTAATGGCTGTTTTAGAATTCAAACTTCGTTTGATCATAACTTGAGTTTCGTAGCTCCGTTTGAGTTGATTCTTTTTGCAAATCGAAGCTCTTGACCTAAAATTTCTAATAAGGCCAAATTCATATAATTTTGGTACTGTTAGAAATTGTTTTATGTTGCAAGAGTTATTTGCTTGGTTTTGATGTTTCCGAATCATCTTCTTCGTTCTTTCTGATCTTTTGAGTGATTGCTTATGTGTGGTTACTATTGCTTGCTTACGATAGATTGACCGGAGTGTTACGAGTAGATCTATCAAGAATTTTTGAGTGCAAATCATCTTCATCAACATTGCAGGCAAGTAACACTTTGATCATACCTTTTCTATAACCCAGTTTTATTGCATTAGATCAATCCTCACACATTGCATGATTAGGATCTAATTAAATTGTGGGATGGGAAGTAGATGAGGTAGTACCTATTACCTGTTTATTATGAAACCTTTGGGAGTTACTTCTATGTTTGCTTATTATGCCATGCTATGCTAGTAGACGTGGATTGGGTGAGTGATATCCATGACAGATGTGAGTTTGTTAATTTAATGGTTTACCTAAGGTGGCAACTTAAACACACATCTGGGTGGATTGAGGCACCTGATGTCTATCAGGACTTGCCTGTTTTATTTTGGACCGCCACCCAGGCTCAAAGGGATCATAAGATCATTCATGCTAGTAACTTCCGTGTGCATCCACAAGCCATTATGGGCTCTGGCATAGTTGACTAAGTCGTGCGAACTCTTACAGTAGTAGACTAGCAGATGTAGGGGATGTAGGTGGTACGGTCTACCCGATCGTAAGGTGCTAGCGCTTCCGAAAGACTATGTCTCTGTCATCCATTTCTCAAACACCATGTAGTGCGAGAAATCCAACGGAGGCGATCAAGTCTTGTGGGGAAAAGTGCGCAAACCTCTGCAGAGTGTATAAACTAATCATGATTAGCCGTGTCCCCGGTTATGGACATCTTGAGTATCTAGTTCTTGGATTATCCTGTTGATCTCATCACGTTACTATAAATGAATATTGTTGGGTTTAATGATGTTACTTAATTGGGATTGAGAATGCTGTCAACCATTCTCAATGTTCAACAACCACCATGATAGTTAAATAAATTTATTCCTTTGCAGTAGGGAAAAATTGGCTTTACGCAAAAACCTTATAACCATAGAGCTTTTCCACCAGCCAACTATGCATGTAGTGTTAGTCTTTATTCATCATTCTCTGTGGTGTGAATTTGCCAGTACATTCAATGTACTGACCCGTTTCGGGCTGCAACGTCTCATGTTGGATTATCTTACGACGAGTAAGTGATACGTTAGGGTTACAATTTCTACACTCAACTTTGCCGTTGGTGTTGATGGGAATCCACAACCTTGTTGCTTCCGCTATATGGATTGAGGTAATAGTATTTACGTTACTTTATACATGTGATTTACCTCTGTTATAAATCCTTCGAGTACTGTGTGTGTCAGCATACCGATCCAGGGATGACACTTAAGCACAGAGACTTGATCTATTCGGGTCAGGTCGCTATACCACTCGCCCCGTGTGGCGGCTTATGTTGAAGCTGATAATGAAAAGGCACGTCAGGATGATCTTGACCTCCTGGATGAAGAGCGTGAGCTTGTGACGGCTCATTCAACAATTTACCAGCAAGATTTGCGTCGTTATCATAGCCGCCTGGTTAAAACCCGGACCTTTCAATAAGATGACTTGGTGCTCTCGCTCATCCAGGAACAAACAGATATGCACAAATTATCCCCGCCTTGGGAAGGGCCTTTTGTGGTCAGCAAAAACCTGAACAACAGGTCATAGTACCTCGTTGATATTCGAGACCACAAGGACTCATGCACATCAGAGGAGGAGACCCGCCGGCCTTGGAACATTGCTCACCTTCAGCATTATTACACTTGAGCCATTGGTTCTCGTGTTGTACATATTTTCATCAATGTATATATGAGTATAATAAAGATGGCATCCCTGATAATTCAGGGCCTCTGTCGTTTTATTTCTGAGTATATGTCTCTTTACTGTCCGTTCATAAGATTATTTGGGGGCTTCCTGCTCATTGAGCATAGCTGTGACTACCCTTTTGATCCGGCTTACCCGCCTTGTTACAAATTACATGGGGGTTTCCTACTCATTGAGCATAACTGTGACTACCCTTTTGATCCGGCTTATACGCCTTGTTGCACATGACTTGGGGGCTTCCTGCCCAAGTTAAAGGGTTACCAAAGAGAATTTGCAACAGTGAGCAGTTCAAACATAGGTATCCTGCCTTGATGGTTTGTTATGGGTTACTTGGGGGGCTTCTTATTCGATGAACATAGCTTTGTTTACCCTCGTGATCGGCTTGGATGCCAGGTGTTTTCGCCGAAATTCCGGGTTATCCTTCATGTATGTCCTTGTCACTCCGCCCAGGTAATCCTGGAATGACCCGCCGTACTCTCAACAGTCAATCTTGTAATTAAAAGACCTTGAACTTGTTGAGGTTAAAGCGACGATTGGTCATGTGAGGGCCGACTTACAGAGTTGAATGAAGGATTAACTTAGTGGTTGTGCTACCCATGAAACCACTTGAAATTTCGGCTTGGCGGCCTATGAAAAGCCTTGTTTTTCTGATTTGTTGTTTTTTGAAACATTCTTTTGGGTTCATATCCTTCTTCCATATTAACATATGGTTTTAAACGATTCAGGCCATGTAGCCTTAATCTTTATGACTCATATTTGAGCATATTTGGGGTTTTGATAACCCATTCTAGCTTTGGAATTTAAGTCGCCAGTATACTTTGATTGCGCAGTTGGAATTATGCGCTTATGAATACTTGGGTTGTCACCCTCACTGGATTCGGCGATGTAAGTGGGCAGGGTGAAATAATTTCTCAGGTATGATTTTACTTGTTATGTGAATATGCAAGGTTTGATAACCCGCTCTGATTATAAACATTAAAGTCGCCAGAAAATATTTTGTTGGGCATTATGACATGCCCTGGTGTAAACCGCCAGGGCATATGCTGCTTATTCTATGTGCAGGAAAATTGCAACATGGCATGATATTACTTGTAAATTTGTCAAAGACACATAGACAATGCATCAGTAGTTTGAAGTTAAAACATGCAAGATGGCATGGCAGATCATGGTTTTCAAACTAGCCAATTACAAGGCTCTCCAAGGCCCAAATTGATTAAACTGTTTTTTTTTCCAGGAAAAAGGCACTATGTTGCGGTGTAAGAGCTGCTCCTTGAATCAGTTGTTCTGGGCTTGGCGTGTTGAGGAGTCCGGGTCATCTCGCACTTGTTCTTCTTCATCATCATCCATTGGCTGGAAGTCAGAAGTGGCCCAATTGATCCACATCAAAGCTTTAAATACAACTTCATCATCTATAAAGGTCGATGGATCGATATCGGGAGCGAAGGTGTGCTTACGTGTTCGTGGGATGAGATCCACGGCATCATGAAATAGCGCTGCTACCCTTGAGTTTTCTTTGGTGTAAGTCGCCTGATATTTTGACAAGTCAGTCTCCTCAGCTAGCTTGCTTGCTAAAGGGCACATTCCCCTTACACACTTCGTGAAATCTGCTGCTTCGAAGGGTGACACGTCCTCATTTAAGCTTGGGCAGCCGGTGACCAACTCTTCTGGGTCCAGTTTTGCTTGCCATGCTTTTGTTCGGCTCAGCATGGTGATGGCACTGGCTCTGGCGATTGATCGTTTCAGTTCTTCAACTCTTTGCAGCAGCACAGACAATTTCTCCAACACTTCCTTTATGAGTGAAGGTGGTTGTTTCTTATGTGATATAGCGGAGATAGACCGCCGAGTGCCAGTGTACAATTGCTCCACAAGGGTATAGACAACCTTAAGCTTCACACGCATATCCTGACCTAGTTTGGAGCTTCTGGAACCTGCATCGACAAAGATACTGATAAATTGGCTAATTGTTATTATATGTTGGTAGTGCAAGATTGGAATATAATGTTACTTACCAAAGATGGCGGCCGTCATGCTATTAACTTGATGCTTTAAACCGGATAACTCATTAGTCACCGGCCTAAGTGAAAGTGCGTTATATCGACTAGAGGGGGGGTGAATAGGCGATTTTTATGGAAGTCTTCAAAACGTGGGAGTTATGAAGACAAACAGCGAAGATTATGCCTATTACTATGCAGCGGAAGTCAGATTACACTAGGCCAGCCATGGTCAAATATTCAATAAAGTGAAAGCGCAATGACAAACAGCTGCAGTGTAATAAGGATCAGGTGGGAAGAAGTTATGAAGCCAAACAGATCATACATTCACGTTGTGAAGACAAAAGATAGAGCAAGCATGCAATGGATTCACAATGAGTAACAGTAAGAAAAAGGAAGTGAAGATGAAACCAGTGACTCGTTGAAGACAATGATGTGTTGGACCAGTTCCAGTTGCTGTGACAACTGTATGTCTGGTTGGAGCGGCTAGGTATTTAAACCTTAGGACACATAGTCCCGGACACCCAGTCCTGAACACGCAGCTCAGGACACCAAGTCCTCACCGTATTCTCCTTGAGCTAAGGTCACATAGTCCTCGCCCAATCACTCTGGTAAGTCTTCAAGGTAGACTCCCAAACCTTCACAGACTTCGTTCACTGGCAATCCACAATGTCTCTTGGATGCTCTGAACGCGATGCCTAACCGTCTGGAGGATTCACAGTCCTCAAGTGTAATAAGTCTTCAGATCACACAGACAAGAAGACTTAAGTGATGCCCAATGTTCTCTGGCTCTGGGTGGTTAGGGCTTTTCTCCTCGCTAGGAATTTTCTCTCAAAGGCTTCGAGGTGGGTTGCTCTCAAACGTCAAAAGCCATGCACTGAAATCTGAGCAGCCAACCGTTTATGGTTGTAGGGGGTGGGCTATTTATAGCCACTTGGCAACCCGACCTGATTTGTCCAAAATGACCCTAGGTCACTAAGGAACTGACACGTGTCTTAACGGTAAGATTTCAAACTCTCATGGCAACTTTACTTGGGCTACAAGCAAAGCTGACTTGTCCGGCTCTGGACAAGATTCGCTCTCATTGTCTTCACTCGAAGACATAGGTTTTTAGTTTAGGCATCACTTCAGTCATTCTGACTGGTTCTCCTGGACCCCACTTAACAGTACGGTGGTTCCGATGATCAACACAAAAGAAAAAGAACTACGAAAGATCTAAGTCTTCGAGCTCCATAGGCTTCATAACGTGTCTTCTTTTTTCATAGTCTTCAATGTGAATATCTTCATATACCACCTTTGGCTTCAATGTCTTCATACATTTTTAGGGGTCATCTCTGGTAGTAAAACCGAATCAATGAGGGACTTGTACCTGTGTTATCCTGTAATTCTCACAAACACATTAGTCCCTCAACTAGGTTTGTCGTCAATACTCCAAAACCAACTAGGGGTGGCACTAGATGCACTTACAATCTCCCCCTTTTTGGTGATTGATGACAAACTAGTTGAAGTTTTCAACGGGGAATATAGTCTGTGAAATTGTAAAGGATAAGGAATTGTCTTCATAAGTTGCAAGGGCTCCCCCTGAAGATGTGCATATAAGTTAATTTGCTTTTGGAATGCAAATGCACATGGCAAGTTGTACTTGTGGAGATCCACTTCAGCTTATGATGACAATCCACTATGCATGTGAAAGTATATGAAGATAATGACATGCATAATGGAAAATGGACGTTTGCGGAATGAGATAAGTGCGGAATTTATCGTCGCACATGCGGAATTTATCTTCGCAAAACTGGGTGGCAAACAAGTAGCAGACGACCATCGAGTTTTAGTGTTACAACTCAAGGAACCAAATGAAGCAAAAACGAGAGTTGTAAGCACGAAGCAAAATATAGCAAAACATAAAGCACCCACCCATATGGACCCGCTTGAAGACTATCAACCCATATGCTTCTCCCCCTTTTGTCAGCAAGGACCAAAAAGGTTTGAAGACATAGAGTGTCTACTCGTTCTCAGGAGCAGCAGGGTCGTTGGAGGTGTTTGGCGGTGCAGAAGAGCTTGGAGGTGCTGAAGCAGGTGGCGGTGATGTAGCATCGTCTTCTTCATCAATGATTCTGGCAGTGACTGTGGAAGCAGATGAAGAAAACTTAGAGTCTTCAAGTGATGGTGTGTTGCGCATCACAGCCCTTCTAGGAGGTGTGCTGTCAAACTTGAATCGCTCAGTGAAGCCATCCTCTTCAAGTTCAGCTTCAGTACATATCATTGATAGCCCTTTCCATGTATGACGACAGGTTTCATGAGTGACGAAAGCATTCTTGGTGGCAATATTTCGAAGACGATTAACATCCACCAAGAGGCTTTTCATCTGACGCTTTAGCCAGTCGTGATGCCTATCTTGTTTTTGATGAAGGGCCATAAGAAGCTCTCGGTCATTGAGAACACGAGCGCGCTTCTTGGGTCTTGAAGCAGTTGCACTATCAGTGGCTTCAGTTAAAGCAGGGTGTGGCGCACGTGTAGTGCCAGCCAAAGGATACACCCTGGAGATGGCTTCAACACCTTCATCGTTATGAGTGAAGCTCTGGTGTTCTGCATTATGAAGACTCAAAGGTTGCTTGGCAGGCTCAGGATATATAGCTTCAGCAGAGGTATCCACATCTGGCAAGAAGATCCGATGGTTTCGGGCTGAGGGCTGATACGAGATCGCAGAGTGCAGTTTGATCAGCCTCATCACCCAAGGAGCATAGAACTTCAAACCAAATAAATCTGAGCCTGACGCTGCAAGTTGGCGTATGAAGAAATCCTGTGCATTGAAGCATTTGCCATGAAGGATATAGAATATGAGAGTCTTCATTGCACCCTCAATCTTGGCATGTGGAGAGTGTCCCTTAATGGGCCAGAGAGTCCGCCGGATGATGTGATATATGGTCCTGGGCAGGTACTCAAGGTCTTCGACGAAGAACTCAGTTGGATAGGGTGCATCATGGGGCAATGGCTTCATCATTGAGAGCATCTAACTCATATTTGGTTCAGGCCTCTGGAATATGCTCTCAATAGCTTCAGCATGTAGTTGACAGCCTTCCTCGAAGAATTAACCAGGAGTGGGCAGGCCGGTGAGCTCAATGATATCAAATGCATTGGCTTCATGATGGACATTGCCGGTCATCCACTCCAGGACCCAAGTCTTCGGATCTCTGTTGTATCCTTTAATGTGGAGGGTGGCATAGAACTGAAACAGAAGCTCTTCATTCCAGTGCTCTTCATCAGTGACAAACTGCAGCAGACCCACTTGCTTGAAGCAATCCAGCGCTTCCTCTAAACAGGGCAGACCAGCAATGGCTTCAACATCAAGGTGCTTGTGCGGGAAGATGCGACCTTGGTTGTATAGGATGCATGAATAGTAGCTGCGTTGAGGATAGCTCCAGAACCTATCTGATGAAATCCGTTCCCTTGAATAGGGGTTCTTGGAGCTGTTGAAAAACGTATTGTCTGCCTTGAAGCTATTGATGTCAAAGGAGCCAGGTGCTGATGCAGGACCTGGGAACCTTGGCAGCCTTGGGACTGGCTTCTGTACACGAGGCCTGTGCTCAACATGGTAATCAAATTGAGGACCTGCAGCAGACTCAGGAACAGAAGTGCCTGGTTCAGTAGCTTCGCTGTCTGCTGAAGCTTTTGGTGGGGAGGGCTCCACATTGGCTTCAGTTTTGGTTATGGCAGCCTCAACATTTTCAGCCTCCGCTTGACTAGCTGGAGGGTCTGTCACAGGCACGTTCTCCTGGAGAACTGCTTCTTGGTGGAGCATTGGAGTGGGCTCTTGTGGTGCTTCTTCTTCGGCTGATGCAGCCGGAATGTCTTCAGCATAGACTTGAGGCCTTGGACCTTTGCGAAGCCTGCGGAACGCAGACGGTGCTTGTGGGGTTGGAGTGGGCTGGGCCTCAAAGTCTTCTTCCTCTTGAGGGCGATCCGCCCATGACGCATCTTGTGCAATTGGCGTCAGAGGACGACCAATGCTGATGAGCTCGCTTTGTTCATACTGAGGAAGGGCTGCATCATCTTGTACATTGTCCTGATGACGAATGTCTTCAGCAGCAATGGGGTCGGCTGCTGGTATATTTTCAGCTTCAGGAGCCTCTGTGGAAGCAGGCTCATGAACCGTCAGTTGACGTTCTGCGTTCGGGTGCACCATAGCAATAGGTTCAACTATCAAGGGCTCTGTGGGAGCAGCCCGAGATTTCTTGATCTTTCTCTTCTTCTTGCTGGGGGCAGTAGGAGAGGCTTCAGAGCTCTTCCTCTTCCTGGCTTCAGCCTCAGCAGTTCTTGTCTTCTTGAGCTCTGAAGCTGTTGACCGGCTCTTTGGCTTCGAGCTAGTCGTTGCAGTTGGGAAGACAAATGGAACTGCTTCTTGCCTTGGTGCCTCTGGTTCAGCTGGAACAGTCTTCTTCTTTTTCTTTGCGTCCATCTTGGGGTCGATGCCAGGACGCCCAAGTGCCTTGCGCTTCTCGGCCTCATTGTAGGCCTGCACACATCCTTCTGCCAAAGACTTCATCCGCTCACGTGAACCTTGAGCTTCTGCACGCTTCTTCAGAAAGTTTTCCTTAAGTTCATGCAACATGGTCTTGAAGCTCTTCACTTCTTGCACACTGAGCTTGGCCATATGCTTCTTGAACTGAGCCTTTTCATGATCAATTTTCTGCTTCAGTTCAACTATGCGCTGGGCAATAGCAAGTTCTGAAGCAATAGCGCCTTGGAATGCGACGCTGAGGCCAACGGCCAGCTGCAGATCTTCGAAGCTGATGTCTGGTGAGGCAAACCATTCGTCGATGAAATTATGGATGATGGCGACATCAAAGAGAGGCAAATTGTTGAAGATTTCAGCTTCTTCTTTGCTCTTGATGAGCTGCTCTAGAGCGTCATCTCCAAGATCTTCATCACTTGACAGATCTATGGCTTCGCTGCGCAGGATGGCAGCAGCTGTGAGCTCTTTGCCGGTGTGTGGCTGAGGCACTTTGGCCTTCTGGGGCTTGGAGACGCGGGATACGTCTTCAGACTGCACACTGTCTTCAGGAGGTGCAGTTGCCAATGGCTTCGCCCTTGAGATTTTTGAGGAAGGGGCCGGCTTTGAAGCTTTTGGCTTCTTTGATTGCTTTGGCTTCGGTACAGCAGGAGCTTCATCAGACTCAGAGTCAGCTGGAGGGTCATTCACGGCAGTCCCTTGGACTAGGATGTGGGTGATGAGGCCTTCAAGGTTGGCAAACGGACCGATGATATTGGGTTCGGCGTCGCGTGTGCCATCTGCCCTTGGTGCGGAGGGACCAGGGTTGAAGTCTAACCCAAATTTCTTCTTGTTCTGCTTTGCTGATTGTTGGGCAAACTGGAAGTTGCGCTTGAACAGATTGTCATCACGACACCAGAGTAGTGACGACGGATGTGCATCATCAGGTTGTGGTCCTCGGACCATGCATGGGTAGAAGCTTTGAGCAATGGCTTCATCTTTGGTCCTGGGAACAAGGTTCTTGTATAAGATGTCTCCCCATGGTCTTTTGATGGCGCTTTTCTCAGCATACTCCTGGGTGACGAAGCGGTATTTGAACCATTGTTCAGCCCAATAGCGTCGAATCCATTGGATTCGAGTCTTGCGCTACCCATAATTCTCTTCAGGATCTGTTTTATACATTTCTGCCAGGTCTTCAGGCAGATCTTTGGAAGTTCCTTCATGTCTCTGTCTGCCCCCCTTTCTTGCTACTGCTTCTGAAGCCATAAACTTTAACTTGAAAGGCTTCAAAACTTTCAAAGGCTTCAAAGGCTTTCTTTTGCTGAACCAACAGGAACTGGCTTCAGGAGAGTTTGTGTGATGCTGTAGGAATTCTGCAAATGAATGCAGACTATGAGAACCGAAGGATTCTCCCACGGACATGTACCTGTGACAGTATTAAGGTGCGAGGGAAGGGGAAGAGGTCATATGCACTCTTAGAAGGTTTTGAAGATTAATCAGTTTAGAAGACATTGACCTCATCGTGCGAAGACATTCACTCATAGATAAGAAGTTGGTTCCAGATTTGTACGAACCCACAGATCAGTACAAGTGAGGAATCTAACTACTTCATGAAGCACAAGTGAATATACTAGGCATGTTATAAGATGCAGATTGAGAGATCTAACTTGTGTGAAGATAAACTTCTTATGGTAGAAAGTGACAGAACCATGAGATCAAAAGGGGCTGTAAAAAGAAGTTTTATTTACCACACTTGGAACTGCTAGATGGAAGTGGGAGATGATGCCGAGCAGTTTAGTCCTCCGTGCCCTAACTTGGCGACGGAAGACACCTACGGCGACGGCGGAGAGAACGATGTCCGCGGTCGGTGTGAGGACGGCGTCGGAGAGGTTGCGGCAGCGAAGCGCTTCGTCGCCGGCATCGTCGAGAGCTAGCGGTGGCGCTAGGGTTCGTGTGAGGGTGGAAGAAGGAGATAATGACCACGGTAAGTGTGAATTTATAGGCACAGGGGCGGCACTGTGCTATTACACAGGTGCCCCTAGCGATTCGCATCTGAGAAACGTGTGGCCAGTTTGCGGAAGTTTGGGGTTTGTTCCACGTCCCACGCATGCCTGGATTGTCGGGCGGTCGTTCCTGCTTCTCCGGATTTTATGTGGAGGAATGAGCATTGAAAACGGACTTTATGGTTGTCTCTATATCTTCTGCTGACAAGGACGCAGTGAAGACATTCGACAGTTTCAATAGAATGCACATGACTTGGAGAGATAGAATTTGTGATAGAAATCATAGAGAGATTAGGGTCCGATCACATTCACTTAGTTCAAAAGATTCAACCAAGAACACATAGCTATAAGTGAATGCTGTAGAGGACAGAACACTAGTATGTATATATCTATATAATCAACGTAGTGAAGATAATCATGAAGACATGTTAAGTTCGAAGCCAAACCAAATGTGAAGATATTGCGAGGTAACGCCATGAGTGAAACACTTCAAAATAGAACGTTTGGTGGTGGCGTTACCCACTGTATAGGAAGTATTAGACCCAGACACGGCGCACAATTATCGTGGCGCTCCGAAGTCAAATTCCACATTAATGTATTCACACTTAGAATGTATGTCTTCATTGATTGAAGATATACTTTACTTTGTGCGTTGCACATCTAAGTCATCATATGCATAAGTGTTAGGATGTGTGCCTGATCACAGGACATTTGAGGATTCCAGGATATTTAGCTCACACCGTAACATGCAAAATCTCTTCTCATCCAAGGGCTTGGTGAAGATATCTGCCAATTGTTCTTCAGTGTTGACGTGTATGATATCAATGTCTTCCTTCACAACATGATCTCTGAGAAAGTGATGACGAATTTCAATGTGCTTTGTCTTTGAGTGCTGAACTGGGTTGTTGGCAATCTTGATGGCGCTTTCATTGTCGCAGTAAAGTGGCACTTGCTTCAGATGAATGCCATAGTCCTTGAGTGTTTGCTTCATCCACAGAAGCTGAGCGCAGCAAGATCCAGCAGCAATGTATTCAGATTCAGCAGTGGAGAGAGATACACAATTCTGCTTCTTTGAAGACCAACATACAAGTGATCGTCCCAGAAAGTGACATGTGCCTGATGTAGACTTGCGATCAACTTTGTCACCAGCATAATCAGCATCCGAAAATCCAACCAAATCAAACTCTGAGCCCTTTGGGTACCATAATCCTAGAGTTGGGGTGTGAGCCAAATATCGAAGAATTCACTTCACAGCTAAGTGATGCGACTCCTTTGGTGCCGCTTGAAATCGAGCACACATGCAAACACTAAGCATAATATCTGGCCTAGATGCACATAAATAAAGCAAAGAACCAATCATGGAGCGGTATACCTTTTGATCGAACTCTTTACCATTGTCGTCAGGGCCTAGATGATGTTTGGCTGGCATTGGTGTTGTGAAGCCTTTGCAGTCTTGCATACCGAACTTCTTCAGGCAATCTTTGAGATACTTCTCTTGAGATATGAAGATGCCATTGCGTTGTTGTCGTACTTGAAGACCAAGGAAGAACTTCAGCTCCCCCATCATGGACATCTGATATTGCTCTTGCATCATATATCCAAACTCTTCACTGTACTTCTGATTGGTGCAGCCGAAGATAATGTCATCCACATATATTTGGCACACAAATAGTTCACCATCATATGTCTTCGTGAAAAGAGTGGGATCCAGGGAACCAGGTATGAAGCCTTTGCTCTTCAGGAAGTATTTGAGTGTGTCATACCAGGCCCTAGGGGCTTGTTTGAGGCCATACAGTGCCTTGTTGAGCTTGTATACCATGTCAGGATGTTTTGGATTTTCAAAGCCAGGCGGTTGTGCAACATACACTTCTTCTTCAATCTTGCCATTGAGAAAGGCACTTTTCACATCCATTTGATATAGAAGTATGTTATGATGATTTGCGTAGGCCAGCAGTATGCGTATGGCTTCAAGCCTAGCCACAGGAGCAAATGTTTCATCGAAGTCAATGCCCTCCACTTGAGTATATCCTTGAGCAACGAGACGAGCTTTGTTTCTGACAACTTGACCATGCTCATCTTGTTTGTTGCGGTATATCCATTTGGTGCCTATTATGTTGTGCTTCCGTGGATCAGGACGCTTAACCAGTTCCCATACATTATTCAGTTCAAACTGTTGAAGCTCTTCTTGCATAGCTTGAATCCATTCAGGTTCCATGAAGGCTTCTTCAACTTTCTTGGGTTCTGATATTGAGACGAATGCAAAGTGCCCACAGAAATTTGCTAGCTGAGTTGCCCTTGAACGAGTAAGTGGACCAGGTGCATTGATGCTGTCAATTATTCTGTCAATCTACACTTCATTGGCAACACGAGGATGTACAGGGCGAAGACTTTGCTCTTGCTAATCTGTGTTGTTGTTGGGAGGAATGTCTTCAGGCTGAGCATTGTCTTCATATTCATCAGGTGCTGAGATGATAAGTTCTTCTTCAGGATGAGCTTCAGAAGATATAATCTCTCCAGTTCCCATAAGCTTGATTGATTCACTAGCTGGAACTTCATCTAGCACATTTGGCAGTTGCTCTCTTTGTGAACCATTTGTCTCATCGAACCACACATCCACTGTTTCAACAACTTTGTAATGAAAGAGGTTGAAGACTCTGTAGGAGTGCGAATCCTTTCCATATCCAAGCATAAAGCCCTCATGTGCTTTTGGTGCAAACTTTAAGGTGTGGTGTGGGTCCTTGATCCAGCACCTTGAGCCAAATACTCTGAAGTAATTGACATTTGGCTTGTTGCCAGTTAGGAGTTCATAAGATGTCTTGTTCAGAAGCTTGTGAAGATAAACACGATTGATTGTATGACATGCAGTATCAATGGCTTCAGTCCAGAATTTTCTTGGAGTCTTGTATTCATCTAGCATCGTTCTGCCATCTCAATGAGTGTTCTGTTCTTGCGTTCGACGACGCCATTCTGCTGTGGTGTGTACGGAGCTGAGAATTCATGTGTGATGCCCAAGGTATCAAGATATGTATCAAGGCCAGTGTTCTTGAATTCAGTGCCATTGTCACTTCTGATGTGCTTTATCTTGGCACCAAAATTGTTCATAGCTCGATTGGCGAAGCGTCTGAAGACATCGTGCACTTCAGTCTTGTAAAGGATTATGTGCACCCAAGTATATCTAGAGTAATCATCAACAATGACGAAGCCATAGAGGCAAGCAGTAGTAGTAAAAGTTGAGTAGTGAGTGGGGCCGAAAAGATCCATGTGGAGCAGTTCGAAGGGTTGAGTAGTAGTCATGATTGTCTTCGAAGGATGTTTTGCCCTTGTCATCTTCCCTGCTTCACAGGCACCGCATAAGTGATCTTTCTTGAACTTGAAGCCCTTGATGCCTATGACATGCTTCTTCTTCGCAAGGGTGTGGAGGTTCCTCATGCCAGCATGCCCAAGCCTCCGATGCCAAAGCCAGCATTCTGAAGCTTTTGCAAGAAGACATACTGCAAGTTGTGGCCCTGCCGAGAAATCTACCACATACAAATCATCTTTCCGATAACCTTCAAACACTAGAGACTTGTCAGATTCCATTAGTACTAGGCAACGATATTTTCCAAACATTACGATCATGTTCAAATCACAAAGCATTGAGACAGACATTAAGTTGAAGCCAAGGGATTCAACAAGCATGACTTTATCCATGTGTTGATCCTTTGAGATTGCAACTCTACCTAGACCCAATACCTTACTTTTACCAGTGTCAGCAAATGTGATGTGGCTCTTGTCGGATGGATGTAAGGTTGAGTCCATAAGAAGGCTTCTTTTGCCAGTCATGTGATTTGTACATCCACTGTCAATAATCCATTCTGAAGACTTTGAAGACGCTGGTGTTGTACCCTACAGTGCAGTTAGGGGGATAGGCTTCACGAAGAGAATTGTGAAGCAAAAACATTTGAAGAACCAGTGGGTTATGAAAACTTAGATCCAGATTAGGACTAATAGGGAGAGTAGCATGCGATTCAGGAACGAAGTACATAATCATGCCATTCGGGCATTTTATCTTGCGCCCTACAAGATTTTTAAGGTCCCCAGCAATAGCATCAGAAGATTTTGTTTTTCTGCTGGAGACCTTTCCCTGCAAAAGAGAGTTAAGCTTTCTTAACCACCCACATCTTCAAGGGTGGCTTAGAAGCAATAAGTCTAAGTGCGGCATCTGAGAATTTTGGCTTTGAAGCCTTAGCAAACAGTCTTGCAGGTGGACAATAATACTCATAGAAATAAGCAGAATAATTTTTGGTCATATGAACATGACGGTTCGATGAACCGCTCTCATATTCATATGCCTAAGTATGGTTTCCCTGCAAAACATTTGCATTAGTGTGACTCAGGTGAGTCCTCTGTTTGAATGAAGCCTTTGGACAGTATGAAGCTTTTAGTCTGAGGTTTGTCTTCTTCAAGTGAGGTGTCATGAAGACATTCACAGGAAGATTTTCCAGACACTTTTTCGGAACCCAGATCTTCTTCATAGGCGGTCCATTCCTGCAGTTAGTACCAATGTACCTGGCAAACACTTCACAATTCTGATTCTTAAACAGTTTATAGTTTGCATCAAAGGATTCATCAATAATAATGGGGTTAGCACATGTGAAGCCAGATAAATTGGATGGATCTGCTGAAGGTTCCTTTGCAGCAACCCATGTGGTTTTGGGGTACTGCTCTGGTTTCCAGTAAGAGCCATCTGCATTTATTTTCCTTACGAACCCAACACCCTCTTTCCTAGGGTTTCGGTTCAGAATCTGCTTCTTGAGGACATCACATAATGTCTGATGTCCTTTAAGACTTTTTTACATCCCTGTTTCAAGCAATGTCTTCAACCTAGCATTCTCATCAGCAATAGCAGTGGTATCCTCAGCAGAGGGGTTAGTTACCACATCAACAGTTGAAGATATTGCAACAGCAGTAGCAGTGGAACATTCAGCAACAGAAGTAGCATTATCACGCTCAATGCATTTAAGACATGGTGGTTCAAATCCTTCCTGAGCGGAACTGATCTGTTCGGCGTGAAGTGACTCGTTTTCCTTTTGAAGATCTTCATGAGCCGCTCTCAACTTCTCAAGTTCTTGCTTCCTTTGAAGATAATCATAGGAAAGCTTTTCATGAGTTGTTGAGAGAGTATCAAGACGATCTTCAAGTTCCTGATACTTAACGTGAAGATTTTTTATGTCTTCAATTAAGGATTCAGATCGAGTCATGTCAGCACCCAACAGATCATCGCTTCTGTCTAACAGTATTTGAATATGTTCCATAGCTTTCTGTTGTTCAGTTGCAATTTTAGCAAGTGTTTTGTAGCTGGGTTTTGAATCACAGTCAGAGTCATCGTCACTATATGTTTGATAGCGAGTAGTGCGTGTGTTTACCTTGGCACCTCGTGCCATGAAGCAGTAGGTAGGAGTGGAGTCGTTCTTGTCATTCGCATTGGTGTCGGTGATGAAGTCATTGTCTTCAGTGTTGAAGATGGACTTGGCGACGTATGTTGTAGCCAGACTCGCAATGCCAGAATCAGACTCCTCCTCAGACTCCACCTCTGCCTCCTCAGAAGCGGACTCCTCCTCTGAATCCATTTCCTTGCCAACAAACGCACATGCCTTGCCAGATGAGCTCTTCTTGTGTGATGAAGACTTTGAGGAAGACTTGGAAGAAGACTTTGAGTATTTCTTCTTCTTCTTGTCGCCAGAATCATATTCCTTGCTCTTCTTCTTCCTTCTGTTCTCATTGTCCCACTGTGGACACTCAGAGATGAAGTGTCCAGTTTTCTTGCACTTGTGACATGTTTTCTTCTTGTAGTCAAGAGCAGAAGCTTCATCATTCCTTGAGCTTGATCGTGAAGATTTTCTGAAGCCTTTCTTCTTGGTGAATTTTTGGAACTTCTTCACTAGCATTGCAAGTTCCCTTCCAATATCTTCAGGATCATCAGAACTGCTGTCAGATTCTTCTTCAGATGAGGAAACAGCTTTTGCCTTCAAGGCACGAGTTCGCCCATAGTTTGGACCGTAGATATCTCTTTTCTCAGAAAGCTGGAACTCATGTGTGTTGAGCCTCTCAAGTATGTCAGACGGATCGAGTGTCTTGAAATCAGGACGTTCTTGTATCATCAGGGCTAGGATGTCAAATGAACTATCAAGTGATCTCAGCAGCGTCTTGACGATTTCATGTTTGGTGATCTCAGTGGCGCCGAGGGCTTGAAGCTCATTTGTGATGTCAGTGAGCCGATCAAATGTGTGCTGGACATTCTCATTGTCATTTCGCTTGAAGCGGTTGAAGAGGTTGCGAAGAACACTGATTCTTTGATCTCTCTGGGTTGAGATGCCTTCATTGACCTTGGAGAGCTAGTCCCAGACCAGCTTGGATGTCTTCAAGGCACTCACACGGCCATACTGTCCTTTTGTCAGATGACCATAGATGATATTTTTGGCAGTAGAGTCCAGTTGAGTGAACTTCTTGACATCAGCAGCAGTGACACCTTCTCTAGCCTTGGGAACGCCGTTCTCGATGACATACCATAGGTCGACGTCAATGGCTTCAAGATGCACGTGCATCTTATTCTTCCAGTAGGGATATTCAGTTCCATCGAAGACGGGGCACGCAGCGGAGACTTTGATTATCCCTGCAGTCGACATAACTAAAACTCCAGGTGGTTAAACCGAATCACACAGAACAAGGGAGCACCTTGCTCTGATACCAATTGAAAGTGCGTTATATCGACTAGAGGGGGGTGAATAGGCGATTTTTATGAAAGTCTTCAAAACGTGGGAGTTACGAAGACAAACAGCGAAGATTATGCCTATTACTATGCAGCCGAAGTTAGATTACACTAGGCCAGCCATGGTCAAGTATTCAATAAAGTGAAAGCGCAATGACAAACAGCTGCAGTGTAATAAGGATCAGGTGGGAAGAAGTTATGAAGGCAAACAGATCATACATTCACGTTGTGAAGACAAAAGATAGAGCAAGCATACAATGGCTTCACAATGAGTAACAGTAAGAAAAAGGAAGTGAAGATGAAACCAGTGACTCGTTGAAGACAATGATGTGTTGGACCAGTTCCAGTTGCTGTGACAATAGTACCTCTGGTTGGAGCGGCTAGGTATTTAAACCTTAGGACACACAGTCCCGGACACCCAGTCCTGAACACGCAGCTCAGGACACCAAGTCCTCACCATATTCTCCTTGAGCTAAGGTCACATAGTCCTCGCCCAATCACTCTGGTAAGTCTTCAAGGTAGACTCCCAAACCTTCACAAACTTCGTTCACTAGCAATCCACAATGTCTCTTGGATGCTCTGAACGCGATGCCTAACCGTCTGGAGGATTCACAGTCCTCAAGTGTAATAAGTCTTCAGATCACACAGACAAGAAGACTTAAGTGATGCCCAATGTTCTCTGGCTCTGGGTGGTTAGGGCTTTTCTCCTCGCTAGGAATTTTCTCTCAAAGGCTTCGAGGTGGGTTGCTCTCAAACGACAAAAGCCGTGCACTGAAATCTGAGCAGCCAACCGTTTATGGTTGTAGGGGGTGGGCTATTTATAGCCACTTGGCAACCCGACCTGATTTTTCGGAAATGACCCTAGGTCACTAAGGAACTGACACGTGTCTTACGGTCAGATTTCAAACTCTCATGGCAACTTTACTTGGGATACAAGCAAAGCTGACTTGTCCGGCTCTGGACAAGATTCGGTCTCATTGTCTTCACTCGAAGACATAGGTTTTTAGTTTAGGCATCACTTCAGTCATTCTGACTGGTTCTCCTGGACCCCACTTAACAGTACGGTGGTTCCTATGACTCAACACAAAAGAAAAAGAACTACGATAGATCTAAATCTTCGAGCTCCATAGGCTTCATAACGTGTCTTCTTTTGTCATAGTCTTCAATGTGAATATCTTCATATACCACCTTTGGCTTCGATGTCTTCATACATTTTTAGGGGTCATCTCTGGTAGTAAAACCGAATCAATGAGGGACTTCTACCTGTGTTATCCTGCAATTCTCACAAACACATTAGTCCCTCAACTAGGTTTGTCGTCAATACTCCAAACCAACTAGGGGTGGCACTAGATGCACTTACACTAAGAACAGCCTCGGCATCTTCAGCACTTTTCAATAGAGCCGCCTTCTTAGTGTCCCAGCCGATTCTCTCAGCGCTGAAGTGCCTTTTCATCTTCTCAATGTCTTCCAAAGCGGTTTTCAGTTCTGATTGGGCCTTGGAAGTTTCAGATTGTTGTGTTTGGATGCTCTACCGCAGATCCACCACTTGTGATTCTTTCATATTTAATTCAGCCTGCAAGATAAAGAGGTTAAGCGGCAGTATGTGGTTATGATAATCACCTTTTTATAGTCCCAAGCATAATACAAGTATTTTACTTGGAACTTGGGGGCTAATGTACATTGCTCTTTTTAAGGCAAATCTTTACTGACCTAGCTAAGTTTTCTTCAACTAAAGTCGGCTCATGGGGGCTACATATTTGGATTTGTTCATAAGTCTGGTGCTATGTCCCAGCTTAGCTATGCAGCTTAAGCCGGCCCTTGGGGGGACTATATACGTGGATTTTAGCGCTACAATTTGAAGTCCCGGCTTACCCTTCCAGTTTAAGCCGGCCCTTGGGGACTACTCGTTTTGATTCAGCAGTTACAAATTGCTATGGAGTAGCTACAAGATCAAAGATACTATCTAAGTCTACAGCATATTCAATTCTTTCATATTTGGTACACTTTGCGGCTGACAGTTATATACTTATATGAGAAGGTTTTGTTAGTGCTTACTTCAAAGCACTCCTTCATGAGGTTAACCAGGACGGCTTCAAAGTCACAGTTGGTGTGAAGGAGGTTTAGATAACCCACATGAATCTTATGAGCATTGAACTGGGCGTAACTCTCCAAATCCAGTTTCCAT
The DNA here is from genome assembly GCF_056163025.1 of Triticum urartu. Lineage (NCBI taxonomy): Eukaryota > Viridiplantae > Streptophyta > Magnoliopsida > Poales > Poaceae > Triticum > Triticum urartu. Next base: position 224,077,363 of record NC_141876.1, on the reverse strand, counting down.
TTACCCTTGTCTGCAGCTGAAAATTCTTCTTTGGCACTATGCTTTGATAGGACAGTGGGGTTACCGGTGCTATATAGCTAACCCCAGTGACAATAACATCATCAGCCTCTTTCTCAGCAGGCTTGGCAGGGCTTGGCGGCTTAGCATTGGATGGGTTAACATCCATGGAGTCCATTGTGACATTGTGCTCTTCTGGCGGCGGATCATCAGCAGTAGCGTCAAAATTCTGATGGGAAGCTTCTGACATCATTTGCTTCTCCGGTTCAGCGGTTTTGGTTTCATCGCCCAGCTTACTTATCTTCACCTTCTTGCTTGGCTTGGCTTTACCACTGGCAATGAGACACAAAGACATCAGCATGACGATTTACAAAGGGTTTAAAACCAAAGAAATTCAATGTTCTCACCCTGGGGCGACTTTGAAGAGGGGGATTTAAGTCCAAGTGGAGTCAATGGATGAGGAGTTAGAAGTTCCCTAATAGTTTGAATCAAAAGGGTTAAGAGGTTGTCGAGTAAGACCCGCCTTCGGAAAAGCTAAGTCAGAAATCTGTGAAACCTCTACTCGGCTATTGCAAGGAACTGGCGTGTTGGGTAAGCCGGAAGAGAGATTGCCATCGTAGCTGTTTCGGGTCGTGCGACGAACTTCGTGCTGCTGCTTCTTCAAAATAAAGTTGGGATCCAAGTAAGCTAAAGGGTGAGAAAACCTTACTTTCCGGCTCACTTGACGAACTTTCTGTCTTGGCAGAGGTTCTGAGTCAGAGGAAAGGATAGTTACCACTTCACCATCTGCATGGCTGGCTTCCGAGTCATCTTGATGGTAATCGGTGTCAATAAGATGTACAAATAATGAGCCAAGAGAATCAAGTTCTACCTCCGACTCATCATCATTCAGTGCAAAAAGTTCTGATGTGTTTTTCTTCTTCTTGGCGGGTTTCTTGGAAGTTTTCGTCTTATCTCTCGTTTTTTGGGCCGGCTTATCTTGCAATTTCTTGCTCTAAAAGGGAGAATCATCCTGCAGAAATCAATTAATAATGAGAATACATAATGAGAAATGATGGGTTTGCAAAAATTACTCAAAAATACTTATAGCTGGCGGCTTGTTGAGGGTGCAGAAGGGGTTCAGCCCCACTTTGCTGCATGTTTCAAAACTCTCGTTGAGCAGAGTCTTGGTCATATCATTGATCTGCTTATCATCCAGACGGATTGAAGAATAATGCAACGGATCTTTAACATCATCGGTATACTCACACATTAAGCTGGACCGGCGGCTTAAAGGCAAGATTCTCCATGCGACCCAGCAACGAACCAGATCGACTCCAGTCAAACCATTGGCCATCAAGGCTCTGATCTTTGAAAAATGGGCATATATTTGGCCCATTCTTCTGTGTTGATCCGCCCTGGGAGAGGTTGTCTGTTGCTAAGACGGTTTTCATGGTAACCCGGCAGAGGATTTTCGCCTTCTGGAAAGGTGTCTTTGCAGTAGAACCAAGTCTGGTTCCAGTCCTTAGGATGGCTGGGAGGTGTGGCAGTAGGAAACGTGGCTTGTTTCCGCCTTTGAATTGAAATGCCACCTAGTTCTAAGTTGGGCCCGTCCATGAAGTCGGTTTGGCAGTTATGGTAATAGAATTCCCTAAACAATTCTACAGTGGGCTCCTGTTGAAGGTACACTTCGCAAAAGCTTTGGAAGTTGCAGATGTTTGAAATAGAGTTGGGCCCAATATCTTGTGGATGGAGTTGGAAGAACTGCAGCACATCACGAAAGAATTTTGAGCCGGGTGGAGTGAACCCCCGGAGCATGTGGTCAGTAAAAACTACAACCTCGCCATCTTTAGGATCAGGGGTGGTTTCTGTTCCTTGGACTCTCCAGTGGATAACGTTCTTCGCAGCTAAGACGCCCACTTGAACATTCTCGTTCAGCATCTGCTTGGTAACCCGGGAGGCAACCCAATTGCATGAAGTAACAGTTTTGGTCATTTTAATGAAAGCCTAGAAAGGAAAATATTGTGGAATTAAGGTTATGTTGTTAAGCCGTCTAGTGATCAACAAATAAGTGTGTTATGCAAGGCCAATTCGTATGCAGAATGCGTTCTATAAACTTTGCCATGATTAAACTGGAAGATGATGCTGGGTTATACAGATTCTGAATATATGCTGACGGCTTAAAGAGGGGCTAATGGTGTCTCGTGGGTTACGTCCTATCTCATAAGCCGCCCGCACAGCCGCAGCTCGCAAATATCTGTAGACCTATGACTGAAATTTTGCTAAGTATTGAACAAACAGGTTCCGCATATCAGTTCTATTATTTTGGATTTATAGCAGTTCCGAAAATAAAATAATTCCTAAGCCTAAGGTGGCGGCAGCAAAAGAACTCATGTGCTCAGATGAGATCTTGTACATAGGGGGTATCTTCTGCGATTGGAAATGGATGCTAAAACTACTACCGCCTAACTATAGTGTTGTGCTCAGGTCCAACTATGCGATCCAAAGAGACAAATGAAGAACGGCAAAGAGCTCCGATGAACTGAGCAAACCCTAGTGCAGATCTGATGTGAAGCAGAAAGGGTATCTGTTGATGCTGATGAACAGCGGAAGTGCCCCGCGTTTCTCTGGTCTGTTTAGGTCGATGCAGCGGCTGGAGTTGCTGACACTAGAGGAAGATAGCAGCGGCGGAGCTTGGTTTTACAGAGGCGTCGCGACAAGGAAGACGAAGACGAGGGGGCAAGGATAAAAGGTGAAAGGAAAGACCCCTATCCCTATTTAGAAGGAAATGACTCAACGGCATGCGTGAGAATCAAGGAGGCTGATAAATGATTATGTGGCTACATGGACGCCTCGATTTTTGGGATGTCTATTAAGATAAGGATATGTTGAGATATCCTGGGCTTTGTGCAAAGTTAATGCACATGATTTCATGACGGGTTACCGCGGTTCTGTGATGTGACGTCATGCCAGGTTATAGAGAGATGATGGGGAATTGATGATCGAAGATTCTGCTAAGTTAAGTGGTGAAGATTGGTGTGAATAAGTTCAAATCAACCTGGGCCTAATGTTGGGGATATAACTATTAGGTATAACATGCCCAGGAGGGGCCAGGTCATGCTACTGGCGGCTTAAAGATGAAGAGGCCCGATAAGGCCCAAGAAGACGTGAATATGACGGTTCATGGGGCAAGCCTATTGAGGGCCCAAGACCCGGAGGCGACTTGAGGCCCAGGGGGATGAGCCGCCATATGTTTAACTTGTCTTGTAAGGCAAGCTTAAATAGAAACCGATCTGGTCACGTTTGTGTGAGCCGGCCAGGACTCTGTAAGCCATCGGGCATCAACCTGTATATAATGGGGTGATCCGGCAGAAGGTTAACTCAAGAAACAATCAACCGAGAACTAGGTCAAGCGTATTCGCTCCCTGGTAATCGAAAGCCAAGCAATACAATCGGAAGCGGGAGTAGGCTTTTACCTCATTAATAGGGGCCGAACCTGGGTAAAACTCTCTGTGTCCTTTGTCCCGTTCAACCCCTTCGAGCTAATCTAGTTGCGATGGCTCCACACCTAAGTCCTTTTGTTAGGACATTTGCCATGTCATGTCTACGACAGAAACCTTTTGACATGTCGGGTGTTCCGAGAGTGTTCACTGAGCACACTCTTAATGTGGACCCTAATTTTAAGCTGGTTAAACAATTCCTTCGTCGTTTCAATGAAGAGCGATGTAAGGCTATTAGAGAAGAGGTGGCCCGGCTCTTAGTACCTGGGTTTATCGTTGAAGTTTTGCACCTGGAATGGTTGGATAATCTGGTGCTTGTACTCAAGAAGAATGGCACTTGGCGTATGTGTGTTGATTACACAGATCTTAACAAGGCTTGCCTAGCTGATCCGTTTGCTCTCCCTCGTATTGACTAGATTATTGATGCCATAGTGGGTTGTGAGAGCTTATGTTTCCTGGATGCTTATTCTGGTTATCATCAAATCAAAATGGCAGTCAAGGACCAAGAGAAGACATCTTTTATCATCCATTTTGGAGCTTTCTGTTATGTTTCTATGCCCTTTGGGCTTTAACTTTTCAACTTGTGTTAAGAATTGTTTTCGTAGTTAGATTGGGCGAAACATTCATGCTTATATGGATGATATTGTGGTCAAGTCTAGGAAGAAGGAGACTCTCCTGGATGATCAAAAAGAAACTTTTGATAATCTCCGGGTCTATAAAATGATGCTTAACCCGCCCCAATGTGTCTTCGGTGCGCCTACCGGTAAGCTGTTATGATTCCTGGTTTCAGAAAGAGGCATTGAAGCTAACCCGGAGAAGATCAAAGCCATCACATCACTTGCTAACACTACAGGAATCAGGAACTTTGCCGTCAGCCATGGCGAGCGGCAAAGGCACACATGGCGGAGGGCAAAGACCTTTGCCGTCCTCCAGCTGACGGCAACACATCCGGCTGAACAGGCTACGACAAAGGCCTCTTTACCGTTGGTTGGCGGACGACAAAGATACAAAGGTCTTTGCCATCCACCAGCTCACGGCAAAGAGCCTGGACGGCACATGTGTCAGCTTAGGTCTGTTAAGGGGTTAACGCCGTGCATTGAATCATTATCGTCGACCAGCAGACGGCCAAGCGAGCCATGTGGCAGCACCTGGGGGCTGGCCTATTTGGTAGCTTTGCCGTCAGCTGGCGGACGGCAAATATTAAACGTTCTTTGCCGTCCGCTGGCTGACGGCAAAGCAACAAAATAGGCAGCCTATTGCCCCATGTTGCATAGGTAGCTGACACGTGGCATGTTTGCCGTCTGCTAGCTGATGGCAAAGCTCCTTGTCGTCCGCCAGCAGACGGAAAAGAGTCTATATAGCCCCTATTTTTCTAGTTTTTCTTGAAATCATTCAATTTGACAGAATTTCATAGATATATAAATACACACATATGAAAATACTTTCAACAAGCATACCAACACATATACATACCAAATCATATCCCTGCCATATGGATATTGAAGGAAATATGCCCTAGAGGCAATAATAAAGTTATTATTTATTTTCTTATATCATGATAAATGTTTATTATTCATGCTAGAATTGTATTAACCGAAAACATGATACATGTGTGAATACATAGACAAACAGAGTGTCACTAGTATGCCTCTACTTGACTAGCTCATTGATCAAAGATGGTTATGTTTCCTAGACATAGACATGAGTTGTCATTTGATTAACGGGATCACATCATTAGGAGAATGATGTGATTGACTTGACCCATTCCGTTAGCTTAGCACTTGATCGTTTAGTTTGTTGCTACTGCTTTCTTCATGACTTATACATGTTCCTATGACTATGAGATTATGCAACTCCAGTTTACATGAGGAACACTTTGTGTGCTACCAAACGTCACAACATAACTTGGTGATTATAAAGGTGCTCTACAGGTGTCTCCAAAGGTACTTGTTGAGTTGGCGTATTTCGAGATTAGGATTTGTCAATCCGATTATCGGAGAGGTATCTCTGGGCCCTCTCGGTAATGCACATCACTATAAGCCTTGCAAGCATTCTAACTAATGTGTTAGTTGCGGGATGAGTATTACGGAACGAGTAAAGAGACTTGCCGGAAACGAGATTGAACTAGGTATTGAGATACTGACGATCGAATCTCGGGCAAGTAACATACCGATGACAAAGGGAACAATGTATGTTGTTATGCGGTTTGACCGATAAAGATCTTCATAGAATATGTGGGAGCTAATATGAGCATCCAGGTTCTGCTATTGGTTATTGACCGGAGACGTGTCTCGGTCATGTCTACATAGTTCTCGAACCTGTAGGGTCCGCACGCTTAAAGTTCGGTGACGATCGGTATTATGATTTTTGTGTTTTGATGCACTGAAGGTAGTTCGGAGTCCCGGATGTGATCACGGACATGACGAGGAGTCTCGAAATGGTCGAGACATCAAGATTGATATATTGGACGACTATGTTTGGACACCGGAAAGGTTCCGGAAGGTTTCAGACATATATCGGAGTACCGGGGGTTACCGGAACCCCCCCCCCCCCGGGGGGGGCTTAATGGGCCTTAGTGGAAATAGAGGGAAGCAAGGGGAGTGTGGCGCGCGCCCCCAAGGCCCAAACCGAATTGGTTTAGGGCAAGGGGGGTCGGCCCCCTATTTCCTTCTCCTCCTCTCCCTTTCCTTCCCCCTCTCCTACTCCTACTAGGAATAGGAGGAGTCCTACTCCTAGTGGGAGTAGGACTCCCCCTTGGCGCGCCTCTCCCTCGCCGGCCGCCTACTCCCACTTGCTCCTTTATATACGGGGGCAGGGGGCGCCCCATAGACACAACAATTGATCATTGATCTCTTAGCCGTGTGCGGTGCCCCCCTCCACCATAATCCACCTCGATCATATCATAGCGGTGCTTAGGCGAAGCCCTGCGTCGATAGCATCATCATCACCGTCACCATGCCATCCTGCTGAAGAACTCTCCGGTGAAGCTTTGCTGGATCGGAGCTCGCGGGACATCATCGAGTTGAACGTGTGCAGAACTCGGAGGTGTCGTGCGTTCAGTACTTGGATCAGTCGGATCGTGAAGACATACGACTACATCAACCGCGTTGTGCTAATGCTTCCACATTCGGTCTACAAGGGTAGTAGACACACTCTCCCCTCTTGTTGCTATACATCACCATGATCCTGTGTGTGCGTAGGAATTTTTTTGAAATTACTACGTTCCCCAACAGTGGTATCAGAGCCAGGTTTTATGCGTAGATGTTATATGCACGAGTAGAACACAAGTGAGCTGTGGGCGATACAAGTCATATAGCTTACTTGCATGTCATACTTTGGTTTGGCGGTATTGTTGGATGAAGCGGCCCGGACTGACATTACGCGTACGCTTACGCGAGACTAGTTCTACCGACTTGCTTTGCACACAGGTGGCTGCGGGTGTCAGTTTCTCCAACTTTAGTTGAACCGAGTGTGGCTACGCCCGGTCCTTGAGAAGGTTAAAACATCACTAACTTGATGAACTATCATTGTGGTTTTGATGCATAGGTAAGAACAGTTCTTGCTCAGCCCGTAGTAGCCACGTAAAACTTGCAACAACAAAGTAGAGGACGTCTAACTTGTTTTTGCAGGGCTTGTTGTGATGTGATATGGTCAAGACATGATGAGATATAAGTTATTGTATGAGATGGTCATGTTTTGTTGAAGTTATCGGCAACTGGCAGAAGCCTCATGGTTGTCTCTTTATTGCATAAGATGCAAGTGCCATGTAATTGCTTTAGTTTATCGCTATGCGATAGCAATAGTTGCAAAAGCAATAGCTGGTGAGACGACCATGTGAGGACACATTGATAAAAGATCAAGATGATGGAGATCATGGTGTCATGCCGGTAACAATGGAGATCATGACAACACTTTGGAAATGGAGACCAAAAGCACAAGATGATGATGGCCATATCATGTCACATATTATGATTGCATGTGATGTTTATCTTTTAGACATCTTATTTTGCTTTGATTGACGGTAGCAATTATCAGATGATCTCTCACTAAATTTCAAGATAGAAGTGTTCTACCTGAGTATGCACCGTTGCCAAAGTTCGTCGTGCCGAGACACCACGTCATGGTCGGGTGTGATAAGCTCGACGTTCATCTACAACGGGTGCAAGCCAGTTTTGCACATGGAGAATACTCGGGTTAAACTTATCAAGCCTAGCATATGTAGATATGGCCTCGGAATACTGGAGACCGAAAGGTCGAGCGTGAATCATATAGTAGATATGATCAACATAGTGATGTTCACCATTAAAAACTACTCCATCTACAACATAGTGATCGGACATGGTTTAGTTGATTTGGATCATGTGATCACTTAGATGACAAGAGGGATGTGTATTTAAGTGGGAGTTCTCAAGTAATATGATTAATTGAACTTAAATTTATCATGAACTTAGTCCTGATAGTATTTGCATATCTATGTTGTAGATCAATATCTCGCACATAGCTTCCCTGTTTATTTTTGATATATTCCTAGAGAAAATAAAATTGAAAGATGTTAGTAGCAATGATGCGGATTGGATCCGTGATCTAAGGATTATCCTCATTGCTGCACAGAAGAATTATGTCCTTGATGCACCGCTAGGTGACAGACCTATTGCAGGAGCAGATGCACGCGTTATGAACGTTTGACAAAGCTCGGTATGATGACTACTTGATAGTCTAGTGCACCAAGCTTTACGGCTTAGAACCGGGACTTCAAAAACGTTTTGAACGCCACGGAACATATAAGATGTTCTAAGAGTTGAAATTGCTATTTCATACTCATGCCCGTGTCGAGAGGTATGAGACCTCTGACATTACTTTGCCTACAAGATGGAGGAGCATAGCTCAACCAGTAAGCATGTGTTCAGATTGTTTGAGTACTAAAATCACTTGAATTAAGTGGGAGTTAATCTTCCAAATAAGATAGTGATTGACAGAGTTCTCTAGTCACTATCACCAAGTTGCTAGAACTTCGTGATGAACTATAATATGCAAGGGATAATGGAAACGATTGCCAAGCTCTTCGTGATGCTGAAATCAATGAAGGTAGAAATCAAGAAAAACATCAAGTGTTGATGGTTAACAAGACCACTAGTTTCAAGAAAAAGGCAAAGGGAAGAAGGGGAACTTCAAGAATAACGGCAAGCAAGTTGCTGCTCAAGTGAAGAAGCCCAAGTCTGGACCTAAGCCTGAGACTAAGTGATTTTACTGCAAAGGGACTAGTCCCTGGAAGCGGATCTGCCCCAAGTATTTGGCGGAGAAGAAGGATGGCAAAGTGAACAAAGGTATATTTGATATACATTTTATTGAAGTGTACTTTACTAGTGTTTATAGTAACCCCTCAGTATTTGATACTAGTTCAGTTGCTGGGATTAGTAACTTGAAACGGCAGTTGCATAATGAACAGAAACTAGTTAAGGGTGAAGTGATGATGTGTGTTGGCAGTGGTTCCAAGAATTATATGATCATCATTGCATACTCCCTATACTTTCGGGATTAGTGTTGAACCTAAATAAGTGTTATTAGGTGTTTACGTTGAGCATGAATATGATTTGATCATGTTTACTGCAATACAGTTATTCATTTAAGTTAGAGAATAATTGTTATTCTCTTTACATGAATAAAACCTTCTATGGTTATACACCCAATGAAAATGGTTTGTTGAATCTCGATCGTAGTGATACACATATTCATAATATTGAAGCCAAAAGATGCAAAGTTAACAATGATAGTGCAACTTATTTGTGGCACTGTCGTTTAGGTCATATTGGTGTAAAGCGCATGAAGAAAATCCATGCTGATGGGCTTTTGGAATCGCTTGATTATGAATCAGTTGATGCTTGCGAAACATGCCTCATGGGCAAAGATGACTAAGACTTCGTTCTCCAGAACAATGGAGCAAGCAACTGACTTATTGGATATACATACAGATGTATGAGGTCCGATGAGTGTTGAGGCTCATGGTGGGTATCGTTATTTTCTGACCTTCACAGATGATTTGAGCAGATATGGGTATATCTACTTGAAGAAACATAAGTCTAAAACATTTGGAAAGTTCAAAGAATTTCAGAGTGAAGTGGAAAATCATCGTTACAAGAAAATAAAGTTTCTACGATCTGATCGCAGAGGCGAATATTTGAGTTACGAGTTTGGCCTTCAATTAAAACAATATGGAATAGTTTCACAAACTCATGCCACCTGGAACACCACTGCGTAATGGTGTGTTCGAATGTCATAATTTGATATAGTGCAATCTATGATGTCGCTTACCGATTTACCACTATCATTTTGGGGTTATGGATTAGAGACAACTGCATTCACATTAAAAAGGGCACCATCTAAATCCGTTGAGACGACACCGTATGAACTTTTGTTTAGGAAGAAACCTAAGTTGTCGTTTCTTAAAGTTTGGGGTTGTGATGCTTATGTGAAAAAGTTTCATCCTGATAAGCTCAAACCCAGATCGGAGAAATATGTCTTCATAGGATACCCAAAGGAGACAGTTGGGTACACCTTCTATCACAAATCCAAAGGCAAGACATTCGTTGCTAAGAATGGATCCTTTCTAGAGAAGGAGTTTCTCTCGAAAGAATTGAGTGGGAGGAAAGTAGAACTTGATGAGGTAACTTTACCTGCTCCCTTATTGGAAAGTAGTTCATCACAGAAACTGGTTCCTATGACATCTACACCAATTAGTGAGGAAGCTAATGATGATGATCATGAAACTTCAGATCAAGTTACTACTGAACCTCGTAGGTCAACTAGAGTAAGATCCGCACTAGAGTGGTACGGTAATCCTGTTTTGGATGTCATGTTGCTAGACCATGATGAACCTACGAACTATGAGGAAGCGATGATGAGCCCAGATTCTGCAAAATGGCTTAAGGCCATGAAATCTAAGATGGGATCCATGTTTGATAACAAAGTATGGACTTTGATTGACTTGCCCAATGATCGGTGAGTCATTAAGAATAAATGGATCTTCAAGCGGAAGACGGACGATGATAGTAGTGTTACTATCTACAAAGCTCGAATTGTCACAAAAATGTTTTCAACAAGTTCATGGTGTTGACTACGGTGAGATTTTCTCACTCATATCGATGCTTAAAAGTATGTCTGAATCATGTTAGTAGTTGCTGCATTTTATGAAATCAGGCAAATGGATGTCAAAACTATACTCCTTCATGGATTTCTTAAAAGAAGAGTTGTATATGATGCAGCCAGAAGGTTTTGTCGATCCTAAAGGTGCTAACAAAATGTGCAAGCTCCAGCGATCCATCTATGGACTGGTGCAAGCATCTTGGAGTTGGAATATAAGCTTTGATGAGTTGATCAAAGCATATAGTTTTATACAGACTTGTGGTGAAGCCTGTATTTACAAGAAAGTGAGTGGGAGCACTACAACATCTCTGATAAATATATGTGAATGACATATTGTTGATCGGAAATAATGTAGAGTTTTCTGGAAAGCATAAAGGAATATTTGAAAGGAGTTTTTCAAATAAAGACCTCGGTGAAGCTACGTATTGAGCATCAAGATCTATAGAGATAGATCAAGACGCTTGATAAGTTTTTTCAATGAGTACATAACTTGACAAGATTTTGAAGTAGTTCAAAATGGAACAGTCAAAGCAAGAGTTCTTACCTGTGTTACAAGGTGTGAAATTGTGTAAGACTCAAAGCCCGACCACGGTAGAAGATAGAAAGAGAATGAAAGTCATTCCCTATGCCTCAGCCATAGTTTCTATAAAGTATGCTATGTTGTTTACCTGTCCTATTGTATACCTTAGCATGAATCTGGCAAGGGAGTAAAATAGTGATCTAGGAGTAGATCACTGGACAGCGGTCAAAATTATCCTTAGAGGACTAAGGAAATATTTCTCGGTTATGGAGGTGATAAAAAGAGTTCATCGTAAAGAGTTACGTCGATGCAAGCTTTTTACATCGATCTACATGACTCTAAGTCTCAATCTGGAAACATATTGAAAGTGGGAACAATTAGCTAGAATAGCTACGTGCAGAGCATTGTAGACATAGAAATTTGCAAAATACACACGGCTCTAAATGTGGCAGACCCGTTGACTAAATTTCTCTCACAAGCAAAACATGATCACACCTTAGTACTCTTTGGGTGTTAATCACATAGCGATGTGAACTAGATTATTAACTCTAGTAAACCCTTTGGATGTTGGTCACATGACGATGTGAACTATGGGTGTTAATCACATGGTGATGTGAACTATTGGTGTTAAATCACATGGCGATGTGAACTAGATTATTGACTCTAGTGAAAGTGACAGACTGAAGGAAATATGCCCTGGAGGCAATAATAAAGTTATTATTTATTTCCTTATATCATGATAAATGTTTATTATTCATGCTAGAATTGTATTAACCAGAAACATAATACATGTGTGAATACATAGACAAACAGAGTGTCACTAGTATGCCTCTACTTGACTAGCTCATTGATCAAAGATGGTTATGTTTCCTAGCCATAGAAAAGAGTTGTCATTTCATTAATGGGATCACATCATTAGGAGAATGATGTGATTGACTTGACCCATTCCGTTAGCTTAGCACTTGATCGTTTAGTTTGTTGCTATTGCTTTCTTCATGACTTATACATGTTCCTATGACTATGAGATTATGCAACTCCCATTTACTGGAGGAACACTTTGTGTGCTACCAAACGTCACAACGTAACTGGGTGATTATAAAGATACTCTACAGGTGTCTCCGAAGGTACTTGTTGAGTTGGCGTATTTCGAGATTAGGATTTTTCAATCTGATTGTCGGAGAGGTATCTCTGGGCCCTCTCGGTAATGCACATCACTATAAGCCTTGCAATCATTGTAACTAATGAGTTAGTTGCGGGATGATGTATTATGGAATGAGTAAAGAGACTTGCCGGTAACGAGATTGAACTAGGTATTGAGATACCGACGATCGAATCTCGGGCAAGTAACATACCGATGACAAAGGGAACAACGTATGTTATTATGCGGTTTGACCGATAAAGATCTTCGTAGAATATGTGGGAGCCAATATGAGCATCCAGGTTCCGTTATTGGTTATTGACCGGAGACGTGTCCACGCTTAAAGTTCGGTGACGATCGGTATTATGAGTTTTGTGTTTTGATGCACCGAAGGTAGTTTAGAGTCCCGGATGTGATCATGGACATGACGAGGAGTCTCAAAATGGTCGATACATAAAGATTGATATATTGGACGACTATGTTCGGACAACGGAAAGGTTCCGGAAGATTTCGGACATATATCAGAGTACCGGGGGTTACCGGACCCCCCCCCCCCCCCCGGGGGGGGGGGCTTAATGGGCCTACATGGGCCTTAGTGGAAATAGAGGGAAGCAAGGGGTGTGTGGGGAAAGCTCCCCCAAGGACCAAACTGAATTGGTTTAGGGCAAGGGGGTCGGCCCCCTCTTTCCCTCTCCCTTTCCTTTCCCCTCTCCTACTCCTACTAGGAATAGGAGGTGTCCTACTCCTAGTGGGAGTAGGACTCCCCCTTGGCGCGCCTCTCCCTGGCCGGCCGCCTCCTCCCACTTGCTCCTTTATATACGGGGGCAGGGGGCACCCCATAGACACAACAATTGAGCATTGATCTCTTAGCCGTGTGCGGTGCCCCCTCCACCATAATCCACCTCGATCATATCGTAACAGTTCTTAGGCAAAGCCCTGCATCGGTAGCATCATCATCACCGTCACCACGCCATCGTGCTGATGAAACTCTCCTGTGAAGCTTTGCTGGATCGGAGCTCGCGGGACGTCATCAAGTTGAACGTGTGCAGAACTTGGAGGTGTCGTGCGTTCGGTACTTGGATCGGTCGGATCATGAAGACATACGACTACATCAACCGCGTTGTGCTAATGCTTCCGCATTCGGTCTACAAGGGTACGTAGACACACCCTCCCCTCTCGTTGCTATACATCACCATGATCATGTGTGTGCGTAGGATTTTTTTTGAAATTACTACGTTCCCCAATGGATATGATCATCCAACACATATACATAGAAAATGGTTTCATCCAACACATATACATAGCCAACATATCCAAAAACAAGCATAGAATGGTTTCATCCATATATACATATGTAGGTAGCAAGTTTGACATTGTTCATCGTACAAAATCAAAACAAGAAGGAAGCATAAAAGAGAAGAGTAGAATCCATCAACGCAAGCTTCCTCATCTAAAGCAAATCTGCGGATTGGGAAAAAAGCAAGTTAGAAGAAGAAGACTATCTAGAAAAAAAAGAAGAAGAAGAAGAGGAAGAAAAGGAAGAAAAAGAAAAAGAAAAATAAGAAGATTTTTTCTTCTCTTTCTTTTTCTCCTCTCCTCTATTTTATCTTCTTCTTCTAACTAAGGTAGGTAAAAATGCCATTTTATTGCTAATCTAGGTAAAAATGCTAAGTGTAGGTCATTTTAGAGCTAAGCTAGGTAAATAGGTCATTTTGGAGATTACTAAGGTTATTATGTCATTTTCGAGGAAAGTAAGGTTAGTCTTTATCATCTTGGAGGTAACAAAGATTATCATGACATTTTTGAGGAAAGAAAGCTAAGTATAGCTCTTTTTTGTGTAAATTAGGTAGTTATGCCATTTAGGAGGAAAGTAAGCTAAGTATGCATTTGTTAAGCAAAACACTAGAGAAAACTTACCATCATCACAAAAAATGCGATGGATATTGCAACTAATGTAAAGATTGATCCAACAGCATAATGATACCAAGCCTCATTATCAATGGCATATTTTCTAATCTTCTTAAGCTTCAGGAGCATTGCATCCATCTTCAAGTGCATTGCATTCATCTTCATCTTGTGATCATCGACGACATCGTCAACATACAACTCCAATGTCATCTTCTCTTCTTCAAATCTTCTAATTTTTTCTTTCAAATACTCATTTTCTTTTTCAACTAAATTTAACTTCTCGACAAGAGGGTCGGTTTCAAATTCCGGTTCACATACCTCCTAGATTAAAATATCTCTATGTCAACTTGATGGCCATAATTGTCATAAATGAGAAATGCAACAAATAGTTATGAAAGAGAATTTGCCACATCTAAATCATAAAGCGGGCGAGCAACGACGAGGACGGACATCAAGACCAAGGCACTATGTATAAGAAACAATCATACAAAGTAATAAAAATATACAAGTAACTATATAAATCATACAATCATAGATGTAACTATATAAATCAAGTACAACATAAAAAATTGAATACCTAGTCATAATCTGGTTCAATAAATGCTTTGGGATCAATAAATACATCATCATCATCACTATCAGTAATGACGTGCTCATCATCATCATTAATAAATGCATCAACATCATGTGGAAGGCCACCTCTACGTAATCTGTCAAGCATTGGCAGGTCATCCGCAGTAGTAACCTCTTCTAGTTTAAGCTCTTCTTGTTCCGGCTGAGGGGTGAAGTCGAGTTCACTATTGCTATCTACTTCAATGTTCTGGGGTGAAGTAGAGCGGTTCTTGAAATGATTTTTTGGAAAGACGCCTTTCTTGGAAGAATTCTCCTTCATATGTGTCTGGGTTAATGTGAGGTGCATAATCATCTTCATTGGGGGGAGGTGGTCTAACACATGGCGGCACTTCATAAACGACATCCCAACCTTTGAGATTAGGATCACTTTCACAGGCCCACGGTAGATAGAAAACTTGGGTAGCCTGTTGAGCCATAATATAGACATCGGGAACATCCAAATGGGTGCTTTGATTGATTTCCACTAGCCCTATATGTTCATGAGTCCTTCTAGTCTCCTTCGGTTGGAACCAACAACATTTGAAGACTATGACGTTTGGTGGGGGTTTGCACCATAGAATTGAAGTTCATAAATTGCTTCAACTCTTCCATAATACTCGGTATCTCCTTCGCCGATAGCAGAGACACAACAATTTGTAGACTTTCGGCCGGCCATAGATAGCTCTTTGCCATAGGTACGAAAGCGATACCCGTTGATGGTGTATTTGTCAAATGAACGGACCTTATAGTCAAAACCATTAGCGACTTGTCTCAATTTGGCGTCCATAAGCTTTGAATTATCCTACAAGTTTAATACGAAAGGGATTATTGCATTAGCCACAAATTAGATGAAGAAATAAAATTGTCTAATGGAAATTACCATTTGTTTGAACCAAGAGATGAAACTGGGATAGCCGTGTCCATGCTTTGCTAGAAGCTCATACTCTTCGATGGAATCCTTTTGGATAACCGCTCCATAAGAGAATATGGCGATGTATTGATTGTATCAAATTTATCTGAGAATACGAGTAGTGCAAAGGAATTAGAAGTTGTGAAACAATGTACCGAGAACTTACTCGATGTACAGCCGCACTTCTGTTAGGTTGGTGAAGATATACAACAAAATGATCTACCATTCTTCGAAATCCAACCTTAAGGAATTAGAAGCACCGGCTGGTGCGAGATCCCCTTTGAATAGGCTGAGGTTGGATCCACCCTTTTTAGGTTCGTTAGCATTGTACCGAGGCTTCAGATTATGCAAATGACGATTTTTGGCTTCGTAGTGTGATGTCACGAAGTTTGCCGCCTCCTCAATAATGAATGCCTCAGCCATCGATGCTTCAATTCTATGTTTATTTTTACATTTTGCTCGTAGCGTCTTCTGCATCCTCTCAGTGGCGTAGCACCAACGAATTTGCACACCCCCCCCCCAATCTTGTCTCGATTGGGAGATGCAAAATCAAGTGTTGCATTGGATTAAAGAAGCCCGGTGGAAAGATCTTCTCTAACTTGCAGATCAACTCCAGCGCCAACTCTTCCATTTCTTCTAGCAGGCCAGGCGATAGTTCTTTCGCACAGAGAACATGGAAAAAATAACTCAGCTCTGCCAGTACTAGCCATTCATCCTCAGGGCTGAAGCCATGCAACATCACCGGCATTACCCGCTCAATCCATATGTGCCAATCATGACTCTTGAGACCAAATATCTTCAATTTATCAAGACTGGCTCCCCTCTTTAGATTCGTTGCATACCCATCGGGGAACAACAACAGCTGTTGCACCCATAAGATAACTTCCCTCATAGCTAGCCTTCCTAGATTGAACCATGCCTTTGGCTTCGTCCAGTTCTGCTTTCCTTTTGGTTCTTTCATGTTTTCTAACGGCCTATCACATAGTGCCTCCAGATCGACTCTAGCCTTAGTATTATCCTTTGACTTCCCATCTATGTCGAACAATGTACCAAAAAGTGCCTCGGTGATATTCTTCTCAGTGTGCATCACGTCTATGTTGTGTGGGCAAAGGAGGTCTTTGAAGTAAGGCAGATCCCACAAGCATGTCTTGTGAGTCCAGGCGTGTTTCGAATTATACCCCTCGAAATACCCTGGACGCTCTGGATCTGGATCGAGAGCGTTTAACTGATCTAGTGTCTCTTGTCCTGTCAACGCAGGTGGTGCAGAGTTTTTGACAACTCTACCTCTGATGAAATTCTTCTTGTCTTTCCTGAACTTATGGCTAGGATCCAGGAACTGTCTATGCATGTCAGAGCAAGAAAACTTGTGACCGGCCTGAAGCCAACGAAACTCAAGAGCACCCTTGCATGTGGGGTACGAGAACCTTCCATGCACACACCAGCCAACGAATAGCGCATACGCCGACAAGTCATGCTTTGAGTACATGTACCAGACACGCATTATGAAGTTCTATTTGCTAAAGGCGTCGTATGTCTTGAACCCATTATCCCAGGCTTCTTGCAATTTATCCTTCAGCGGCTGCATGTACACATTCATATTCTTCCTTTGATAGTTGGGCCCTAGAATTATCAATGTCAGGAAAATGTTCTTTCTTTGCATAATCTGTCCGGGGGAGATTGAGTGGAAAGAAAAATACGGGCCAACAACTGTATTGGGCTGCCGTCAGACCAAACAAACTGAAACCATCCGTGTTGATGCCGACTCGAGGATGCCTCGAATCTGCCGCTTTGTCATCATGTAATGCATCGAATCTCTTCCATGCTTCACTGTACGATGTGTGCACCATCACCAGCTTCCCATCTGCCTCTAGTTGGGTTCTTTTGCCTGTTTTGTGACATGCCATCTATCTTGCCATCTCTTCAACCATGAAAAGATGTTGAAATCTTGGTACGATTAGCATATACCGAAGAACATTAATGGGGATTTTGGTCTGTATCTTCTCACCCATATCGTTGTCTACCACAACATACCTGGTTGACTTGCAAATGGGACAATTGTTCAAGTCCGCATATTGAAGCCTAAATAAGACACATCCTTTCTCACAGGCATGTATCTTCTCATAGGGCATCTTAAGAGCACGGAGAATTTTGTTCGACTGGTATAGGTTTTCAGTTAGTACATGGCATGTGGGTAGAAAACATCCAAATATTGTCATAATTGCGTCATAGCATTCTTTGCCCAAGTTGAATTGAGCCTTCAGAGCCATTATTTGTGAGATGGCATCCAGCTGACAAAGCTCGGTGTGCTCGTGGAGAGGACGTTTTGAAGACTCCAACATTTCATTGAAGGCCTTTGCAGATTCCTCCATCTCATCGTCCGAGTCCCGAGCATCATCAAAGTCTTGCACCATGTCTTGCATCCCGGTACCATGCTCGTCGGTGCGATGATGAAGCACCTCAGCTCTGGCACGTTGGGCAGACTCGCCATGAAATGTCCACACCATATAATCTGGCGTAAAACCCCACTTCTGCAAGTGTTTGCCCATTTCATCCTCTGTCCTCTGACGCCAATTGTTGCACCCGGCGCAGGGGCACCATGTTATCTTCTAGCCATTTGCAAATGTGGCTCTCAGAAACACCTTGGTTTTTGTTAACCATTCAGTGGTCATGTTTTTCTGACTAGTGTGACCGGTGTACATCCACGCACGATCAGTCATCTTGCCTAGCTAACGGACACATAAGAAATATATATAAAAATAAGTATGTATATATTCATCAGTTAAAGGAGTTTGTCACTTTTATTACGTCCATGCAACATATACGCTAATAGGTAAAGATAGGTCCTAATCCCACCTGAGTATGTGCAGATTGGGTTTGTTTTCCCATGCTCTGCTCCGGATTCGATGCGAAATATCGGCAGAACCTCCCCGCCGTTCTCGTGATACACATCTCGGTAGTAAGCAGCGAGGATGTGTACCCAGAGAACAACAGGGAGGCACTGACGAAATTCTGCATCGGATCCGGAGCAGAGCATATGGGAAAACAAACCCAATCTACACATACTCAGGCTGTCCATGGATAACGTTGGACAATTTGAAAGAATCACGGTTATAAATATGCAAATGCATGCATATTTATAGATGTAATGCTTTCGAACAGAAGACGCATAGTGGTAACACGTACTGATGATTGAAGACACCTATAGCTAGCAAGTTTCATTGGCACGAAGACCGGAACAGAGAAAATCAAGGGGGGAGGAGATGTCATTTGTGCTAACCCCCAAATGCAGGGGCGGATCTCGTCGAACACTAGACCCTCGCAGCGACGAAAAAACTGCACATTTAAATCGAAAGATGAGTATCATAGCAATATTGTTTTTTCCGTCAACCTGACTAAATATTTACAACAGGACGAGCGGGTTAGGGGTTCCTCGGCGTCGATAGAACCCTAAATAGCAACTACCATCGGTGCAAGGTACATGAGGCTGTCGGCGTTGAACACTAGATCCATGTCCCACAAGTGACGCCGGTGCCCGGCGTCCTGCAACAACAGTTCTGGTGGCCGATGGTGGTCGAACACCTTGGCAAATTTGTCTGGCAGCCTCTGCGATGAGGATTAAAGCCATGTTTTGAAATTTTAAAGAACCAAACCGACTTGAGTCAGTTTGGTTGTTTCATGTTTCAACACTTAGCTTTCAATCGTCATCTCTGAGGTTGCCAGACAAATTCACAATGGTGTTCGACCGCCATCGACGCCGAGAACTGTTGCTGCGGGCCGCGGGACCCCTGTGTCACTTGTGGGACGAGGATGTAGTATTCGACACCAACGGCCACATGTGTACCTCCCACTCATGATACTTGCTATTTAGGGTATCATCGACACTGAGGAACCCCCTAACCTGCTCGTCCCCAGGTAAACTAAATTAGCATGCATTCAATTAGAAAAACTACATCATCTCTTGCGTCCGTACATCGTCGAATATTATCACTAATACATCTCAAATAGTATCATACATATAGCATCGCTAATACAGCTAGAACCATAGCGAACGACGGGTATCGGCACGGGCGGTGGACACCCAAAGAGAAGGAATCATCACAGGATCATAGCTCCAACGAGATCCCTGAAGAACCTGCCAGGTATTTTCCAACCTGCCCTCTAACGCAACCATGTAGCGACGGACGTGCTCGTCCTCCTCGCTGACACGGTGATGTACCACCTCCGCGGTGTCCGAAAGCCTCGGCACTGTCACTGGACCACCCGACTGCCACCAAACAAGGTTCGGGTAACGACGGGCTGACTCCTCACCAACCTCCGCCCCCCCAGAAGGTAGAACCTCCCAGTACCAGCCCAGCGGAGCCCAGTCACAGACATGGCCCCTATGATCAAGCAGGCCCCCTCCGCCGAGTCGATGACGAGGATGCGGGATAGGCATCATCGACGTCGAAGCGGGAATAAATTCTTGAACTAAAAAAATAACAATAAATTTCACATGTTCAAAATAAACCAGAAACTTAACCTAAAGTAAACCTAAACTAAACCTAAACTAAACTAAACCTAAACTAAACTAACTAAACTAAACCTAAACTGAACTAACTAAACTAAACCTAAAGTAAACTAACTAAACTAAAAAAACCTAAACTAAATTATACTAAACCTAATTAAAAAAATAAAAAACAAAGAAAAACTGAAAATATCTCACCTTGGAGCGGTCGGGGCGGCGAAGCGACGCACCGGGGTGATGACTCGGCGCGGCGCGGCGGCGTGTCGGGGCGGTGCGTCGGGGCGGCCGGGGCGGCACGGAGGGGTGGGGCAGCCGGGGCAGGGCCGGTGCGGCCTGTCGGGGAGGCCGGGGCGGGGCGGTGGCAAGGGGGCCGGGGCGGGGCGGCGGCAAGGGGGCCGGCCGGGGCGGGGTGGTGGCGAGGGAGGCGGCCGGGGCGGGCTGGTGGCGAGGGGGCGGCCGGGGCGAGGCGGCGGCGAGGGGGCGGGCTGGCGGCGAGGGGGCGGCCGGGGCGAGGCGGCGGCGAGGGGGCGGGTGGCAGCGCGGGGTTGGGATGAGGGGAGAGGGAGAGCGAGGGGCAGGGCGCGACGACGTTTTGATACATATAGGGCTAGGCTCTTTGTCGTCCGCTAGCTGACGGCAAAGAGCCTAGCGAACGGACGTTAGAACGGCCACTTTCTTTGCCGTCTGCTAGCGGACGGCAAAGTTTCTTTGCCGTCAGCCAGCCGACGGCAAAGAAAGTGTGTGTTAGCTGCCCCCCTATCGGCCCACCCTGCCTCTTTGCCGTCTGCTAGCAGACGGCAAAGGTTGTGTGCCATCAGCTAGCTAACGGCAAAGACGGAGCTGACGGCAAACACTTTCTTTGTCGTCAGCTGCTTCTTTGTCGTCAGGTTTCCTTAAGCTGGTGGCAAAGACCCTCTTCGCCATCAGCTAGCTAACAGCAAAGAAGCGGCTGACGACAAAGTTCCTGATTCTAGTATTGTAAGACAGCTTGTGTGAATGACGTCCAGCGTCTGGCGGGTAGTATTGCAACCTTGAGCTGGTTTATAAGCCGCCTGGGAGAGAAGGCAATCCCTTTATACCAGTTGATGAAGAAGACAGATCATTGAAGTCTTGCCAAGTGGGCGGGTTGCCAAGTGGGCATGTGAACTTGGACCTCATGGTTTGAAGTATGTGCCAAGGACAGACATCAAGTCTCAGGCTTTGGTGGATTTCATAAATGACTGGACCGAGTTACAAACACCTGAGGAAAAGCCTGATAACACATATTGGACAATCCACTTTGATGGATCCAGGCAATTGGAGGGCTCAGGAGCTGGAGTTATTTTGACTTCCCCACGAGGTGACAAATTTTGCTATGTTTTGAGGCTGATGTTTCATTGTACTAACAATGCAGCTGAATATGACGCTTTACTCCATGGCCTTCGTATGGCCAAAGAGATAAATTTAAGCCGGGTCAGGTGTCTGGGCGACTCAGACCTTGTGGCTCAGCAGGTCTCAGGCACGTGGGACTCTAAAGACCCTCTCATGGTGGCTTATCGCCGAGCAGTTGACAATATTGCTAGTCACTTCAAGGGTTATCAGGTGGATCATCTTGATTGACGAAAAAATGAGGCGTCTGAGGCCTTAAGCAGGCTTGGGTCTCAACATAAGCCGGTGCCTCCTAATGTGTTCCTTGATGTATTACACAACCCTTGGGTGAAGTTACCATCTAAGGAGGATCTTGCTGTCCCTAACCTGAAAGCGCAACTAGTGGGGGCTCTTCATGATATTCCAGATTGGACGTTGCCTTATCTAGCTTATATGACCCAGGGCGAGTTACCTGAGGATGAAACTCTGGCAAGGAAGATAACCAGGAGGTCCAAATCTATGACTATCGTTAATGGTGAGTTACTCCGCTGCTGTGTAACAGGTGTATTCCAACGTTGTGTTTCTCCTAAGGAGGGTCGTGACATCTTACGAGAAATACATGAAGGCGATTGTGGCCATCATGCCGGCTCAAAATATTTGGTGGCTAAATCTTTTCGTCATGGGCTTTATTGGTTGATGGTTCATGTTGACGTGGAAGATATCGGTAGCAAGTGTGATGGGTGTCAGAAATTTTCTCGACGAGCTCATGTGTCGGCTCAAGAGTTGCGTATGATTCCAATGAATTGGCTGTTTGCAGTCTGGGGGCTTGATATGGTTGGACCTTTCAAGAGATCTAAGGATAATAAGACCCATCTTTTGGTGGCGGTTAACAAATTTACCAAGTTGGTCAAGGCACAGCCAGTTAGCAAGTGTGATGCAGCAACTGCAATTCAGTTTGCTGAAAAGTTGATCTTCTATTTTGGTTGTACTCATAGTATCATCACTGATAATGGCACTAATTTGTCTCAAGGTGCCATGAAGGAGTTCTGTCAAAGCGAGCATTTCGTCTTGATGTTTCTTCTATGGCTCATCCACGGTCTAATCGTCAAGCAGAAAGGGCTAACCAAGAAATTTTGAGAGGCATCAAGCCCTGGCTTATCGTTCCTTTGGAACAAACGTTGGGTTGCTGGGTTGAGGAGTTACCTTCGGTGCTTTGGAGTATCAATACCACTCCCAACAGGTCAACAAGCTATATGCCTTTCTTCATGGTCTATGGTGTAGAGGAGGTTCTCCCAAGTGATATCGGTCATGACTCACCCTGAGTGGTGTCTTATGTTGAAGCTGATAATGAGATGGCACAACAAAACGCACTTGATGCTTTGGATGAAGAACGTGACCTTGCGGCGGCTTGTTCAACAATATACCAGCAAGACCTGCGTCGCTATGATAGCCGCAGAGTCATGACTTGGGCGTTTCAAGAAGCCGACTTAGTGCTCCGACTGATTCAAGATCAGACAGATATGCATAAGCTGCCCCACCATGGGAAGGACCATTTGTGGTCAATACGAATCTCAACAATGGCTCGTATTATCTCATTGATATATGTTAGGACAAGAAATCACACACCTCTGAGCAGGAGACCAACAAGCCGTGGAACATTGCTCATCTTCAGCCTTACTCTACTTGAGCCACTGGTTCTCCCTATTTTACATACTTCTGTCGATGTATATATCTTTTTATGATCAACATAATAACGTCGGCGTCCCTGGAAATTCAGGGCATCTATCGTTTCATTTCTGTGCATATGAGTCTTTGTTATTTGATCATAAGGTCACTTGGGGGCTTCTAACCCACCGCTTTTAGATTTTATACCCTCTTCACCGGCATGAGTTGCCACATTATGAGTTACACCTACCTGTTTGCAACTTGCTACTCCGCCAGGTGACCCTCCGAACTCGTAACAGTCAATATTTTTTAAGACCCTGAACTTGTTAAGGATAAAACGGCGGCTTGTGTCACGTGAGAGCCTGCCTATAGTGAGCTAGGATAAACTCAATGGCTATGCGGCCTTGAAAGCACAAGTCCTGTGAGCCAACTTTTTCGGTCGTGTCTTGAAAGCTATCTCGTATTTGAGAATCTTTGTATATCTCTCTTTTTGGTTTTTTTTGGATATTTTCATCTTAAATTTTTGCTTTTGGGCAATTTTTGACTACTCGAGTCGTGAGGCTCCGGGTTATGTTTCTCATATTGAAATATCTCGGGCTGTCACCCGCCCTGGCTTTTGACTTTAACGCGCGAGTATGTTTTGGCTTGAACGGCCGTGGTTATGATTTTTTTTTCAGTAGTAACATATGGCTATTTATTTTCGGGTTTTCACCCGCCCTGGCTTTTGACTTTAAGTCACCAACACATATGTTGTTTTGTTTTGTAGGCGAGATTTTGAGTAAGAGTCATGGTCTGGCTCATATATATGATCATATCAAGCATGCGATAAAGTTTAGTTGCCAACTCAAAAGTTGAAGATACACATGCACGGAGGCATGACAAGGTGGACCACTATTTTAAGCTATCCTATTACAAGGCTTCAAATTGAGCCCAAAAGATTTTAACTCTAGTGTTTTCTGCAAACTACACTCCTGTAACCCGTCCGCATAGTCGTCCGGCTTATGATCGCCATAGTCAGTTCTCTTCTTGGCGCCTTGAAATTTCAGGGTCATCCCGTACCAGCTCTTCCTCTTCGACCATCTGAAGGTCAGCCGATGTCCAGTAGATGCCAGTTAAAGCTTTGAATGTGGCTTCATCGTTAAGTATAATTGAAGGGTCAAGGTCAAGGGCGAAGATGTGCTTATGCCTGGGAGGAACAAGATCCATCACTTCATGCGTGGGTAGCTTGACCTTGTTGTTGTTTTCATCATAAGACAGTTGGTTCTTGTTTAAATCTAGCTCTTCTATCAGCTTAGAGGCCCAGGGGTGCATTTCCCGAACGCATTTCTTGAAGTCCTCTTCTTCAAAAGTTGACCCGTCATCCTTAAATTCTGGGCATTCAGTGGCCATTTCCTCCAGGTCAAGCTCTTGTTGCCAAGCTTTAGCACAGCTTAGAGCAACAATGGCCCCTGCACGGGCGGCTGATAATTTAATCTCTTCGATTTGAGCCGACGCCGTTGATAGTTGCTCTAAGACCGTCTTGATCAGAGTTGGAGGCTTCTTTCTGCCTGACAAAGCTGCAAGGCTGCGTTGCGTCCCAGTATCTAAATGTTCGGCCAACGAATAAGCCGCCTTCAATTTAAGCAACATGTTCTGGCCAAGATTGGCACTTCTTGGGCCTGCTCAAATTTGCGCAAGAATCACCAGGCAGGTTAAGGATTACATATTACGAATTCCCAGGCGGATCAAATAAACAATCGTTTTCAACTTACCGAAGATGGCGGCTGTCATGTAGGAGATATGTTGTTTCAAGCCGACAAGCTCATCAGTCACCGGCTTAACTTTTTATCATGTGGGAGATTGCGTTATTATGACCTGGCTGTAACACCCCAGATAGAACTTTCCATATTTGTAACTCTGACTCTTGCCTTTTCCGGAGATGCGATAAGATTTTCCCTTCGTGGTTGGGTTTTTGTCTTTGTTTTGCATTTTGTTCATGTCATGCATTTCATATCATGTCATCATGTGCATCGCATTTGCATACGTGTTCGTCTCATGCATCTGAGCACTTTACCCGTTGTCCATTTTGCAATCCGACACTCCTATGTCCTCCGACGCCCTCTTTTGCCTCTTTTCGTGTGCGGGTATTAAACTTTCTCGGAATGGACCGAGATTTGCCAAGTGGCCTTGGTACACCACCGGTAGACCGCCTATCAAGTTTCGTGCCATTTGGAGTCCGTTTGATACTCCAACGGTTAACCGGGGAACCGTAAAGGCCGCGTGTGTGTTGCAGCCCAACACCCCTCTAAAGTGGCCCAATAACCCATCCAAACCCCCTCCATCCTCTCGGCCGTTCGATCACGATCGTGTGGGCTTAAACTACACCACATTTGGACATCCCTACCTCCCTCTACATATATAAACACCTCCCCTTCCATTTTTTCGCGGATGAAACCCTAACCTCCTTCCAGCTCGCGCCGCCGGACAAATCTTCCACCGTCCGAATATGTCCAGCCACCGCGCCGGACCAATCACGTCGTGCCACTTGTCCTCCGCCCTCGTCCCCACGGCCATGGCCCGCCGAGCCCGCTCGGCCCGACCCCGCCTCCCGCGTCCTGTGCCCGAGGCCGCCGGCCTTGCTCCGCCGCCCTCCGCCTTCACGCCGTCGCCGGCGACCAACTCTGCCGATCGGAGCACGTCGCCGCCGTCAACCTCCTTGCCGGACCGCGCCTCGCCGGCGCTGCCCTGATGCTCCCCGCGCCGCCATCAGCGCCCTTCACCGCATGAGGCCGCGCCTCCCGCGCAAGCTCGCCGCCGCCTCCAGCGTCGTGGCGCCCTTCACCGGACTCTGTCGGTAGCAGCAGCTCCCCAGCGCCGCCGCGCCCTTCGCCAGATTCCGCCGGCCGCAGCAGCTTCCTCCCATGGTGTCGCCCCGCACTCTGCGCCTCCGTCACCGCCCGTCACCACCACCATCTCGGGCGACCCCGTCGACCGTGCCGCCGACCTCCGCCGCCGTCGTCGTCGAGTCTCCAGCGAGATCCGGCCGGAGTGGACTAGATCCACCAGGAGTCGAACCAAACACCTCCCCACGTCCCGGATATCCTCGTCCCGCGTTGACTTTCGCGAGGTTGAAAATCCACGAAGTCCCTTTTCTGCATTATTGTATGCCCCTGTTCATCATGCCATAACTTTGTGTGCTGCTCCGTTTTGTGCGTCCTATATATCAAAAAGTTCATCATTATGTGCTCTTCATTTCATTCCATTGTTCCCTGCTTGTTTGAATCCATCTTAATGCCCAAATCATTGATGAAAGAGTGCTATAAAATGTTAGGTGCTGATTCTTAGTAGAGTATGAGCATTTGTCATTTTTGCTACAACTATTGTGTGCTGCATATGGTCATGAGCCCTACATGTGTTTTGGTCTATGCCATGCCATCTTTACAGGGGTGTATGCCATGTATTTTTGTGATCAATGTGGTGACTAGCACAAGCATGCAAAGTAGCTCTCGTGATATTGCTGATTTCCGGGACTTAGAATTTCACTAAGTCATTTCCCTGCTGTTATTTTTATTCCATGTATTCATGTTGCTACAGTGAGATCCAAGCTTCTTTGAGTATGTTCAGTAAGGATGATTTTTACATATGGTTGTGCTCTATCCATCCATGCCCCCGTTTGCATTTTTGGAGTGCCCTAGCATGACTGAATCTTGCTCTACTTTTGCTATAAAATGTTCCTGGCAGATTGTTTACATGTTAATCAATTTTGCCAAGGTTGTTGTAGTTGATCCATGTATGCTATGTACTTGCTCTTGCCATGGTTAGCCTTATGATCATGTCTTCTGGCTGGTAGTACGCTTATCTTGTCATGCAATGCCTTGTGTTGAGTGAATCAAGCTCACAAAGATGCCCTCATAATTCTGTTTATGCCATGCCTAGTTTTCTGCTAAGTCTGAATCTGTTAACGAAACTTCCTATTTTACATGGGTGCCATCATATCTCCTGATCCTTTTTGGCTTATGGTCAGTAAGGGACTTTTGTTCTATGCTTTGAGTAGATTCATGCCATGCCTTGTATTGCTACGTTCTGTTCCTTTAGCATGTTGTTATCTTGCTCTAAACATTGCTTCCTGATGTCAATTCCTGGCATGTTAGTATTTTCACTAAGTCTGTGATGCTGATATCTTTTGCACTTTTGCCATGCTTGTTTGAACCTGCTATTGTGTGATTTATCCGTAGCTCAGTGTTCATATTTTGTCAAGCATCTTGAGTAGATCACTGCCATGTGCTTTTTTTCTATGTTGGGGTGCAGTAGCTTAGATTCTTGTTGAATTCTAGATGGCATCGTGCTGTTAATCGCAGAATTGTGCCATTATTGTTTTGCTTGCCATTTGCAAACCGTGCATCCGATTCCGGTGATCTTTATATCGATTTCGACCGAAATCATATCATCTTTCTAGCGGCACACTTGGTTTGCCAAGTTGATGCCTTGTTCATATTTTTCCTTCAGGAGCACGCACATGCATTGCATATCACATCCCGCATATCATGCCATGTTTTGCATCATGTTGCTTACACATTGCACCGTGGTTGATTATTGTTTCCTTTGCTTGTGTTCTTTCTTTGGGTAGAGCCGGGAGACAATTACGTGATCGAGGAACCCGTTGAGTATGCTTACGAGGATCAAGCTTTCGTCAACTCGGAGAACTTTGCAGGCAAGATGACCATACCCTCGAAATCACTTCTATCTTTGCTTGCTAGTTGTTCGCTCTATTGCTATGCCGCGATACCTAGCACTTGCTATATCATGCCTCCCATGTTGCCATGTCACACCTCTAACCCACTTTTCCTAGCAAACTGTTGTTTGTCTATGTTACTGCTTTTGCTTAGCCCCTCTTATAGTGTTCCTAGTTGCAGGTGATGATGGAGTTTGTTCCTTGTTGGAACATGGTTATTGTTGGGATATTGTTGGGATATTGTTGGGGATATTACTATCAGTATGACCCTCCCGGGAGGGGCCAGGTCAGCCCCAATGGTGGGTTACATAAGAAGCCCAGTAAACATTCAAGATGATAGTTTATTAAACCTTATAGAAGGCCCAAAGGCCGAGGCTGGCTTAAGGCCCGATATTGTAAACCACTGTATGTAAGGAAAGACTTGTAAAGAAAGGCATGTAAATGAAGTCACCGAGCCGGACATGATTATGAGCCGGCCGGGACTCTGTAGGCCACCAGGCGTCAACCCATGTATACAAGGGGACGACCCGGTGGTGGCTTAGGGCAAGAAACAACAAATCGATAACCAAGCCGGCGTGTTGAGCCTCTTGGTGATCGAAACACCAGCAATACCAATCCCAACTAGACGTAGGCTTTTACCTTCATCGTAAGGAGCCGAACTAGTATAAAAACCCTCTCATGTCCTTTGTCCCAATTAACCCCTTTAAGCTTCCTAGTGCGATGGCCCTACGACTAAGTCCTTGCTCTAGGACATCTGCTGTGACAATTCCACGATAGTTGGCGCCCACTATGGGGCCAGCGCACGGTGGATTTGAGTTCTTGAAGGGCAACTTCGAAGGGCTCAAGGGATATGCTGTGGGCCGGATGACAAAGAGTCGTCACGGCAAGCTCTACATTGACGACGAAGGCTGGGGCCCCGAGGCCAGCTCAATTGAGTATGGATACCGGGTCCCCTTCGGCGGAATTCACGTCTTCATAGGCCGGATCGGCGAGTCAGGTCATGAGCCAGACATCCACACCAACCTCATCGAAACAGCCCGGCGCGCGAGGACCACCCGTGTTCAATCTGCCGTGAAGCATGCCTTCGTAGGCTGCATCCACGGCGGTGAATACTCTGAAGGATCGATGGAGGGCGGTGAGACGGCCATCTATTCTGACACTGCTTCATCAACGGGTGAGACGGACTCTTTGTACCAGCTGCAGAACGGCATGCTCATGGGTTGTTCCGATGGCAGAAGTATTCTGGACCCTCTTGAGCCGCCGAATTGGGCCGGAGTCTTCATGGCAGGGACACAGCCCGGGCAGAACTATATAGCAGCGGCAGCAACAGCTACCAGGTCGGCTGCGGCCGGGTTAGGAGACCCCGCGCGCCCCCCGGCTCAGATCTTGATGGACCTCATGGATAAACTGACGACTCTATTGACTGCTGTGGTAGAGCCGGCGGATATAGGCCAGCATGATGCAGAGGTGGCACGCGTACGTGAAGAGGTGGTGCAAGCTAAGGAAAATCTAGCCGCAGAGGAAGTCAGGATGGCAGTAGAGCGGGCGGCTTTGGACGTTCGTGCTCAACAGCTTCAAGAGGAGACCTTCCGGCTCTCGGTGGATCTGAACGCGTCGAACGAGGTCATGAGGAGGAGGAATCACAAAACCCAATCACGTCTGCCTCTGACGCTCGATCCTAGGAATCTCTTTCACACACCCGGAGCCGAGGAAAGTAACCCACCGGAGGCACCCTGGATTACAACACCCGGCGCACCGGTCCAGTCGCGCGCCATGGATCCACCTCGTATAATTACCGCTCCGCCTCATTACGTCCCAACGCCATCGGGTCACTTCTCCAACC
Source organism: Triticum urartu (assembly GCF_056163025.1). NCBI lineage: Eukaryota > Viridiplantae > Streptophyta > Magnoliopsida > Poales > Poaceae > Triticum > Triticum urartu. Next base: position 224,047,589 of record NC_141876.1, on the reverse strand, counting down.
CTTTGGAAAATCTCATCGCAGCATCGGCTCGTCTGGCGGCTCTTCTGATGGAAGGTGACTCACCGGCGGCAATTGAAACACGGAGGGTAAGAGAACTTCTTCAAACAGCTCTCGCGCAACAGGATGCATACTCCTACAGTCGAGACAGGATCCATTCAACTCCTTGCCCAAGCCGGAGCCCGAGTTACAGTAAGCATATGGAATCCGCAGATATGTCAAGCAATGCTTAACGCCACAACCGGCCATACAGGCATGAGCCGGTGCGGGTTGGAGCCCTTAACTTGGCAGATCATGAGAGGATTCGTCAAGAGGCGGAACGAGCAGTTCAAATGGCAGCAGATCAGGCGGCTAATCAAACTTTTTCGGCTTATCCAGCAACCTCGGTCGAGGCAGGAGTGGCCACAAGAACCAAGGCGTTCCTTGCTTGGTGCCGGCCATACGTAATGAGCGTTTGCCAAAGGACTTTAAGGGGACTCGTAAGGTGCCTAATTACACGGCTGACTTACAGCCCGGGGCTTGGATTGAGAGTTATGAGATGGCTATGGAGTTATTGGAGGTCAGCGATGCAGCAATGGCCAAGTATTTCACTATGATGTTAGATGGAACATCTCATACTTGGTTGAAGGGATTACCACCCAATTCTATCGGCTCATGGGCGGAGTTGAAGGCCCGGTTCATACAGAACTTTAAAGACACGTGTAAGCAGCCTATGTAGATTGTGGACCTGACCAATTGCAAGCAAGAGGATGGTGAATCCACAACCCATTGTGTTGGGGACATTACTACCAGTATGACCCGCCCAGGAGGGGCTGGGTCAGCCCTAATGGTGGGTTACATAAGAAGCCCGATAAACATTCAAGATGATAGTTTACTAAACGTATAGAAGGCCCAAAGGCCTGGGGCCGGCTTAAGGCCTGATACTGTAAACCACCGTATGTAAGGAAAGACTTGTAAAGAAAGGCATGTAAAGGAAGTCACCGAGCCGGACACGATTATGAGCCGGCTGGGACTCTGTAGGCCACCAGGCGTCAACCCGTGTATATAAGGGGACGACCCGGTCGTAGTTTAGGACAAGAAACAACCAAGTCGATAACCAAGCCGGTGAGTTGAGCCCCTTGGAGATCGAAACCTCAGCAATACCAATCCCAACTAGACGTAGGCTTTTACCTTCATCGTTAGGGGCTGAACTAGTATAAAAACTCTCCCGTGTGTCCTTTGTCCCGACTAACCCCTTTAAGCTTCCTAGTGCGATGGCCCTACGACTAAGTACTTGCTCTAGGACATCTGTTGTGTCAATTCCACGACAGTTGGTGGCCACCGTGGGGCCAGCGCACGGTGGATTTGAGTTCTTGAAGGGCAACTTCGAAGGGCTCAAGGGATACGCTATGGGCCGGATGACCAAGAGTCGTCGCGGCAAACTCTACATCAACGACGAAGGCTGGGGCCCCGAGGCTGGCTCGATCGAGTACGGGTACCGGGTCCCCTTCGGCAGAATTCACGTATTCATCGGCCGGATCGGCGAGTCAAGCCCTGAGCCGGACGTCCACATCAACCTCATCGAAACGGCTCAGCGCACCGGGTCCGCCCGTGTTTAATCTGTCGTGAAGCATGCCTTCGTAGGCTGCATCCATGGCGGTGAATACTCCGAAGGATCGATGGAAGGCGGGGAGACGGCCATCTGCTCTGATACTGCATCATCAATAGGTGAGACGGACTCGTTGTACCAACTGCAAGACGACATGCTCGGGGGCTGTTCCGATGGCAGCAGTATTCCGGACCCCCTTGAGCCGCTGAATTGGGCCGGAGTCTTCATGGCAGGGACGCAGCCCGGGAAAAACTCCACCGCAGCGGCAGCAGCAGCTACCGGGTCGACAACAGCCAGGTCAGGAGACCCCATGTGCCCCCCGGCTCAGGTTCTAATGGACCTCATGGATAAACTGACGACTTTGTTAACCGCTATGGTAGAACCGGCGGATAAAGCCCAGCACGATGCAGAAGTGGCCCGGAGGAGATGGTGCAAGGTAAAGAAAATCTAGCCGTAGAGTTAACCCAGATGGCAGCAGAACGAGCATCTCTGGATGCTCGTGCTCAGCAGCTTCAAGCAGAAACTTTCTGGCTCTCCGTGGATCTTAATGTGTCAAACGAGGTCATGGGGAGGAGGCATCAGAAAACTCAGTCACGTCTGCCTCTAGCGCTGGATCCAAGGAACCTGTTCCATACACCCGGGGCTGGGGGGAGCAACCCGCCAGAGGCAAACCGGGTCACGACACCCGGTGCACCAGTTCAGCCATGCACCACGGAGCCGCCTCGCGTGAATACAGCTCCTCCTCGTTATGTATCGACACCTCCGGGTCACTTCTCCAACCCTATGGAAAATCTCATCGCAGCGTCGGCTCGTTTGGCAGCTCTCCCAATTGAAACCCGGAGGGTAAGAGAACTACTTCAGACAGCTTTGGCCCAGCAGGATGCATACTCCTACAGTCGAGACAGGATTCATTCAACTCCTCGCCCAAGTCGGTGCCCGAGTTAGAGTAGGCACATGGAGTCCGCAGAGATGTCAAGTAATGCTCAACGCCACAACCGGCCATATAGGCATGAGCTGGTGTGGGCTGGAGCCCTTAACTTGGCGGATCAAGAGAGGATTCGTCAAGAAGCGGAACAGGCGGCTCACCAAGCCTTTTCGGCTTATCCAGCAACCTCGGTTGAGGCAGGAGTGGCCACAAGAACCGGAGGCGTGCCTTGCCTGGTCCCAGCCATACGCAATGAGCGGTTGCCTAAGGATTTCAAGGGGCCTCGTAAGGTGCCTAATTACATGGCTGATCTACAGCCGGGGGCTTGGGTTGAGAGTTATGAGATGGCTATGGAGCTGTTGGAGGTTAGCGATGCTGCAATGGCCAAGTATTTTACCATGATGTTGGATGGAATGGCTCGGACCTGGTTGAAGGGATTGCCACCCAATTCTATCGGATCATGGGCAGAGTTGAAAGCACGGTTCATCCAGAACTTCAAGGACACGTGTAATCAGCCAATGTCGATTGTGGACCTGACCAATTGCAAGCAAGAGGATGGTGAATCTACAACCCATTGGGTGCACCGGGTCAAGGAGATAATACATTCATCTGATAAGATGGATGCCGGCTCAACAGTTTTGATGTTGGAGAAAAATTGCCATTTTGAACCTCTGAAGAAGAAGTTGGGGCAGCTTAAACGTCACTGTAGTGACATGGGAACGTTGATGGTACCTCTTGTCAAGTATGCCGACTCTGATACCACCACGGACCCTGTGTATGATGAAGAAAAGGCAATGAAGGGAAAGAAGAACGGCAATGGTAAGGGTCACCAGCATAACCCGGCGAATCAAGGAGGTAATAAACGTAAGGCTGATGAGTTTGTTGCTAATACTAATGCGCAGGGTGGTAATCAGCGGCGCAAGGGCAGACAACCCCCTTGATCGGGGGGTTAGGCCCCACCCTTGAGAAGTTGTTGAATGAACCTTGTCCAAAGCACGGCACCCGGGAGAAACCAGCCACCCACTTATGGAAGGATTGCACGATCATGAAGGCATTTAAAAATCCAAATGCATTTGACGGGGGTCACGGCCCAGGCGGCGGCTCAGGTGGAGGCGGCTTTCAGGGCCCGGGAACCGGTTCAAGCGGAGGAGGTTTTTGACGGTCAGGGTTATCCTGGTCACCAAGGAGGATATAATCAGCAACACGGCCAAGGGAATCAGCAGCAGCAGCAGCAATCCGGCTATCAGAGCAACCCGAAGTAGTTGAGTAGAGGACAGTATCATGTCTTTACTACCAGTTTTGTAAGAGGGATCAGAAACTCCACAAGAGGGCCGTCAATGCCGTTGAGCCGGCAATTCCACGTTATTTACGTTGGTCGGAGCAGCCTATTGTGTGGAGCAGAGAGGATCACCCGCCCCGGGTTGATAATCCGGGTCACCTGGCTTTGGTAGTAACACCTCAGGTTGGTGGGTATAAGTTTACTAAGGTACTCATGGATGGAGGCAGCAGCATCAACATCCTCTACTATGAGACGTTCCGCCGGATGGGATTGACGGATAAAAATCTTAAACAATCCAACACTGTTTTTCATGGTGTGGTACCTGGTAAATCGGCATACCCAGTTGGGAAGATTGAGCTGGAAGTAGCCTTTGGGGATGAGTATGACTCCAAAGCAGAAAAATTAACCTTTGAAGTGGTTAACATCAAAAGCCCATACCATGCTCTGTTTGGGCGGCCGACTTATGCCAAGTTCATGGCTCGGCCATGTCACGTATATTTGCAGCTCAAGATGTCGGGTCATAAGGGCACCATTACAGTACATGGGAGCCGGAAGATAGCATTGGAATGTGAAGAAGGTGATGCCGCCTATGCTGAATCTGTTTGTGCAACAGAGGAGTTAAAATTCTATAAGGATCATGTTGACCCGGCGGACATGACGTCATTAAAGTAACCAACAACAGAGCATGAGCTAGAGTTGAAATTCAAATCAGCTGATGACACTAAGATGGTTGACTTCGTACCGGGCAACTCATCCAAACAGTTCATCATCAGCGCAAACTTGGATCCGAAATAGGAAAGCGCGCTCATCGAGTTCATCTGTGAGAACCAGGACATCTTTGCATGGAAACCTTCAGACATGCCGGGTGTCCCGAGGGAACTCGCTGAGCACACTCTTAATATCGATCCAAAGTTCAAACCTGTCAGACAGTTTCTCTGACGGTTCAATGAAGAAAGGCGCAAGGCCATCGAAGAAGAGGTGGCCCGGCTTTTGGCAGCCGGCTTCATTGTGGAGGTATTTCACCCAGAATGGTTAGCTAACCCGGTGCTTGTACTCAAAAAGAATGGCACCTGGCGTATGTGTGTGGATTACACAGATTTGAACAAGGCTTGTCCGGCTGATCCTTTTGCCCTCCCCCATATTGATCAGATCATTGATGTTATGGCGGGTTGTGCACGGTTGAGTTTCTTAGAGGCTTATTCCGGTTATCATCAGATTAAGATGGCAGTCAAGGATCAAGAGAAGGAAGCTTTTATAACTCCTTTTGGAGCTTTCTGCTATGTGTCTATGCCTTTTGGGCTTAGGAGTGCCTAGGCGACTTAGCAGCGGTGTGTGCAGAATTATCTTCACGATCAAATTGGGCGCAATGTTCATGCTTATGTGGATGATATAGTGGTGAAATGCAGGGAAGAGAAAACCTTGGTCATAGACCTGAAAGAGACTTTTGATAATCTTCGGGTTTACGAGATGATGCTTAACCCGTCCAAGTGTGTTTTTGGAGTGCCCGCCGGCAAGCTCTTGGGTTTTTTGGTGTCTAACCGAGGTATTGAAGCTAACCCGGAGAAAATCAAGGAAATTACATCTCTAGCCAAACCAACCTGCGTCAATGTTGTTCAGTGACTGGCGGGTCGTGTGGCTGCTTTGAGCCGGTTCATAAGCCGGTTAGGGGAAAAGGCTATGCCTCTATATCAGTTGATGAAGAAAACGGATGTTTTTGTTTGGAGCGATGCTGCGAACGCTACTTTTGAGGATCTGAAGGCACAACTGGCTGAGTCGCCGGTCCTAGCTGCTCCAATTGATAAAGAGCCGCTATTGTTATACGTGGCTGCCAACTCACGGGCTGTTAGTGTGGCTATGGTGGTAGAGCGCAAGGAGGCTAGCAAAGAGCATCCGGTTCAGCGGCCAGTTTATTATGTCAGTGAAGTGGTAATTGAGTCTAAGCAACGATATCCACATTGGCAGAAGCTTGTGTATGGGGTATACATGGCAAGCCGGAAGCTTAAGCATTACTTTCAGGGACATCCAATCACTGTGGTTAGCTCTGCTCCTTTGGGAGACATTATTCAAAACAGAGAAACCACGGGGCGGGTCGCCAAGTGGGCAATTGAGCTTGGGTCTCATGGGTTGAAGTATGTTCCACGTACTGCAATTAAGTCTCAATCCCTGGTTGACTTCATTAATGATTGGACAGAGATGCAGATGCCGGAAGAGAAGCCGAACAACACATATTGGACTATTCATTTTGATGGATCCAGGCAATTGGAAGGCTCGGGGGCTGGAGTCATGTTAACTTCGCCACGAGGTGATAAATTTTGTTATGTGTTGCAGTTAATGTTTCCATGCACTAACAACGCAGCAGAGTATGAAGCCTTGCTCAGTGGTCTTCGAGTGGCAAAGGAGATGAGCTTGAGCCGGGTCAGATGTCTTGGTGACTCAGATCTAGTGGCTCAACAGGTATCTGGCAAGTGGGATTCCAAAGACCCTCTCATGGCGGCTTATCGCCGAGAGGTCGATGCTGTTGCAGGATATTTTAAAGGTTATCAGGTGGAACATATTGACCGTCGAAAGAACGAAGCGGCTGATGCTTTAAGCCGGCTAGGGTATCAGCGTAAGCCGGTGCCACCCAACACCTTTTTGGATGTTTTGCATAACCCCTCTGTCAAGTTGCCCACAGAAGAAGATTTAGTTGTTCCTGACCCGGAGGCGCAGTTGGTAGCTGCTCTTCATGTCATCCCAGATTGGACGGTGACGTTCTTGGCTTACATGACCCGGGGAGAGTTGCCAGCAGATGAGACCCTGGCTCGGCAGATAACCCGGCGATCTAAGTCCTTAACGATTTCGGATGGAGAGTTATTTCATCGCAGTGTTTCCGGAGCGTTTCAACGATGTGTTTCCCTCGAAGAAGGTCAAGAAATCCTTCATGAGATCCATTAAGGCGATTGCGGTCATCACGCCGGGTCAAAATCTTTAGTGGCCAACGCGTTTCGTCACGGTTTTTACTGGTTGATGGCTCACGCTGATGCAGAAGATCTGGTCAGTAGATGTGATGGATGTCAAAAATTTGCACGACGAGCGCATGTGCCGGCTCAAGAGCTCCGGATGATTCCAATCACTTGGCCGTTTGCGGTTTGGGGGCTTGACATGGTGGGACCTTTCAAAAGGTCTAAGGATAAAAAGACACATCTCTTAGTGGCAGTTGATAAGTTTAATAAGTGGGTTGAGGCAGAGCCTGTGAGTAAGTGTGATGCAGCCACGGCGGTTCAGTTCATGAAAAAATTAATCTTCCGTTTCGGTTTTCCACACAGTATTATCACAGACAATGGCACTAATCTGTCTCAGGGGGCTATGGAAGTGTTTTGTCAGCGAGAGCACATCCGCCTTGATGTTTCTTCTGTAGCTCATCCTCAATCCAATGGTCAAGCTGAGAGAGCCAATCAGGAAATTCTGAAAGGGCTAAAACCCTGGCTTGTGGTTCCTTTACAGCGAACGCCGGGTTGTTGGGTAGAGGAGTTACCCTCAGTGTTATGGAGCATCAATACTACGCCCAACAGGTCTACGGGTTACACACCCTTCTTCATGGTTTATGGAGCAGAGGCAGTGTTGCCTAGTGACATCCCTCATGACTCGCCCCGTGTTGCGGCTTATGTTGAAGCTAACAATGAAAAAGCCAGACAGGATGCGCTTGACTTGCTGGATGAAGAAAGGGACTTAGCAGCAGCACGGTCAGCAATTTATCAACAGGACCTGCATCGTTATCACAGCCGCCGGGTTAAGTCCAGGACTTTTTAGGAAGGCGACTTGGTGCTCCGGCTCATCCAGGATCTTTCAGATGCACACAAGTTATCCCCACCTTGGGAGGGACCCTTTGTGATCAGTAAAAACTTAAACAATGGGTCATACTACCTCGTTGACGTTCGAGAGCATGCAGACTCATGTAAGTCGGAAGAGGAGACCCGCCGGTCATGGAACATTGCTCAACTTCGGCCATATTACACCTGAGCCACCGGCTCTCAACATGTACATATGTTCACGTTGTATATACTATGATAAGCAATAAAGTAAGACCATCGGTCTCTTTTCTTTTCACAGACTATACATCTTCATTATTTCTTACTTACAAATGACTATTAAGGAGCTAATCATATCTGAATAAAGTTTAACCTTTTTGGTCCGGCTTATGATCGTATCCGAATCTAGCTGCAAATCTCAAGGTCACTTGGGGGCTTCCTATTCAAACATAGGTCGTATTCGAACCAAAGAGAACATAGCTGTCATAACCCTCTTTATCGGCTCAAGGCCAAACTCACTTGGGGGCTTCTTGATCGTATCCAAATCACAGCTTAACCCCTTTTGAGTCCGACTTGGATTGTATTCGAATCATGGTCGTTAAAAACCTCTCAAGGTCATTTGGGGGCTTCCTGTTCAAACATAGGTCGTGTTCGAACCAAAGAGAACATAGTTGTCGGTACACTCTTGATCGGCGCAACGCCAAAGCCACAGGGGGCTATATGGTCGTATTTGAACCTTAGCTTAACCCCTTTGGTCCGGTTTACTGATCGTATTCGAATCAGAAACCCCCAGCCTTTTGAATACAGAGTTAAAATTATGTTTATTATCTGTTGCTTGCCTTTTAGCTTTTGTTGTTTCAATATTACAAATAAGATAGCCTGGTTTTCTTCACCAGCTCAATTATTGAACAACACAGCCGCCCGAGTTATTCAAGCCGGTGGCTCAAGGATCCAAAGCTACAAGCTACTAAGATATGATGATCATTGAGTATTCAAGAAGTATTTACTTTTCATACATATTGAATTATCAAGTTCACCACCCGGATTATTAAACCCGGTGATCTAAGGATCAACAAGGACAAGGTATGATTCTTACTTATACGCGCTAACCCGCTGCGTTAACTCAAGAATTCGTATTAACCCTTATCCTTTCTTTATATTTGTGTCTGTTTTTTATTGAGGTAAATATATTGGCTGTAAATTAGGGTGTTTAAGCCCATTTGGTTCTAAACCGCCTTGCTAGTCTTTTTCTTGTATTCACAGGAACAGAGTTCAATTATCACAGAGACAAACATTAAACGATGCACACATTGACATCTGGAAGCAGATTCACATAGAAGTAATTTATGCATGACGGCATAAGCAAACATGCGGTGTTTTAGCAACTAAAGTTATTACAAGGCTTTACAAGCCTATGAAGATGATCATCGTCCCTCCCTCGCCGGTTCACCACCTTCTGTTTGCTGGAAGTTGGATTTTAACCAATCAAAGCCGTTCATGGTGAAAAATTCGGCTTCGTCGTCAATCAGGCCGACCGGGTCAATTTCCGGGGCAAAAGTATCTTCTCTCACTGGTGGGATCAGATCTGCTACTTTGTATGAAGGAGTGCCATCTTCTTATTTTCACTATCAAAACCTGGCTGGTACTTGTCAACATTGGTGTCATCTCCAAGACTAGTCGCCTGAGGCCGGACTTCGCGTACACACGCTATGAATTCATCCTGATCAAACGGAGACACGTCCTCCTTCACAGTAGGGTAACCTCTTGCTACGTCCGCCGGGTCTAGGTCTGGAACCCAAGCCTTGGAGTGGCTTAGGGCAGTCAAAGATCCGGCTCACGCGCAGGAGCGTTTTACTTCTTGGAATCTAGCAGGAAGGATGGACAGCTTCTTCAGGACATCGCTAAGCCGGTTGGGTCCTTGATTTGCAGGAGAGATAGCGGCCAGAGCTCGTCGTGCACCAATATACAATTGTTCAACCAAGGTGTATACTGCCTTCAGTTTAATCAACGGGTCTTGGCTCAGATTTTTACTTCGTGGACCTGAATATATTTTTAACAGAGTAAGTTGGCGGATTATACTCCGGTTTGGCAAAAATGATGCGAAAGGTCAAATCAGGCAGCTTACCAAAGATAGCAGCAACCATCTGAGACACCCGGCCCTTTAAACCGTTCAGCTCTGTTGAAATTTCTTTTAGAGCTGTTTCGGCCGTCTCAGCTCGTCGGGTCAGAAGTGTTTTCTCATTTTCCCAAACCTTCTCCTTGGCAGCAAAGCTGGTCTTCAAATTTTCCGTTGCAGAAAGGCTCATTTGCAGTTTGGAAGTGGAAGATTTGATTTCGGTCTCCTGACTTGCTAGCCGGTCTTTGCATCCGACAATTGAGAGTTCAATTCAGACAAGGCATTCTGTGAAATGTTCAGATAAGTCAGGACTTGGTTTCAAATTCAAATATTCAAATTCAAGATTCAAGTCTCAAAGTACTTTACGAGTAAACCACTTGACACATGGGGGCTAATGTATGCCAAATCGAAGTTTTACGACTCTACAAACATATTTAAAGTCCCAAGTCCCTTACAAAGTAACAGCACTTGGCACTTGGGGGCTAATGTATGCAGTTCAGCAAATTTATCAAGGTTAAACCGGAGGATTGAGTATTTTGAAGACGGTTTTTAATTCTAAAGTATCGATTCATTGATGGTTAAAATAAACCGGTCCTTGGGGACTATAGGTGAAGTTTTTGTTTCTATCAATATCAGGCAAAGATTCAGAGGTAAAAGTCTCGGACTGTACTTTAAGCCTACATGTTATTCTGTTTCCCTCATAATCTGAAGACTTGGGGGCTGAAGGAATATTAGTAAACCGGAAACAACATACCTCATACTTCAACTGAAGCTGCTTGACCATCTCGATCTCAGACTCACGACTGGAGTGTACATGACTAAGATAGCCGGATAAGATATCACTGGCATTGAGATGGTCATAATTGGCAACATCAAAGTGAACCTTCTGCCTCTCCAATGCTTCTTGCTTTGCTGTGCACTGAGCCAACACCGTTGGGTTCCCCGGCTCAACAAAGCGGCTCCCAGTAATTTGAACATCTTGAACACGTGGAGACGGCGGGTCGGTTGAGCTTGACGGTCCAGATGTAGAAGGATTCATAGTGGCTTTGTCAAGGGACGGCTCCGGAGGATTTGCTTCATTGACAATAGGCGGGTCTTCTGGGGCGTCAGTTAATGGAGAAGGCGGCCTAGCCGGGTCAGATGCTAGTACTGGCGGGTCTTCCGCCGGTTTTGCTGCCTTCGCCTTCTTGGATTTAGCCTGGCCGCTAAGGAAAAAATATTGCAGGGTAGTCAGCATCAAGATACAATTGATCAACCCAGAAAAAAGAGGATTTCTGATAACCCAGGAGCAGTCTTGAAAGACGGAAATTGTGTTTGTGATGAGTCGCCTAAGGAACGAGACACCTCCTGAAAAGGTAAAAGAAAGGAGTTAAAAGAAATACAAGGAGCAGGATTCATTAAAACAAGTTAAGGACGGTAATAAGTAATCCTCATTTGGGCGTTTCCGAGGGGTCTGTTGAAGGACAACAGCCGGTTCATCTTCAATCTCAACTTCGCGGTGGCTTTCATGTTGTTGCTTTTTCAAATGAAAGTTGGGATCCAAGTGAGCTAAGGGGTTAGAAAACCTTACTTTACGGATCACTCATCGAACTTTGTGTCTTGGTAAGGGCTCTGAGTCGGAGGAAATGATAGTTACCTCTACTTCCACGGCCTGACTGGCCCAGTGTCATTCTGGTAAGGATCAGTGTCAATAAGATTGTTAAAAAATTGGCCAAGGGAATCAAGGGTTACCTCCGAGTCAGACATGTCATCAAGTTTCATTAAATCTTCAACAGTGGCTTTCTTCTTCTTCTTCGTTCTCCGGGTCGTCTTCTTGGTGTTCGTGGCGGCGGCTTTCGCCTTCTTGGCAGCCTCGTGGTCATATTTCACCTTCCAAAAGTCAGAATTGGCCTGCAAAGACAAGAAGAAAGATCAGTGCTAAAGTAGTATAGCTGGGCAAAACACAAAGGAAAAGATATCAGAATATAATTACTTCTGGTACCGGGTTAAGCTGGCAGAAGGGATTTAACCCAACAATGTTGCAGTCTTCATATTTCCTGTTCACCAAAAGGTTTGACATTGAAACAATGTCTTCTTCGGTGAGTTCAACTGGGCTGTGACGAAGAGAGTCGTCCGGGCCTCCACCGTATTCATACATCAGTTTTGATCGATGGCTTTATGGAATAAGCCGCCATGAGATCCAGCAGCGGGTCAGATCTACTCCGGTTAAACCGTTCCCCAACAAAGCGTTGATTCTTCTGATGGATGGAAGCAGCCTCTTGCGTTCAGCGACGGTGAGTTTATCCGTAAGGGTGAACTTGGAGTCAAGACGACCGGGGCGGTAACCCGGCAGCGGCTTCTCGTTTGCTGGAGAGATATCCTGACAGTAAAACCAAGTTTGGTTCCAGTCCTTTAGGTGACTTGGTAAAACTATGAGAGGGAAGACAGCACCCTGACGGCGCTGAATTAAGATGCCTCCAAGTTCTAAGCTGGGACCGTTGGTGCATTCGTTCTGCCGATTTAGATAAAAGTACTCTCTAAACAGCTCTACGATCGGCTCTTGCTGAAGATACACCTCACAAAGAACTTGGAAATTACAAATATTAGATAGGGAATTGGGTCCAAGATCCTGAGGATGGAGTTTGAAAAAATGAAGGACCTCTCTGAAGAATTTTGAATCGGGCGGTGAGAAGCCACGGTTCATGTGGTCAGTGAAGACAATCACTTCTCCGTCTTTTGGATTGGGGCGTTCTTCCTCCGGGTCAGGAGCACGATAAGACATGACAGTTTTTGAAGGCAGAAACCCAATGACGAAGAACTCTTTTAATCGTTCCTCAGTTATGGATGAGGGGACCCAATTACAGACGGTGGGTGTCTTTGACGGCATGACGTGTAAGGGACTGAAAAAGGAAAAACAACATGCCGGTTCAATTAACAGTTAAAGGTTGAAGTTGTAAAACAAGTAACGGTGGCTTAAACTAAGGGCTAATGACATATAAGGAAAAGAAAGCCGGAGTGGTAAGCCGCCATGACTACAGATTTTCTCAGAAAACAGATTCAGCTAAGTGTTGGCATAAACAAGTTTCACCAAGCTATCATTACTATTTTGGATCAAATGGCTGTCCCAAAAAGAAAATATTCTAGACCTAAAACTCCAGTACAGATGAGTTTATCAGCTAACAAAGCATCTATAGAGGAGAAAGAGATCTACTGCTATCTAAAATGAATGCCAAACAGCTACGGCAGCAGTTCTACACTATCGGATGATCAGGAAAGGGCATCAGAGGTGAAATCTACCAAGAGTCTATGACGAACACCAACGAACACGGACGAACTCGAGAAGCCGTAATGCAGATCTAAGGAAGAGAAGGAAAGGGACTTACAGATGCAGGTCTACTGCGGAGGTTCGTCGCGTTTCTCTGGTCAAATCAGGTCGAGGCAGCAGCCTGAGGTGAAGAAGACGAGGAGGTCTGCAGCGGTGGCGGCGGCAGAGCTTGAGCGGCAGCGAAACAGCGAGAGGAGGAAGACGACCGAAGGAGGAGAATGAAAAAGACCTAAGTCATACCTATTTATAAGGGAGTGCGCGAACAGGCGGGCGCGAAAACCAAGGAGACCCGAATAATTATTATCCAAATAAACGGACGCCTCGATTCTTGGAAGGCATTAAAAAATGAAAGATCCGTTGGAAGATGATGTCATGAAAGTTTTTTATGTTTTTAGAAGATGACGTCACGGAGGGTTACAGAAGTTTTCAGACAGAGGATGGATTCCACCTAAGTATTGAAGATTGACAAAGAAAAAAGTTCAAAGTCAACTTGGGGCCTAATGTTGGGGATATTACTACCAGTATGACCCGCCCAGGAGGGGCCGGGTCAGCCCTAATGGCGGATTACATAAGAAGCCCGATAAACATTCAAGATGATAGTTTACTAAACGTATAGAAGGCCCAAAGGCCTGGGGCCGGCTTAAGGCCTGATATTGTAAACCACCGTATGTAAGGAAAGACTTGTAAAGAAAGGCATGTAAAGGAAGTCACCGAGCCAGACACGATTATGAGTCGACCGGGACTCTATAGGCCACCAGGCGTCAACCCGTGTATATAAGGGGACGACCCGGTCGCAGTTTAGGACAAGAAACAACCAAGTCGATAACCAAGCCGGCGAGTTGAGCCCCTTGGAGATCGAAACCTCAGCAATACCAATCCCAACTAGACGTAGGCTTTTACCTTCATCGTAAGGGGGGCGAACTAGTATAAAAACTCTCCCGTGTGTCCTTTGTCCTGACTAACCCCTTTAAGCTTCCTAGTGTGATGGCCCTATGACTAAGTCCTTGCTCTAGGACATCTACTGTGTCAATTCCATGACACATTGGGTGCGCCGGGTCAAGGAGATAATACATTCATCTGATAAGATGGATGCCGGCTCAGTAGTCTTGATGTTGGAGAAAATTTGCCATTTTGAACCTCTGAAGCAAAAGCTAGGGCGGCTCAAGCATGATTGTAATGACATGGGAACGTTGATGGCGGCTCTCGTCAAGTATGCTGATTCTGATACTAACAAGGACCCGGTGTCTGACGAAGAAAAGGCAACGAAGGGAAAGAAGAACGGCAACGGCAAGGGTCACCAGCATAACCCAGCGAATCAAGGAGGTAATAAACGTAAGGTTGATGAGTTTGTTGCTAACACCAATGCACAGGGAAGAAATCAACGGCGCAAGGGCAGACAGCCCCCTCGGTCGGGCGGGTCAGGTCCCACCCTTGAGCAATTATTGAGTGAGCCTTGTCCAAAACACGGCACCCGGGAGAAGCCAGCCACCCACCTGTGGAAAGATTGTACGATCATGAAGGCGTTTAAAAATTCAAACGCGTTTGATGGAGGTCCCGGCCCAGGTGGCGGCTCAGGTGGAGGCGGTTTCCAAGGCCCGGGCGCCGGCTTAGGTGGAGGAGGATTCCACGGTCAGGGCCATCCTGGTAACCAAGGAGGGTATAATCCGCAACCCAGCCAAGGTAATCAGCAGCAACAGTCCTTATATCAGAGCAATCCGAAGCAGCTGAATAGTGGGCAATAGCATGTATTCACCACTAGCTTATGTAAGAGAGATCAGAAACTTCACAAGAGGGTCGTCAATGTCGTTGAGCCAGCGGTTCCACGTTACTTACATTGGTCAGAACAGCCTATTGTGTGGAGCAGAGAGGATCACCCACCCCGGGTCGATAATCTAGGTCACTTGGCTTTGGTGGTGGCACCTCAAGTTGGTGGATACAAATTCACTAAAGTGCTCAAGGATAGAGGCAGCAGCATCAACATCCTCTAGTATGAGACGTTCCGCTAGATGGGATTGACTGATAAGTGTCTTAAACAATCCAACACTGTTTTTCACAGTGTGGCTCCTGGCAAGTCGGCATACCCAGTGGGTAAGATTGAACTGGAAGTAGCCTTTGGGGATGAGTATGACTCCAGAGCAGAAAAATTAACATTTGAGGTGGTTAAGATCAAAAGCCCGTATCATGCTCTGTTTGGACGGCCGGCTTATGCCAAATTCATGGCTCGGCCATGTTATGTGTATTTGCAGCTTAAGATGTCGGGTTATAAGGGCACCATTACAGTACACGGGAGCCGGAAAATAGCTTTGGAGTGTGAAGAAGGTGATGCCGCCTATGCTGAATCTGTCTGTGCAACAGAAGAGTTAAAATTTTACAAAGATCATGTTGACCCGGGAGACATGACATCATTGAAGAAACCAACAATAGAGCATGAGCCGGTGTTGAAGTTCAAATCAGCTAATGACACGAAGATGGTTAACTTTGTGCCTGGCGACTCATCCAAGAAGTTCATCATCAGTGCTAATTTTGATCCAAAATAGGAAAGCGCACTCATCGAGTTCATCCGTGAGAACCGGGACATCTTCACATGGAAACCTTCAGACATGCTAGGTGTCCCGAGGGAACTCGCTGAGCACACTCTCAATATTGATCCAAAGTTTAAACCTGTCAGACAATTTCTCCGACGGTTCAATGAAGAAAGGCGCAAGGCCATTGGAGAAGAGGTGGCCCAGCTTTTGGCAGATGGGTTCATTGTAGAAGTCTTTCACCCAGAGTGGTTAGCAAACCCGGTGCTTGTACTCAAAAAGAATGGCACCTGGCGTATGTGTGTGGATTACACCGATCTGAACAAGGCTTGTCCGGCTGATCCTTTTGCCCTCCCCCATATCGATCAGATCATTGATGCTACGGCGGGTTGCGCACGTTTGAGTTTCTTGGATGCTTATTCCGGTTATCATCAGATCAAGATGGCAGTCAAGGATCAGGAGAAGACGGCTTTTATCACTCCTTTTTGAGCTTTCTGCTATGTGTCTATGCCTTTGGGGCTTAAGAGTGCCCAGGCGACTTACCAACGGTGTGTGCAGAATTGTCTTCACGATCAAATTGGCCATAATGTTCGTGCTTATGTGGATGATATAGTGGTAAAATCCAGGAAAGAGCAAACCTTGGTCACAGATCTGAAAGAGACTTTCAATAATCTCCTGGTCTACAAAATGATGCTTAACCCGACCAAGGGTATTTTTGGAGTCCCAGCCCGCAAGCTCTTGGGTTTTTTGGTGTCTAACCGAGGTATTGAGGCTAACCCGGAGAAAATCAAGGCAATTACATCCCTGGCCAAACCAACATGCATCAATGACGTTCAACGACTGGCGAGCCGTGTTCCTGCTTTGAGCTGGTTCATAAGCCGGTTAGGGGAGAAGGCAATGCCTCTGTATCAGATGATGAAGAAAACAGATGATTTTGTTTGGAGTGATGCTGCAAACTCTGCTTTTGAAGATCTGAAGACACAGCTTGCTGAGCCGCCGGTCCTGGCTGCTCCAGTTGAGAAAGAGCCGCTGCTGTTATACGTGGCCGCTAACTCATGAGCTGTTAGTGTGGCCATTGTGGTGGAGCGCAAGGAGGCTGGCAAGGAGCATTCGGTTCAACGGCCGGTTTACTACGTCAGTGAGGTGCTAATTGAATCCAAGCAACGATATCCACATTGGCAGAAGCTCGTATATGGGGTGTTCATGGCAAGACAGAAGCTTAAGCATTATTTTCAGGGACATCCAATCACCGTGGTTAGCTCTGCTCCTTTGGGAGACATCATTCAAAACAGAGAAGCCACTGGACGAGTCGCCAAGTGGGCAATTGAGCTTGGATCTCATGGGTTGAAGTATGTGCCACGTACTGCAATCAAATCTCAAGCACTGGTTGACTTCATTAATGACTGAACAGAGATGCAGATGCTAGAAGAGAAACCAGACAACACGTATTGGACTATTCATTTTGATGGGTCCAGACAGTTGGAAGGCTCGGGGGCTGGAGTTGTGTTAACCTCTCCGTGAGGTGACAAATTTTGTTATGTGTTACGGTTGATGTTTCCTTGCACTAACAACGCAGCAGAGTATGAAGCCTTGCTCCATGGTCTTCGAGTGGCAAAAGAGATGAGTTTGAGTCGGGTCAGATGTCTTGGCGACTCAGATCTAGTGGCTCAACAGGTATCAGGAAAGTGGGATTCCAAGGACCCTCTCATGGCGTCTAATCGCCGGGAGGTTGATGCTGTTGTAGGGCATTTTAAAGGTTATCAGGTGAAGCACATTGACCGTCGAAAGAACGAAGCGGCTGATGCTTTAAGCCGGTTGGCGTCTCAGGGTAAGCCGGTACCACCTAACACCATTGTGGATGCTTTGCATAACCCGTCTGTCAAGTTGCCCACAGAAGAAGATTTAGTTGTTCCTGACCCGGAGGCGCAGTTGGTGTCAGCTCTTCATGTCATCCCAGATTGGACAGTGCCGTTCTTGGCTTACATGACCCGGGGAGAGTTGCCAGTGGATGAGACCCTGGCTCGACAGATAACCCGGCGGTCTAAGTCAATGACGATTTCGGATGGAGAATTATACCATCGCAGTGTCTCCGGAGCGTTTCAGCAGTGTGTTTCCCCCGAAGAAGGTCAAGTAATACTTTGTGAGATCCATGAAGGTGATTGTGGTCATAATGCCGGGTCAAAATCTCTAGTGGCCAAGGCTTTTCGTCATGGTTTTTATTGGTTGACGGCTCACGCTGATGCAGAGGATCTAGTCAGCAGATGTGATGGATGTCAAAACTTTGCACGACGAGCGCATGTGTCTGCTCAAGAGCTCCGGATGATTCCAATCACTTGGCCTTTTTCGTGTCTGGGGGCTTGACATGGTGGGACCTTTCAAAAGGTCTAAGGATAAAATGACACATCTCTTTGTGGCAGTTGATAAATTCACTAAGTGGGTTGAGGCGGAGCCAGTGAGTAAGTGTGACGCGGCCACATCGGTTCAGTTCATCAAAAAGGTGATCTTCTGTTTTGGTTTTCCACGCAGCATTATCACTGACAATGGCACTAATCTGTCCCAAGAGGCATTGGAGAGCACATCCGGCTTGATGTTTCTTCTGTAGCTCATCCTCAATCCAATGGTCAAGCTGAGAGAGCAAATCAGGAAATTTTGAAAGGTCTCAAACCCCATCTTATGGTTCCCTTACAGCGAATGCCGTGTTGTTGGGTAGAGGAATTACCTTCGGTGCTGTGGAATATCAACACCACACCTAACAGGTCTACAGGTTACACACCTTTCTTCATGGTTTATGGAGCAGAAGCGGTGTTGCCTAGTGACATCCGTCATGACTAGCCCCATGTGGCGGCTTATGTTGAAGCTAATAATGAACAAGCCATACAGGATGCACTTGACTTGTTGGATGAAGAAAGAGACTTAGCAGTGGCTCGGTCAGCAATTTATCAATAGGACCTACGCCGTTATCAAAGCCGCCGTGTCAAATCCAGGACTTTTCAAGAAGGCGACCTGGTGCTCTGGTTCATCCAGGATCTGTCAGATGCGCACAAGCAGGTAAGGACCCTTTGTGGTCAGCAAGAACTTAAACAACGGGTCGTATTACCTCATTGATGTTCAAGAACACAAATATTCACGTAAGTCGGAGGAGGAGACCCGCTGGCCATGGAACATTGCTCAACTTCGGCCATACTACACCTGAGCTACCGGCTCTCATCATGTACATACTTTAACATTGTATATACCATGATAAGTAATAAAGTAAGACCATCAGTCTCTTTTCTTTTCAAAGATTATGCATCTTTGTTATTTCTTATTCTCAAATGACTATTAAGGAGCTGATCATATTTGAATCAAGTCTAACCTTTTTTGGTCCGGCTTATGATCATATTCGAATCTAGCTGCAATTATCATTGTCACTTGGGGGCTTCCTGTTCAAACATAGGTCGTATTCGAACCAAAGAGAACATAACTGTCGTAACCCTCTTGATCGGCTCAAGGCCGAATTCACTAGGGGGCTTCTTGAACGTATCTGAATTATAGCTTAACCCCTTTTGGCTCCGACTTGGATTGTATTTGAATTAGGGTCGTTAAAAACCTCTCAAGGTCATTTGGGGGCTTCCTGTTCAAACATAGGTCGTATTCGAACCAAAGAGAACATAGCTGTCGGTACCCTCTTGATCGGTGCAATGCCACACCCACTGGGGGCTATATGGTTGTATTCGAACCTTAGCTTAACCCCTTTGGTTCGGTTTACTGATTTTATTCGAATCAGAAGCCACGAACCTTTAAATATAAGGTTAAATCATACTTGTTAACTTTTATTTGCCTTTGAGTTTCTTGTTGCAAATAATTAGCATGATCTTCTTCGCCGGTTTGTCTATTTGACAACATGGCTACCAAGGTATGCCGATCATTGAAGTATTCAAAGGTATTGATTTCTCAGAAAGATTGAGTTATCGGCTTCATTACCCGGGTTACTCAAGCCGGTGGTCTAAGGATCAAAGGTACAAGTGTGGCTATTATTTATATATATAATTGCCTACTGCATTAACTAAAGAGTTAGTTTCAGCCCTTGTCCTTTATTCATATCTGCTTTCTGTTTTCTATTATGATAAACATATTGGATATAAGCCGGGTGTTTTAACCCGTTCGGTTCTAAGCCGCCAAGCCAGTCTTTTCTTGTCTCTCCAGGGAACAGATTTAAAGTGTTGCAGAAACAATCATCAAATATAATGCATATATGGCCATCAGGAAACACGGAGTCACATATAGTGTTTTATGCACGATGGCATAAGCAAGGCATTCAGTGTTTTCACAGCTAACCCATTACACGGCTTTTTATAAGCCAATGAAGATGGTTATTATTCCTCCCTCGCCGGATCACCGCCCTCTGTTGTCTGGAAGTTGGGTTTTGACCAGTCAAAACCATTCACGGCGACGAATTCTGCTTCATCGTCGATCAGGCTTGTCGGGTCAACTTCCGGGGCAAATGTATTTTCTCTTACAGGCGGGATCAAGTACGTCACCTTGTACGAGGGAGTCGCCATGTTCTTATTTTCAGCATCAAAACCCAGCTGATATTTGTCAATATTGGTGTCATCTCCAAGGGTAGTTGCCTAAGGCCGGACTCCGCGCACGCAAGCCATGAAGTCATCGTGCTCAAAGGGAGATTCGTCTTCCTTCACGGTGGGATAGCCTCTGGCCACGTCCGCCGGGTCTAGGTCTGGCACCCAAGCCTTGGAGCGGCTTAGGGCAGTCAAAGCCCCGGCTCGCGCACAGGAGCGTTTTACTTCTTGAATCTAGCAGGCAGGATTGACAGTTTCTTCAGGACGTCGCTGAGCCGGTTGGGTCCTTGATTGGCAGGAGAGATGGCGGCAAGTGCCCGCTGTGTGCCAATATACATTTGTTCTACCAAAGTATACACTGCCTTCAGTTTAATCAAAGGATCTTGGCTCAGATTTTTGCTTCGTGGGCCTGCACATATTTTATACACAAAGTCAGCTGGCGGCTTATACTCCGGATCAGCAAAAAGCACACAAAATTAAAGTCGGACGGCTTACCAAAGATGGCAGCCACCATTTGAGACATTTGGCTCTTTAAACCGTTCAGCTCTGTTGAAATCTCTTCAAGGGCTGTTTCGGCCTTCTCAGCACGTTGGGTCAGAAGCGTTTTTTCCTCTTCCTAGGTTTTCTTCTTGGCAGCGAAGCTGGTCTTTAAATTTTCCGTCTCAGAGAGACTTATTTGCAGTTTGGAGTTAGCAGATTTGATTTCTGCCTCCTGACTCGCTAGCCGGGTCTTCGCATTAGTCAATTGCGAGTTCAATTCAGATAAGGCATTCTGCAAAACATTTAGATGAGTCAAGATTTTGCTTTAAGTTCAAAAATCAAGATTCAAGTCTCAAGTACTTTACAAAAAACCACTTGACACTTGGGGGCTAATGTATACCAAATCAAATTTTTATGACTCTAAAGACATACTTTAAGTCCCAAGTACCTCACAAAGTAACATCACTTGGCACTTGGGGGCTAATGTATGCAGTTCAGCAAGTTTCTCAAGAATATGCCGGAATATTAAGTTCTTTGAATATGGTACAAAACAATTTAAGGTACCGGCTCATTTATGATCAAAAAGAACAGGCCCTTGGGTACTACAGGTGAAGTTTTGTTCTATTTTATTGAACTCAAGAAAATCAAAGGTGAAGGGCTTGGCTTATATGCTAAAGTCTATAGATCATTCTGGTTGTCTCATAATCTGTAGACTTGGGGGCTGAAGGAATATAGATAAGCCGGAAGAACATACCTCATATTTCAGCTGCAACTGTTTGACCATTTCGGTCTCAGAGTCACGACCGGAGTGCACGTGGCTGAGATAGCCGGATAAAATATCGTTGGCATTTAAATGGTCGTAATTGGCAACGTGAAAACGCACTTTTTGCCTCTCCAATGCCTCTTGTTTTGCAGTACACCGAGCCAGCACAGTTGGATTCCCTAGCTCAATAAAATGGCTCCCGATGATCTGAACGTCTTGGGAAGACGGTGATGGCGGGTTGGCTGAGCTTGATGGTCCAATTGCGGAAGGGTTTACAGTGGTCTCATCAAACGACGGCTCGGGAGGATTTGCTTCTGCTTCAACAGGTGGGTCTTCCGGAGCGTCGGTTAATGGAGAAGTTGGCCTACCGGGTCAGATGCAAGCACTGGCGGGTCTTCTGCCGGTTTAGCTGCCTTAGCCTTCTTGGATTTAGCTTGGCCACTAAGAGAAATGTTGCAGGATTGTCAGTATAAAGATACATTTGAACAAACCGGAAAAAGGGGGATTTTTTACCCAGGGGCAGTCTTGAAGGCCGGAAATTGCGTCTGCGATGAGTCACCAGAAGAGCGAGACACCTCCTGAAAAGATAAAACAAAGTTAAAAGTAAGGTAGGGAAAAGGATCCATTAAACAGAGTTAAAGACAGAAAGAAGTGAACCTCATTCGGGCGCTTATGAGGAGTTTGTTGAAGAATGACAGCCGGCTCATCTTCAATCTAAGCCTGACGGAGGCTTTCATATTGCTGCTTTTCCAAACGAAAGGTGGGATCGAAGTGAGCTAAACGGTTAGAAAACCTTACTTTACGGATCACTCGTCGAATTTTTTGTCTTGGCAAGGGCTCTGAGTCGGAGGAAATGGTAGTTACCTCTACTTCCACAGCCTGACTGGCCCCGGTGTCATCCTGGTAATGATCAGTGTCAATAAGATTGTTAAAAAATTGGCCAAGGGAATCAAGAGCTACCTCTAAATCAGATGTATCATTAAGCTTCATCAAATCATCCGCGGTGCTCTTTTTCTTCTTTTTCGACCTCCGGGTCGTTTTCTTGGCATTTATGGCGGCGGCTTTCGCTTTCTTAGCAGCTAGGTAAAAATAAGATAAGGAGTCAGGCAAGTATTAAAATAATACGTGAGGGAGTCCTGGGTTAGGGGGTGTTCGGATGGCTGGCCTATACCTTCGGCCGGACTCCTGGACTATGAAGATACAAGATTGAAGACTTCGTCCCGTGTCCGGAAGGGACTTTCCTTGGCGTGGAAGGCAAGCTTGGCGATACGGATATGTAGATCTCCTACCATTGTAACCGACTCTGTGTAACCCTAGCCCTCTCCGGTGTCTATATAAACCGGAGAATTTTAGTCCATAGGACGAACAACAATCATACCATAGGCTAGCTTTTAGGGTTTAGCCTCTCTGATCTCGTGATAGATCTACTCTTGTACTACCCATATCATCAATATTAATCAAGCAGGACGTAGGGTTTTACCTCCATCAAGAGGGCCCGAACCTGGGTAAAACATCATGTCCCTTGCCTCCTGTTACCATCCGACCTAGACGCACAGTTCGGGACCCCCTACCCAAGATCCACCGGTTTTGACACCGACATTGGTGCTTTCATTGAGAGTTCCTCTGTGTCGTCACTTTTAGGCCCGATGGCTTCTCCAATCACCAACGGCGATGTGATCCAGGGTGAGACTTTTCTCCCCGGACAGATCTTCATATTCGGTGGCTTTGCACTGCGGGCCAATTCGCTTGGTCATCTAGAGTAGATCGAAAGCTACACCCCTGGCCATCAGGTCAGATTTGGAAGTTTGAACTACACGGCCAACATCCGCGGAGACTTGATATTCGACGGATTCAAGCCACAGCCGAGCGCGCCGCACTGTCACGATGGGCATGATTTAGCTCTGCCGCCGAACAGTGCCCTGGAGGCCGCACCTGTGTCCGCTCCGACCCCTAGCTCGGAGCCGATCACACCAACCGAGGATGGGTGGTTAGACACCGCCTCGGGGGCTGCAATCTCTACGGAGATCGAGCTGAACACCAGCCCTATTCTCTGCGAAGCCCGTGACTCCAAGGAGCCGGACTCCTCTCCAGACTCCGAGCCCTCCGCGCCCCGACCGATCGAATCCGATTGGGCGCTGATCATGGAGTTCACCGCCACGGACATCTTTCAGCACTCGCCCTTCGGCGATATTCTGAATTCACTAAAGTCTCTCTCTTTGTCAGGAGAGCCCTAGCCGGACTATGGTCAGCAAGGTTGGGATGCGGATGATGAAGAAATTCAAAGCCCACCCACCACCCACTTCATAGCCACTGTCGATGATTTGACCGACATGCTCGACTTCGACTCCGAAGACATCGACGGTATGGACGCCGATGCAGGAGACGATCAAGAACCAGCGCCTATAGGGCACTGGAAAGCCACCTCGTCGTATGATATATACATGGTGGACACCCCAAAAGAAGGCAATGGTAATGGAACAGCAGAGGATGACCCCTCCAAGAAGCAGCCTAAGCGTCGGCGTCAGCGGCGCCGCTCTAAATCCCGCCAAAACAAAAACAGTGATTCCGGCACGGGGGATAATAACACCCCGGACAGTGCCGAAGACAACCACCTCCAGCAAGATTTAGCACAGGAGGATAGAGAAGCCAGCCCTCATGAGAGAGCGGCAGACAGAGAGGTCGAGGACGATAATTATATGCCTCCCTCCGAAGACGAGGCAAGCCTCGACGACGATGAATTTGTCGTGCCGGAGGATCCCGTCGAACAAGAGCGTTTCAAACGCAGGCTTATGGCCACGGCGAGCAGCCTCAAGAAAAAACAGCAACAGCTTAGAGCTGATCAAGATTTGCTAGCCGACAGATGGACTGAAGTCCTTGCGGCTTAAGAGTATGAACTCGAATGCCCCTCCAAGAGCTATCCAAAGCGCAGGTTGCTACCCCAATTAGAGGAGGAAGCACTTAAACCTACATCACCAACGCATGATGCAGCCGACCGGCCACCCCATGGCCGCGATGGGGAGGCCTCTCGGCCCTCCACTCAAGCCGCACCCTGGCGCCGCTCAAAAACCACCAAGGCATGGGAAAATGCGCCAGACCTGCGAGATATATTGGAGGACAAGGCAAGGAAAACAAGATCGATCTACGGATCACGTGGGTGCCCCACGGCACGAGACGGTACTCGTCACGCCGGATACAGTAAATCTGGCCGGGCCGAACACAGTAGACAAAGCTCGTTTGAGCTGCGTCGTGATGTAGCCCAATACAGAGGCGCCGCACACCCACTATGCTTCACAGATGAAGTAATGGATCATCAAATCCCCGAGGGTTTCAAACCCGTGAACATCGAATCATACGATGGCACAACAGATCCTGCGGTATGGATCGAGGACTATCTCCTTCATATCCACATGGCCCGCGGTGATGACCTACATGCCATCAAATACCTCCCACTCAAGCTTAAAGGACCAGCCCGGCATTGGCTTAACAGCTTGCCAGCAGAATCAATTGGTTGTTGGGAGGACCTGGAAGCCGCATTCCTCGACAATTTCCAGGGCACTTATGTGCGACCACCAGACGCCGATGACCTAAGCCACATAATTCAGCAGCCAGAGGAATCGGCCAGACAATTCTGGACACGGTTCCTAACCAAGAAAAATCAAATCGTCGACTATCCGGACGCAGAGGCCCTAGCAGCCTTCAAGCATAACATCTACGACGAGTGGCTTGCACGGCACCTAGGACAGGAAAAGCCGAAATCTATAGCAGCCCTCATGACACTTATGACCTGCTTTTGCACGGGAGAAGACAGCTGGCTAGCTCACAGCAATAACATGACCAAGAGCCCTGGTAATTCGGATACCAAGGACAGCAGTGGCAGGTCATGTCGCAACAAGCAAAAGCGCCGCATTAATGGCGACAATGCTGAGGATATAGCAGTTAATGCGGGATTCAGAGGCTCTAAACCCGGTCAGCGGAAAAAACCATTCAAAAGAAATACTCCGGGACCGTCCAGTTTGGACCGAATACTCGACCGCTCATGCCAGATACATGGCACCCATGAAAAACCAGCCAATCACACCAACAGGGATTGTTGGGTGTTCAAGCAGGCAAGCAAGTTAAATGCCGAAAGCAGAGACAAGGGGCTGCATAGCGATGACGAGGAGGAGCCCCGGCCGCCGAACAATAGTGGAAAGAAAGGTTTTCCCCCACAAGTGCGGACGGTGAACATGATATACGCAACCCACGTCCCCAAGAGGGAGCGGAAGCATGCGCTAAGGGACGTACACTCGATGGAGCCAGTCACCCCAAAGTTCAACCCATGGTCTTCCTGCCTGATCACTTTTGATCGAAGGGACCACCCCACTAGCATCCGTCATGGCAGATTCGCCGCATTGGTTCTAGACCCAATTATTGACGGATTTCCCCTCACTAGAGTCCTTATGGACGGCGGCAGCAGCCTGAACCTGCTTTATCAGGATACAGTGCGGAAAATGGGCATCGATCCCTCGAGGATTAAACCCACCAGAACGACCTTTAAAGGCGTCATACCAGGTGTAGAAGCCAACTGTACAGGCTCAGTTACAATTGAAGTGGTCTTCGGATCTCCGGATAATTTCCGAAGCAAGGAGTTAATCATCGACATAGTCCCGTTCCGCAGTGGTTATCACGCACTGCTCGGGCGAACCGCATTTGCCAAGTTCAATGCGGTGCCGAACTACGCATACCTCAAGCTCAAGATGCCAGGCCCTCGAGGAGTCATCACGGTCAATGGAAACACCGAACGCTCTCTCCGAACGGAGGAGCATACGGCGGCTATCGCAGCGGAAGTACAAAGCAGCCTCTCAAGGCAATTCTCCAGTCCAGCCATTAAACGTCCGGACACCGTCAAGCGCGCCCAGAGTAACCCACAACAAGACCGCCTGGCACGTTCCGAGCAAGCGTAGCAATGCGGCCCCAACCCCAGCCCTCGCGAACTTGCGAAACCAGTGTTGCGCGTACATAACTACGCTCTAGAAATACCATGGGCACAGGGGGAGGGGCACCATCACGGCAATCCCGAAACGCGGCTTAAACCGCACTAGGGGCTGCCGATTTCTTAATTTTCTCTTATTTTCAGGACTCCATTTTTCAGAAGGCTTGTCCGACAGTACAATTGCCGCACAAACGATACAACTAGGGAAGCAGAAAGCTACGCCGCACTACGGAACTCTCAGGTGGTCTCTATAACGAGCAGTATACCTATTTCGCATAACATTCCACAGCTCACCCCTGGAAAGGACATATTTGATAGTCCCATATTTTGCTTATCGCACTATTTGTATCGTTCTGCTTTGATCGCAGCTTTTTTAAATACACAATGCATAGCTTCCGTCTATTATTGCATTACCTCTTTTTTACGAATATATGTTCATTAATGACATGTTGCACCCGTACACTTTGGTACGGCCAATACGCCAAGGGCTTAAGTACCCCACAACATGGTGTGAGAAGTCCGAACACTTTCACAAGTGCGGCACCCTGAACTTATAGCATTATATGCATCGGCTCCGAATCATGTCTTGGGTCAATAGTTGGGTTTGCCCGGCTCCTATGTTTTGGTACCTTACGTTCCATTATATTGGCTAAGGTAGCACTAGGAGAACTACTGCGATTGTGCCCAGTTGAGCTAGGCTAAGCACCTCAGTAGAGAAAGCTAAAAATGACCGTCATGATGAGGCGAGAGCTGGTCGCTGTTCGAGAGGTTTTCGAGTCCCTAAAGACTTATGCGGCTTAGATCGAGGAGTCAGCTTTGTCTGGCCTAGGCGTGGATAGCGCCCCGAACTCGGTCTTCCGAACACTAGGGGCTTTGCCAAAATTTAAAATTATAGAATTCTATGGCTAAGTGAGAGTGTTCAAGCATTATACTCCAATTGCCTTGTTCGTGGTGTTGAGTGCCTCCCTCGAAGGACCCAAGAAAGGGAAAAAGAGCGCTCATGTTTATCCCGAACACCCCAGCACTCGTGCCATGGGGGCAGAAGCCGACAACTCGCCATCTCTCAAATTTGATAAGCGGCCGCACAGAAGGTAATATTTTAAATTCAAAAAGCATTGCTTAGCGCACATGAACAAGTTTTCAGCGCACAGGACAAAACAAGCGAGGTCACTGAAAAATTACATTCATGGAACATTCATCCGCCACAAGGCGGGCACCCTTCAGAACGCCCTCATAATACATCTTGGGCTTGCGATGCTCCTTGCCCAGCGGTGGCCCGTCCTTCACAAGCTTCTCAGCATCCAGCTTGCCCCAGTGCACCTTCGCACGGGCAAGCGCCCTACGGGCACCCTCGATGCATACGGAGCGCTTGATGACTTCGAGCCTTGGACAGGCCTCCACCAGCCGCCTCACCAGCCTGAAGTAGCTCCCAGGCATGGCCTCTCCAGGCCACAGCCGGACTATGAGGCCCTTCATGGCCTGTTCGGCCACCTTATGGAGCTCGACCAGCTGTTTCAGCTGGTCGCTTAAGGGCACCGGGTGTTCGGCCTCAGCATACTGAGACCAGAACACCTTCTCCGTCGAGCTTACCTCCTCGGCTCGGTAGAAGGTGGCGGCATCCGACACGCTACGGGGCAAGTCTGCGAATGCTCCTGGAGAGCTCCGGATTTGGGTAAGTGACAAGTAATTCACTTTTACGTGCTTGCTTTGCATAAAGAATGCCTTACCTGCCGCTATATTTTTTATTGCCTCAACCTCCTGGAGGGCCTTCTGGGCTTCGGCCTTGGCAGACTAGGCATCTTCAATGGCCGCCGCGAGCTCAGACTCTCGCGTCTTCGAGTCAAGCTCCAAACTCTCATGTTTTTTCATGAGAGCCTGGAGCTCTTGCCGCACCTCGCCAACCTGCGTCTCATGCTTCTCCCGCTCGGTGCGCTCCGTGGCCGCCCTCTTTTCGGCCTCGGACAGCGCTTGCTTAAGGGTCGCCACCTCAGTTGTGGCCCCTACAATAGCCGCGTTAATCCTGTCACTTTTTGCAGTTGCACCTTTCACATATTTCAATAAGGTATTTCTTACCTTCCTTTTCCTCGAGCTGCTGCTTGGCTAGGCCTATGTTTGGATATCGAAAGTGTTCCGGGTGAAATCGGGATTTTACCAGAGTACCGGGAGGTTACCGGAACCCCTCGGGAGCTATATGGGCCTAAGTGGGCCTTAGTGGAAAAGAGAAGGGGCAGCCCAAGATGGGCCGCGCGCCCCTCCCCTCCCTTGTTCCGAATAGGACAAGGAGAAGGGGCCGGCCCCCTCTCTCTTTTCCCCCTCCGCGAATCCTATTCCAACTAGGATTGGGGGGGGGGAATCCTACTCCCAGAGGGAGTAGGACTCCTCTTGGCGCGCCTCTCCTAGGCCGGCCACACCCCCCCCCTTGAGCCTTTATATACGGAGGCAGGGGCACCCCAGAAAAACACAAGTTGATCCACGTGATCATATTCTTAGCCGTGTGCGGTGCCCCCTTCCACCATAGTCCTCGATAATATTGTAGCGGTGCTTAGGCGAAGCCCTGCTGCAGTAGTACATCAAGATCGTCACCACGCCGTCGTGCTGACGGAACTCTTCCCCGACACTTTGCTGGATCGGAGTCCGGGGATCGTCATCGAGCTGAACGTGTGCTAGAACTCGGAGGTGCCGTAGTTTCGGTGCTTGATCGGTCGGTCCGTGAAGACGTACGACTACATCAACCAAACGCTTCCGTTGTCGATCTACAAGGGTACGTAGATCATACTCTCCCCTCTCGTTGCTATGCATCACCATGATCTTGCGTGAGCGTAGGAAAATTTTGAAATTACTACGAAACCCAAAAGTGGCATCCGAGCCTAGGTTTTATATGTTGATGTTATATGCACGAGTAGAACACAAGTGAGTTGTGGGCGATATAAGTCATACTGCTTACCAGCATGTCATACTTTGGTTCGGCGGTATTGTTGGACGAAGCGGCCCGGACCGACATTACGCGTACGCTTACGCGAGACCGGTTCTCCCGACGTGCTTTGCACATAGGTGGCTTGCGGGTGACAGTTTCTCCAACTTTAGTTGAACTGAGTATGGCTACGCCCGGTCCTTGCGAAGGTTAAAACAGCACCAACTTGACAAACTATCGTTGTGGTTTTTGATGTGTAGGTAAGATTGGTTCTTGCTTAAGCCCGTAGCAGCCACGTAAAACATGCAACAAAAAAGTAGAGGACGTCTAACTTGTTTTTGTAGGGCATGTTGTGATGTGATATGGTCAAGACATGCTGCTAAATTTTATTGTATGAGATGATCATGTTTTGTAACCGAGCTATCGGCAACTGGCAGGAGCCATATGGTTGTCGCTTTATTGTATGCAATGCAATCGCGCTGTAATGCTTTACTTTATCACTAAGCGGTAGCGGTAGTCGTGGAAGCATAAGATCGGCGAGACGACAACGATGCTATGATGGAGATCAAGGTTTTGCGCTGGTGACGATGGTGATCATGACGGTGCTTCGGAGATGGAGATCACAAGCACAAGATGATGATGGCCATATCATATCACTTATATTGATTGCATGTGATGTTTATCTTTTATGCATCTCATCTTGCTTTGATTGACGGTAGCATTATAAGATGATCTCTCACTAAATTATCAAGAAGTGTTCTCCCTGAGTATGCACCGTTGCGAAAGTTCTTCATGCTGAGACACCATGTGATGATCGGGTGTGATAGGCTCTACGTTCAAATACAACGGGTGCAAAACAGTTGCACACGCGGAATACTAAGGTTATACTTGACGAGCCAAGCATATACAGATATGGCCTCGGAACACGGAGACCGAAAGGTCGAGCGTGAATCATATAGTAGATATGATCAACATAGTGATGTTCACCAATGAAACTACTCCATCTCACGTGATGATCGGACATGGTTAGTTGATTTGGATCACGTAATCACTTAGAGGATTAGAGGGATATCTATCTAAGTGGGAGTTCTTTAAGTAATATGATTAATTGAACCTAAATTTATCATGAACTTAGTACCTGATAGTATCTTGCTTGTTTATGTATGATTGTAGATAAATGGCCCGTGCTGTTGTTCCGTTGAATTTTAATGCGTTCCTTGAGAAAGCAAAGTTGAAAGATGATGGTAGCAATTACACGGACTGGGTCTGTAACTTGAGGATTATCCTCATTGCTGCACAGAAGAATTACATCCTGGAAGCACCGCTGGGTGCCAGGCCTGCTGCTGGAGCAACACCAGATGTTGTGAACGTCTGGCAGAGCAAAGCTGATGACTACTCGATAGTTCAGTGTGCCATGCTTTACGGCTTAGAACCGGGACTTCAACGACGTTTTGAACGTCATGGAGCATATGAGATGTTCCAGGAGTTGAAGTTAATATTTCAAGCAAATGCCCGGATTGAGAGATATGAAGTCTCCAATAAGTTCTATAGCTGCAAGATGGAGGAGAACAGTTCTGTCAGTGAGCATATACTCAAAATGTCTGGGTATAATAATCACTTGATTCAAATGGGAGTTAATCTTCCAAATGATTGCGTCATTGACAGAATTCTCTAATCACTGCCACCAAGCTACAAGAGCTTCGTGATGAACTATAATATGCAAGGGATGAATAAGACTATTCCCGAGCTCTTCGCAATGCTGAAAGCTGCGGGAGGTAGAAATCAAAAAGGAGCATCAAGTGTTGATGGTCAACAAGACCACTAGTTTCAAGAAAAAGGGAAAAGGGAAGAAGAAGGGGAACTTCAAGAAGAACAGCAAGCAAGTTGCTGCTCAAGAGAAGAAACCCAAGTC
The DNA here is from genome assembly GCF_056163025.1 of Triticum urartu. NCBI lineage: Eukaryota > Viridiplantae > Streptophyta > Magnoliopsida > Poales > Poaceae > Triticum > Triticum urartu. The sequence goes on along the minus strand of NC_141876.1, from coordinate 224,016,473 downwards.
TGGACCTAAGCCTGAAACTGAGTGCTTCTACTGCAAGCAGACTGGTCACTGGAAGCGGAACTGCCCCAAGTATTTGGCGGATAAGAAGGATGGCAAGGTGAACAAAGGTATATGTGATATACATGTTATTGATGTGTACCTTACTAATGCTCGCAGTAGTACCTGGGTATTTGATACTGGTTCTGTTGCTAATATTTGGAACTCGAAACAGGGACTACGGATTAAGCGAAGATTGGCTAAGGACGAGGTGACGATGCGCGTGGGAAATGGTTCCAAAGTCGATGTGATCGCAGTCGGCACGCTACCTCTACATCTACCTTCGGGATTAATATTAGACCTAAATAATTATTATTTGGTGCCAGCTTTAAGCATGAACATTATATCTGGATCTTGTTTGATGCGATACGGTTATTCATTTAAATCAGAGAATAATGGTTGTTCTATTTATATGAGTAATATCTTTTATGGTCATGCACCCTTGAAGAGTGGTCTATTCTTATTGAATCTCGATAGTTGTAACACACATATTCATAATGTTGAAACCAAAAGATGCAGAGTTGATAATGATAGTGCAACTTATTTGTGCCACTGCCGTTTAGGTCATATCGGTGTAAAGCGCATGAAGAAACTCCATACTTATGGACTTTTGGAACCACTTGATTATGAATCACTTGGTACTTGCGAACCGTGCCTCATGGGCAAGATGACTAAAACACCGTTCTCCGGTACTATGGAGAGAGCAACAGATTTGTTGGAAATCATACATACAGATGTATGTGGTCCAATGAATATTGAGGCTCGTGGCGGATATCGTTATTTTCTCACCTTCACAGATGACTTAAGCAGATATGAGTATATCTACTTAATGAAACATAAGTCTGACACATTTGAAAAGTTCAAAGAATTTTAGAGTGAAGTTGAAAATCATCGTAACAAGAAAATAAAGTTTCTACGATCTGATCGTGGAGGAGAATATTTGAGTTACGAGTTTGGTGTACATTTGAAACAATGCGGAATAGTTTCGCAACTCATGCCACCCGGAACACCACAGCGTAATGGTGTGTCCGAACGTCGTAATCGTACTTTACTAGATATGGTGCGATCTATGATGTCTCTTACTGATTTACTGCTATCGTTTTGGGGTTATGCTTTGGAGACGGCCGCATTCACGTTAAATAGGGCACCATCAAAATCCGTTGAGACGACGCCTTATGAACTATGGTTTGGCAAGAAACCAAAGTTGTCGTTTCTGAAATTTTGGGGCTGCGATGCTTATGTGAAAAAGCTTCGACCTGATAAGCTCGAACCCAAACCGGAGAAATGTGTCTTCATAGGATATCCAAAGGAGACTATTGGATACACCTTCTATCACAAATCCGAAGGCAAGACTTTTGTTGCTAAGTTCGGAAACTTTCTAGAGAAGGAGTTTCTCTCGAAAGAAGTGAGTGGGAGGAAAGTAGAACTTGACGAGGTAACTATACCTGCTCTCTTATTGGAAAGTAGTGCATCACAGAAAACTATTTCTGTGACACCGACACCAATTAGTGAGGAAGCTAATGATAATGATCATGAAACTTCAGAACAAGATACTACTGAACCTCGTAGATCAACCAGAGTAAGATCCGCACCAGAGTGGTATGGTAATCCTGTTCTGGAAGTCATGCTACTAGATCATGATGAACCTACGAACTATGAAGAAGCGATGGTGAGCCCAGATACCGCAAAATGGCTTGAAGCCATGAAATCTGAGATGGGATCCATGTATGAGAACAAAGTGTGGACTTTGGTTGACTTGCCCAATGATCAGCAAGCAATTGAGAATAAATGGATCTTCAAGAAGAAGACTGTCGCTGACGGTAATATTACTGTCTACAAAGCTCGACTTGTCGCAAAAATGGTTTTCGGCAAGTTCAAGGGATTGACTACGATGAGACCTTCTCACCCGTAGCGATGCTTAAGTCTGTCCGAATCACGTTAGCAATTGCCGCATTTTATGATTATGAAATTTGGCAGATGGATGTCAAAACTGCATTCCTGAATGGATTTCTGGAAGAAGAGTTGTATATGATGCAACCGGAGGGTTTTGTCGATCCAAAGGGAGCTAACAAAGTGTGCAAGCTCCAGCGATCCATTTATGGACTGGTGCAAGCCTCTCAGAGTTGGACTAAACGCTTTGATAGTGTGATCAAAGCATTTGGTTTTATACAGACTTTTGGAGAAGCCTGTATTTACAAGAAAGTGAGTGGGAGCTCTGTAGCATTTCTGATATTATATGTGGATGACATATTACTAATTGGAAATGATATAGAATTTCTGGATAGCATAAAGGGATACTTGAATAAAAGTTTTTCAATGAAAGACCTCGGTGAAGCTGCTTACATATTAGGCATAAAGATCTATAGAGATAGATCAAGACGTTTAATTGGACTTTCACAAAGCACATACCTTGACAAGATTTTGAAGAAGTTCAAAATGGATCAAGCAAAGAAAGGGTTCTTGCCTCTGTTACAAGGTGTGAAGTTGAGTCGGACTCAATGCCCGACCACTGCAGAAGATAGAGAGAAGATGAAAGATGTTCCCTATGCTTCAGCCATAGGCTCTATCATGTATGCAATGCTGTGTACCAGACCTGATGTGTGCCTTGCCATAAGTCTAGCAGGGAGGTACCAAAGTAATCCAGGAGTGGATCACTGGACAGCGGTCAAGAACATCCTGAAGTACCTGAAAAGGACTAAGGATATGTTTCTCGTATATGGAGGTGACAAAGAGCTCATCGTAAACGGTTACGTTGATGCAAGCTTTGACACTGATCCGGACGATTCGAAATCGCAAACCGGATACGTGTTTACATTAAACGGTGGAGCTATCAGTTGGTGCAGTTCTAAACAAAGCGTCGTGGCAGGATCTACGTGTGAAGCGGAATACATAGCTGCTTCAGAAGCAGCAAATGAAGGAGTCTGGATGAAGGAGTTCATATCCGATCTAGGTGTCGTACCTAGTGCATCGGGTCCAATGAAAATCTTCTGTGACAATACTGGTGCAATTGCCTTGGCGAAGGAATCCAGATTTCACAAGAGAACCAAGCACATCAAGAGACGCTTCAATTCCATCCGGGATCTAGTCCAGGTGGGAGACATAGAGATTTGCAAGATACATACGGATCTGAATGTTGCAGAATCGTTGACTAAGCCTCTTCCACAAGCAAAACATGATCAGCACCAAGGCTCCATGGGTGTTAGAATCATTACTGTGTAATCTAGATTACTGACTCTAGTGCAAGTGGGAGACTGAAGGAAATATGCCCTAGAGGCAATAATAAAGTTATTATTTATTTCCTTATATCATGATAAAAGTTTATTATTCATGCTAGAATTGTAGACAAACAGAGTGTCACTAGTATGCCTCTACTAGACTAGCTTGTTAATCAAAGATGGTTATGTTTCCTAACCATGGATAAAGAGTTGTCATTTGATTAACAGGATCACATCATTAGTTGAATGATCTGATTGACATGACCCATTCCATTAGCTTAGCACCCGATCGTTTAGTATGTTGCTATTGCTTTCTTCATGACTTATACATGTTCCTATGACTATGAGATTATGAAACTCCCGTTTGCCAGAGGAACACTTTGTGTGCTACCAAACGTCACAACGTAACTGGGTGATTATAAAGGAGCTCTACAGGTGTCTCCAAAGGTACATGTTGGGTTGGCGTATTTCGAGATTAGGATTTATCACTCCGATTGTCGGAGAGGTATCTCTGGGCCCTCTCGGTAATGCACATCACTTAAGCCTTGCAAGCATTGCAACTAATGAGTTAGTTGCGGGATGTTGTATTACAGAATGAGTAAAGAGACTTGCCGGTAACGAGATTGAACTAGGTATGGGATACCGACGATCGAATCTCGGGCAAGTAACATACCGATGACAAAGGGAACAACTTATGTTGTTATGCGGTTTGACCGATAAAAGATCTTCGTAGAATATGTAGGAGCCAATATGAGCATCCAGGTTCCGCTATTGGTTATTGACCGGAGACGTGTCTCGGTCATGTCTACATTGTTCTCGAACTCGTAGGGTATGCACGCTAAGGTTACGATGACAGTTATATTATGAGTTTATACATTTTGATGTACCGAAGGTTGTCCGGAGTCCCGGATGTGATCACGGACATGACGAGGAGTCTCAAAATGGTCGAGACATAAAGATTGATATATTGGAAGCCTATGTTTGGATATCGAAAGTGTTCCGGGTGAAATCGGGATTTTACCGGAGTACCGGGAGGTTACCGGAACCCCCCGGGAGCTATATGGGCCTAAGTGGGCCTTAGTGGAAAAGATAAGGGGCAGCCCAAGATGGGCCGCACGCCCCTCCCCTCCCTTGGTCCGAATAGGACAAGGAGAAGGGGCCGTCCCCCCTCTCTCTTTTCCCCCTCCGCGAATCCTATTCCAACTAGGATTGAGGGGGGGGGGGGGAATCCTACTCCCAGAGGGAGTAGGACTCCTCCTGGCGCGCCTCTCCTAGGCCGGCCGCACCCCCCCTTGAGCCTTTATATACGGAGGCAGGGGCACCCCAGAAAAAGCACAAGTTGATCCACGTGATCATATTCTTAGCCGTGTGCGGTGCCCCCTTCCACCATAGTCCTCGATAATATTGTAGCGGTGCTTAGGCGAAGCCCTGCTGCAGTAGTACATCAAGATCGTCACCACGCCGTCGTGCTGACGGAACTCTTCCCCGACACTTTGCTGGATCGGAGTCCGGGGATCGTCATCGAGCTGAACGTGTGCTAGAACTCGGAGGTGCCGTAGTTTCGGTGCTTGATCGGTCGGGCCGTGAAGACGTACGACTACATCAACCAAACGCTTCCGTTGTCAATCTACAAGGGTACGTAGATCATACTCTCCCCTCTCGTTGCTATGCATCACCATGATCTTGCGTGAGCGTAGGAAAATTTTGAAATTACTACGAAACCCAACACACCTCCGCAGTCAGTGTGGCGGAGGCCAGTAGCGAAGCCTGCATACGCATATTGACTTGATTATGTTAGACTCCTGCGAATGTTATTATATCCTCTATTCGGCTTTTCTTTCCGAACGCCGAACAGAGAATCAGGGGCTACTGTCTATGCGGTAATATTTTTACATATTCTTTACTTACCTCAAAGCCTGTTAGAAGGCTGGCACAGGCTTCAGTCAGCCCGCTTTTGGCGGACTGAACCTTCTGGATCGCCGCACTCATAATAGTGCGGTGCTCCTCGTCGATGGAGGCGCCGTTAAGCGTCTCCAGCAAATTGTCCGGTGCCTCCGGTTGGACGGAGGTCACCGGCTCGGTAGGCTCGCTCCTCTTGGAAGGAGGCTGCCTACTGGAGTCCGTAGCCATTGAAGGTTCCAGCGCGATGTACGGCTCAAGGCCGAACTTGGAGCCCTTGGGGGTTCTATCCCCTTTACGCCTGGAGTCCGGGAGGTTGCCTTGCGGCGCCTCCAGGACCACCTCCTCCTGGCTTGGAACCTGTTGGGACGCCACCTCGGTGCCGTCCGTAGGGTGGGGGAGGAAGCCGACGGAAGCAAATTCACATCTGACAAATCCAAGGTGCCGCTCGACGACTCATCGAGCCCGGCCTTGGGCGGACTGCACAATCATGTTTGACGTAAGGAAAAGCTATGCAATAGGGGAATACTATGAGTCACTCTGGTATCCGGATACTTACGATCTCACCAGGGGCTTGGCCCTGTGCGGCCACTCCTCTTCACCGTCATCGGCGTTGGTGGAGTAGTCCGGAGGAGGGGTCTTCCCCCTCTTGGACCCTTCGGCCTCCCCGGTTGGGGTGGCCTTCCTTTTCTTCCCTCCCCCCGCTGGAGGGGGAAAGGTCTCTTCTTCCTCCTCCTCGTCTTCGTGGGAGGAGTGCGCCTTGGAATCGTCGGATGATGAATCTGACACCTCTTGGCGCCGGGCACTCTTTCGAGTCCCTGTGGCCTTCTTCTCCAGCACCACGTAGGGTGCGGGAACCAGCAGCTTCGCCAAGTGAGCGTCCGCTGGGCCTTCGGGTAAAGGAGCCGGGCAGTTGATCTGTCCGGACGTCTCCTGCCAATCCTGTCAAAGGTAAGGGAGCTTAGATCCCGCATGGAGTCAAACTATGAAAAACTAATACCTTGTAAAAGGTAAAAGCAGCTTACCGCACAAGCGTGATGCTGCGTGCTAAATCCGCGATCCTCGGTAGCGGATGCGGGGGCCTCGGCGCCCTTGAAAAGCACCTTCCAGGCATCTTCGTACGTCGTGCGAAGAGCCTGCTCAGAGTTCGGTGCCGCGCCGGGTCGAACTCCCACAGGTTGAAAGCCCATTGTTGACACGGGAGGATCCGGCGGATGAGCATAACCTGGACTACGTTGACAAGTTTGAGCTTCCTGTCCACCTGGGTTTGCACGCATGTTTGGAGTCCGGTCAGCTCTCCTTTTTTACCCCATGACAGGCCCGTCTCTTTCCAGGAGGCGAGCCGCGTAGGGGGTCCGGATCGGAACTCGGGGGCTGCGACCCATTCAGGATCGCGCGGCTCGGTGATGTAAAACCACCCCGATTGCCACCCCTTTAGGGACTCCACGAAGGAGCCCTCGAACCATAGGACTTTGGGCATCTTGCCCACCATGGCACCTTCGCACTCCGCTTGGGTGCGGCGCACCACCTTCGGCTTGACATTGAAAGTCTTGAGCCATAGGCCGAAATGGGGGCGGATGCGGAAGAAAGCCTCGCACACGACGATAAACGCCGGGATGTTGAGAACAAAGTTCGGGGCCAGATCGTGGAAATCCAGGCCATAGTAGAACATGAGCCCCTGGACAAATGGGTGGAGAGGGAAGCCCAGTCCGCGGAGGAAATGGGGGAGGAACACCACCCTCTCATGGGGCCTAGGGGTGGGGATGAGCTGCCCCTCTTCGGGAAGCCGGTGCGCAATATCGTTAGACAAGTATCCGGCCTTCCTCATTCTTTTGATATGTCCCTCCGTGACGGAGGAGACCATCCACTTGCCTCCCGCTCCGGACATGGCTGGAGAAGGTTGAGGTGGGGTGTGCGGACTTCGGCGCTGGAGCTCGAGTGCGCGGAAATGGATAGGCAAAGGAGGAAGAAGGTGTGGATGAAAAGGTGGATCCTTATCCCCTTATATGGGCGGACGTGACTATGCGCCCCCACCAGCCTGGTAAAACTCGCTTATCTCCCAAGCGCCGTAGTCAATGGCGTGGTTGGGTTACCCACACCCGTATTGATGAGAATCCCGGAATAAGGGGACACGATCTCTGCTTTAACAAGACATGCCAAGGAAACCGCCTCGCTAAACGTGCTGAGGTGGGACAGTAAAACGATTCGAATAAAGAATTGGTCGTGGTGTGATGTCACGCTACAGAATACGTCAGCAGATTAGATTTGTGTAAATATTATTCTCTCTATGGCAATATGTGGAAACTTATTTTGCAAAGCCGAACACTACCTTTGTGTTCAAAATCTTCTATGAAGTACTTGGAGGAGGAACCTGCCTTGCAATGCCGAAGACAATCTGCGTGCCAGACTCGTCGTCATTGAAGCCTGGTTCAGGGGCTACTGAGGGAGTCCTGGGTTAGGGGGTGTCCGGATGGCCGGACTATACCTTTGGCTGGACTCCTAGACTATGAAGATACAAGATTGAAGACTTTGTCCCGTGTCTGGAAGGGACTTTCCTTGGCGCGGAAGGCAAGCTTGGCGATAGGGATATGTAGATATCCTACCATTGTAACCGACTCTGTGTAACCCTAGCCCTCCCCGGTGTCTATATAAACCGGAGAGTTTTAGTCCGTAGGACGAACAACAATCATACCATAGGCTAGCTTTTAGGGTTTAGCCTCTCTGATCTCGTGGTAGATCTACTCTTGCACTACACATATCATCAATATTAATCAAACAGGACATAGGGTTTTACCTCCATCAAGAGGGCCCAAACCTGGGTAAAACATCATGTCCCCTGCCTCCTGTTACCATCCGACCTAGATGCACAGTTCGGGACCCCCTACCCGAGATCCGCCGGTTTTGACACCGACAATACGGCTGGGAAAATACAAAGGAGAGAAATAACAATATCCTTACTTCTGGCACTGGGTTAAGCTGGCAGAAGGGGTTTAACCCGATGACACTGCAATCTTCGTATTTCCCGTTCACCAGAAGAGTTGGCACTAAGACAATATCTTCTTCTGTCAATTGAACGGGGCAGTGATGAAGAGAGTCATCCGGGCCTCCACCATACTCATAGATCAGCTTTGACCAACGGCTCAAAGGGATGACCCGCCATGAGATCCAGCAATGGGTCAGATCAACTCCAGTTAATCCGTTCCCCAACAAAGCAATGATCCTTTTGATGGATGGTATCAGCCTCTTGCGTTCAGCGACAGTAAGCTTATCAGGAAGCACGAACTTGGAGTCAAGACGATCGGGGAGGTAACCCGGTAGTGGCTTCTCGTTTGCTGGTGAAGTGTCCTGGTAGTAGAACCAAGTCTGGTTCCAGTCCTTTGGGTGACTTGGTAAGACAATGAGGGGGAAGACGGCACCCTGTCGGCGCTGAATTGATATGCCTCCAAGCTCTAAGCTAAGGCCGTTGGTGCACTCGTTCTGTCGGTTCAGATAAAAGTATTCTCTAAACAACTCCACAGTCGGCTCTTGTTGAAGATATACTTCACAGAGGAATTGGAAGTTACAGATGTTAGATACGGAATTAGGCCCAATATCTTGAGGATGGAGCTTGAAAAAGTGGAGGACCTCCCTGAAGAACTTTGAGCCGGGCGGTGAGAAGCCGCGGTTCATATGGTCAGTGAAAATGATCACTTCGTCGTCTCTTGGGTTGGGCCGTTCTTCTTCCGAGTCAGGAGCACGGTAAGACATGACAGTTTTTCGCTGGCAGAAATCCTATGGTGAAGAACTCTTTTAAACGTTCCTCAGTTACGGTTGAGGGAAACCAGTTACAGATGGTTGGTGCTTTGGACAACATGATGGGCAATGAAGAACTGAAAAGAAAAGCAATATGCCGGTTTAGTTTGATGGTGAGATTGACGGTTAAGTGATGAAGATGCAAACAAGTAATGGCGGCTTAGTTAAGGTCTAATGACATATAAGGAAAATTAAGCCAGCATAGTAAGCCGCCATGACTACAGATATTTGAAGAAGGCAAAAATTCAGCTAAGTGTGGAGGCAAACAAGTTTCCTACATTGCTTGATATTATTTCAGATCAAATGGCTATTCAAAATGAAAAAAATTCTAGACCTAAAATTTTTAGTACAGAGAATTTGGTAAGTTCTAAAAGCAGCCTTTGAATCCGAAAAAGGGATCTATGGATCAAGAAGAGGTACAAAAACACTACCACGGGAGCATATATATATAGCTTTTTGGATCAGGAAAGGCTTGCGGTGGAAGAACTACTATGAACTGCGATGAACTATGGAGAACACGCAAGAGCTCGGAAACCCTAATGCAGATCTGAGAAACGAAGGAAAGAAAACTTACGGTTGCAGGTCTTCTGCGGAGGACGCCGCGGCCTCTCTGGATCGGTTCGGGTTGATGCAGCGGCCAAAGTCGACGGAGATGGAGATGAGGCATGGCGGCGGCAGATCTCGAGAAGCAGGGGGTTTGCGAGAGGAAGAAGATGGAGTGAGAGAGGAAAATGAGAAGGTCGAGGTGTGCCTATTTATAAGGGAAATATGTGAACAAACGGGCGCGAAAATCATGGAAGAGCCGAATAATGGTTATCCAGCTACACAGGCGCCTCGATTCTCGAGATACATTAAATATAAAGATCCGTTGGGAGATGATGTCATGAAAGTTTTTTGTGTTTTCAAAAGATGACATCACGGCGGGTTACAACAACTTCAGCGAAGATAAGAAGATGGATTTTTGTCTAAGTATTGAAGATTCACCAAGAACGAAGTTCAAAGTCAACCTGGGGCCTAATGTTGGGGATATTACTATCAGTATGACCTGCCCAGGAGGGGCCGGGTCAGCCCCAATGGTGGGTTACATAAGAAGCCCGGGAAACATTCAAGATGATAGTTTATTAAACCTTATAGAAGGCCCAAAGGCCTGGGGCGGCTTAAGGCCCGATATTGTAAACCGTCGTATGTAAGGAAAGACTTGTAAAGAAAGGCATGTAAAGGAATTCACCGAGCTGGACACAATTATGAGCCGGCCGGGACTCTGTAGGCCTCCAGGCGTCAACCCATGTATATAAGGGGACGACCCGGTGGCGGCTTAGGGCAAGAAACAACAAATCGATAACCAAGCCGGCGAGTTGAGCCTCTTGGTGATCGAAACCCCAGCAATACCAATCCCAACTAGACGTAGGCTTTTACCTTCATCGTAAGGGGACGAACTAGTATAAAAACCCTCTCGTGTCCTTTTTCCCAATTAACCCCTTTAAGCTTCCTAGTGCGATGGCCCTACGACTAAGCCCTTGCTGTAGGACATCTGCCGTGACAATTCCACGACAGATATCATTATTATATCTTGTTTACTTTAATGCGTCTATATACTTGGTAAAGTGTGGAAGGCTCGGCCTTATGCCCGGTGTTTTGTTCCACTCTTGTCGCCCTTGTTTCCGTCATACCAGTGTTATGTTCCTTGATTTTACGTTCCTTACGCGGTTGGGTGTTATGGGAACCCCTCGACAGTTTGCTTTGAATAAAACTCCTCCAGCAAGGCCCAACCTTGGTTTTAACATTTGCCACCTAAGCCTTTTTCCCTAAGGTTCTGCAGACTCAAGGGTCATCTTTATTTTAAACCCCAACGCGAGTGCTCCTCCGAGTGTTAGTCCAAACTGGGCGATGTGTGGCGCCCCTGGGCAACCAGGGTCTATGCCAACCCGACGTCTTGACCATCCGGTGTGCCCTGAGAACGTGATACGTGCGACTCCTATGGGGATTTGTTGGCACATCAGGTGGCTTTGCTGGTCTTGTTTTACAATTGTCGAAATGTCTTGTAACCGGGATTCCGAGTCTGATCAGGTCTTCCTGGGAGAAGGAATATCCTTCGTTGACCATGAGAGCTTGTGATGGGCTAAGTTGGGACACCCTTGCAGGGTTATGAACTTTTGAAAGTCGTGCCCGCAGTTATGGGAAGATGGGAATTTGTTAATGTCCGGTTGTAGAGAACTTGAAACTTAACTTAATTAAAATGAATCAACCGCGTGTGTAGCCATGATGGTCTCTTTTCGGTGGAGTCCGGGAAGAAAACACGGTCTCGTGTTATGCTTGAACGTAAGTAGCTTTAGGATCACTTCTTGATCACTTTTAGCCTCTCGTCCGTGCTTTGCTTCTCTTCTCGCTCTCATTTGCGTAAGTTAGCCACCATATATGCTAGTGCTTGCCGTAGCTCTACCTCACTACCCTTTCCTACCTTTAAGCTTAAATAATCTTGATCACAAGGGTGTGAGATTGCTGAGTCCCCATGACTCACAGATACTTCCAAACAGATGCAGGTGCCGATGATGCTAGTGCAAATGACGCAAATGAGCTCAAGTGGGAGCTCGATGAAGATCGTGTTCGTTGTGTTGTTTCGTTTCCAGTTGATTAGTAGTGGAGCCCGGTTGGGGCGATCGGGGATCTAGCATTTGGGGTTGTCTTCCTTTATTTGGTTCCGTAGTCGGACCTTGATTGTATTATGGATGATGTAATGCTATATTTATGTATTGTGTGAAGTGGCGATTGTAAGCCAACTCTTTATCCCTTTCTTATTCAGTACATCGGATGTGTAAAGATTACCCCTCTTGCGACATGCCTACTATGCGGTTATGCCTCTAAGTCGTGCTCTAACACGTGGGAGATATAGCGGCATCGTGGGTGTTACAAGTTGGTAATCAGAGCCTTCCCCGACTTAGGAGCCCTCTGCTTGATCGAATCGCTAACATTGTTGAGTCCAGAAAAAAATGTTTTGAGTCTTATAGGATTATATATATCGGAGAGTAGGATTCTTTTTACTCCTCAGTCCCTTCGTCGCTCTGGTGAGGCCTCCTGACGTAGAGTTTTGACTCTTCTCTTCTCAAATTTCACGAAAAAAATTTAGGATCACGCAGGTATCTTGGAATCATTTCGATGGTTTTGTGATGAGAACATTGTTCTTGGTGCCTCTTGACATTTAGGGGTTCTGGCAGTGTCCCAGGGAGTTGAGCTCCGAGGTGTTGTCGTCACAATTTTATCGTTGTAGTTCTGGAATACCTGAATTCACCGACATCGAAAATCTCTTGTATGCAGTTGTTGGTGAGATAACCTCGACGCCACCCAGTACTGGGGCGGGAGTTCGAGAGTATTGCCATAACTCATATAACGGATGCTTTTTGAAGGTTGAGGTAAATGATTTTCGAAGGTTTCTTGGTTATGTGTTGAAGGATGGATAGAGCTGGATGTAGGATTTGTTAGTTTTGGGTGAGATATTATGCTTCCCCTGTATCCCCGACACCTGATTGCATAACCAGAAAGTTTCGGGAGTTTATAAGTGGGAATTCAAGTATGTCGTAGGATATCTTTCCAACAAACACATGATACGATATGGGATCTATCATATGTTTGTTTCCGGCTTATTTTACAAGCCTATCCTTTGTTTTGTTTTTCAGTTGTGGTATTCGAGTTGCTTCGAAGTCAAGTGTTGATTCCATACCTTTTCCAAGCGGTGTTCTCATATTCCTATGTGAATACTAATCCTTCTCGTTTATCGAGATTGTCTTGTCAATTCTTTCCAACCGGTGTGATTCTCTTCAAGATGATCCTATCATTTTTCCCATCCGCAAGATCAATTATTAGTTCTTCTCAACGGTGCTCATTTCATCTATCCCAAGTTGCCTTTGTTTTGCCGCCCTCCCACCCTTTTCCTTCAAGGATTCGGATTTCTTAATCAACTATCATGTTATTGATATCTCAAAGATTCATGTTTCCACTCTGCTTTCGTTCAAGCTCTTTCGAGGATGTTATCTCATTCAAGCCATTTAATTCAATCGGCGCAATCTATCTTTTAAATCGTTCAACGGTGTATCTTTTGAGTGGGCCCTAACCCACAGGTCTTTTCCCAGGATCTTACCAGACTCTTTTAATTTTTTCGGAGTTATTCTCATATTCTTTTTCCAAGTTTGACGTAAGAATGAATTATTATCGGTCATATTCCTTCTCCAAGATCGCTTTCAAAACATTTTCATCATTGGTTCAACATTTATATTCTTCATTGTTCCGGAGTGTCTCATCAATTTTCATGGTGGTTCTCATCATCATTCTCAACATTGGAAGACCGAAGAAGAGTTCTCCTCCAAATCTTGCACCATTCTCTTCAAGATTCATGGTTCTAGCTTGATGTCGTCCTTCATAATTGTTTTTCGATTGTGAGAATTCTTTTCACCCATCCGGAGCATTTCAGGAGTCTTTTCAGTTTGATTCTTCGGAGTTCATCATTTCTGGTTTGTTCATTCTCAGCTTTCAACTCTCATTCTCCAAATCTTACCGGTGCATCATTCAAATATTCTCTAATCAGCTCGTGATCTATTCGTCCTCATGCATCTAAATTCCTTCAAGTATCTTCATTTGTTTTCCAAATTCTTCCAGGTGATTTGTGCCTCTGCTACTTTCATTTTCAATTCTTATGATGGTTCGTTCAAGATTTTCTTCCTTCTTATCATATCAATTTATTCGTTGTTTCAATCCTACCGGTGGTTCGTTGAAGACCTTCTCAAGTTCGCGCTATATCTCTCTTCAATCTTTTCAAGAAGAATAAGTAGTATGCCAAGTCCGTTGCTTGTCATCAATCTAAATTGATGAATGATAAGTATAATGTAATTCTTATTTTTGTTTCATCAAGTGAATTCAATTCCTTATTCCGGAGGTTCATCAAAATTCTTATTTCATTGTTCCATCTTTTCTTTTCCCGGAGATCCAAGCTCTTTCAATTATATCACTTCAAAGCACCATCTAATCATTGCAAGGCTTCAATCTTATTATTTTCATCTTTCACTTCCTTTTGATCATTCTTTTATTACCGGAGTTCTTAATGGAGGATCTACATGATGGTTCATCAAGGATTTAATTCCTTCTCAAAGTGCTCATCGAGATTCTTTTTAGAGGAGCTCAAGTAATCTTCAACTTGCATTCCGAAGTGCAATTATTTCTATCTTATCTTTTGAGGTGGTGTTATGTCATTCTTGACAATTTTCTTTTGTGTTTCACGATTCACTTGTTGTCAAGAATGAGGTATTTAAATCCATTAATCTCTTTGTTGGAGTTATCTTGGGTTATATTTCACCTAAAGCTTTCCCTAAGGATTGTTGCTATTTATGGTGCTTATCAATGACCCAAGTTCTTCATTTATCCTCCCGGTGAAATAAGTTTCTCTTCTCCTTGTTCATATCAATCGAATCTATTGTTTTTCGTTAGTGGCAGAATTTCACCACAAGATTTCGAGATGTTTTCCATAAGCCCACAACAAGCTTACTCTTTTCGTTGTTGGTTTTCCAACAACTCCATTCTAGCATCTCGTGTAAGCGTGCTCTTTTAAGATCTTGTTTTCCTCCATTCAGTAAATTCATTTCTTTCATTTCTTCCGGGGGCATTGTGATGTTGCACTCTTCGACCCATCATCCCATTTGTTGTCAAAGATCATGTTCTTTCCTTTTGCTTATCCATTCAACCGGAGTGTCGTGTTTTCATTCAAGTTCTCTCAACTTATCAAGTTTTTGCCTCCACTCTCAACCGGAGTGTTGTCTGAAATCTTTCTCACCCATGGTGCCATTATTTCAATAGTTCCAAAGGCAGTGTGTTCTTGATTTCATCAAGTATCCTCTCATCTTGTCAAGATCATGTTCGTTTCCTTCCATTTAACCGGAGTGCTGTCCGAATTTGTTCTTCCTTGTTCCACTTTGCTAACAGAGTGTTTTCAACTTCGATCATCTCCGTTGTATTCTTTTCTCAAAATGGTTTAACCTCTCAAGGTTCTTTGGGTTCACTCATTTGTCAAAAAAGCAACTTAGTTTTACCTCTTGTCTTCCTCCTTTTTTCCTCCGGTGAAATCCTAGATCTCGGAACGAGATCCTCTCATAGTGGTGGAGTGTTATAACGCCCCGGATACAACTTTCCATATTTGTAACTCCGACTCTTGCCTTTTCCGGAGATGTGATATGATTTTCCCTTCGTGGTTGGGTTTTTGTCTTTGTTTAGCATTTTTTTCATGTCATGCATTTCATATCATGTCACCATGTGCATCGCATTTGCATACGTGTTCCTCTCATGCATCCGAGCACTTTACCCGTTCTCCATTTTGCAATCTGACACTCCTATGTCCTCAAACGCCCTCTTTTGCCTCTTTTCGTGTGCGGGTGTTAAACTTTCTCAGAATGGACCGAGATTTGCCAAGTGGCCTTGGTACACCACCGGTAGACCGCCTGTCATGTTTTGTGCCATTTGGAGTCTGTTTGATACTCCAACGGTTAACCGGGGAATCGTAAAGGCCGGGTGTGTGATGCAGCCCAACACCCCTATAAAGTGGCCCAATAACCCATCCAAACCCCCTCCATCCTCTCGGCCATTCGATCACGATCGTGTGGGCGAAAACTACACCTCATTTGGACATCCCTACCTCCCTCTACCTATATAAACACCTCCCCTTTCATTTTTTCGCGGATGAAACCCTAACCTCCTTCCACCTCGCGCCGCCGGACAAATCTTCCACCGTCCGGACATGTCCAGCCGTCGTGCCGGACCAATCACGTTGTGCCACTTGTCCTTTACCCTCGTCCCCGCGGCCACGTCCCGCCGAGTCCGTGTGCGGCCCGCTCGGCCCGACCCCGCCGCCCGCGTCCCGTGCCCGAGGCCGCCGGCCTTGCTCTGCCGCCCTCCGCCTTTGCGCCGTCACCGGCGACCAACTCCGGGGACCGGAGCACGTCGCTGCCGTCGACCTCCTTGCCGGACCACGCCTCCCCGGCGCCGTCCCGATGCTCCCCGCGTCGCCGTCAGCGCCCTTCACCGCACGAGGCCGCGCCTCCCGCGCAAGCTCGCTGCCGCCTCCAGCGCCGCCATGCCCTTCGCCGGACTCCGCCGGCAGAAGCAGCTCCCCAGTGCCGCCGCGCCCTTCGCCGGATTCCGCAGGCCGCAGCAGCTTCCTCCCATGGCTCCGCCGCGCACTCTGCGCCTCCGTCGCCGCCCGTCACCACCACCATCTCCGGAGACCCCGTCGACCGCGTCACCGGCCTCCACCGTCGTCGTCATCGAGTCTCCGGTGAGATCCGGCCGGAGTGGACCAGATCCACCAGGAGTCGAACCAAACACCTCCCCACGTCCCGGATATCCTCGTCCCGCGTTGACTTTTGCGAGGTTGAAAATCCACTAAGTCCCTTTTCTGCATTATTTTATGCCCCTGTTCATCATGCCATGTAACATCCCAAAATTCTAAATTTTGGAATGTTATAATAAATAGATAGATTTGATTGATTGTTTGATTGTCTGAAAGTGAGTGAATTCGAAACTTTTTGAAAGTTAAATGAGAGGGAATAAAAGGACTTTCTCAAACTTTCATATTTGCTTTCTGATCTCCATGAATTCAAATTATTTTCAAATACAAAACCCTTGAGCGAAGATGATATGACTTCTTCCATTTAAAAAATTAAATGAAAGGGTATTTGAAAATAATTGAATTTCATTTGGAAATATTTCAATTCATAAACTTCATGCAACTCAATGATTTTCACGAGAGAAGATAAAATGACTTCTTCAAATTATGAAATATGAGTTGGGAGTTTCAAAGGATCAATTTCAAGTCCCTTTGGAATTAATTTTTCAATTTGGATTTATTAGATTTTTATTCAAATTATTTTTCTCCAAAAATAAAATATATGGAAATTAGGGTAACATGATTCCCTACAACATAAAATTGGAGAAAAATTAATTTGAAATCATTTTGGTATTTTTAAAATGATTTTTATTGGATTTTTTTAGACCAGAAGCACTCTTTGAATTATCTAAATTAGTGTGGATTTTATTTGGCATTATAGAAATGTTCAACTTGTAGAAAATCTTTTTCTAAAAATTTTGATATATAATATGCCTATATAAAGTTTTATTTCTATTTTCGTTTTTTAGTTTATCTCATTCTGTTTTAAAAAAAAACTGCGTGCGCGCCTGAAGCTAACTGTCGCCCACGTGCGCATCAAAGTACCAGCGGGCGCCCTAATTTTTTTCTTTATCCTATATGGGCCAGGCCCAGCCAGTCTTTTCAGTT
Source organism: Triticum urartu (assembly GCF_056163025.1). Lineage (NCBI taxonomy): Eukaryota > Viridiplantae > Streptophyta > Magnoliopsida > Poales > Poaceae > Triticum > Triticum urartu. The sequence continues at coordinate 223,999,223 of NC_141876.1, read as the reverse complement.
CTTTTTTCTTAGGCCAAATTTTCCAAAAAAAAACTGCACCGCGCACGCTGCGGCCGGCCGAAGGCCTTTAGGCCCATCCGTCTCTTTTCTTCTCTGATTCGTATATTTTCGTCTACGTTTAGTCCCACATTGCCTAGCCTTTGACCTCTAAACCTCTTTTCCACCAATAAATATAGACCCATAGAGCCTTAAAAAATCATCCGATTCGGGTTAAATCAATATTTTGGTTTGACTAGATTCATTTAAGAAAAATATATTTCTACTCTCCGGCGCGACTTCTAAAAAATTTCTCTTCTTTCCAAAGTCATCTTTTGTCTGCCTTATAAAGGTATATCTCTTTGTTTTTTTTTCTTCTTATACTTTCGTAGTTTATTTTTTTTGACTAATATGATAAAATAATTAGATTATCAATTAGTCTACGTATTTATACATTAGACCCTAGCCTGTATCTATTTTTTTTTCTTCCGTAAAACAACTTGGCCTTGATTTTTGAAATAGCCATAACTTTTTACTCGTTAGTCCAAATCCAACGAAACCAACGCCCACTTCTTCGTTATGATGTCCTCTATCCAATAATCCAACCCAAACATGTTTCTGAAAATTTTAAAATTTGAATTAGATCAGATTTGAATTCAAACTTCTTTTGATCATATCTTTTTATCCGTAACTCCGTTTGAGTTGATTCTTTTTGCGAATCGAAGCTCTTGACCTAAACATTCTAATAAGGCCAAATTCACATAATTTTGGTACTGTTAGAAATAGTTTTATGTTGCAAGAGCTATTTGCTTGGTTTTGATGTTTCCGAATTGTCTTCTTCGATCTTTCTGATCTTTTGAGTGATTGCTTATGTGTGGTTACTATTGCTTGCTTACGATAGATTGACCGAAGTGTGACGAGTAGATCTATCAAGAGTTTTGAGTGTGAATCATCTTCATCAACATTGCAGGCAAGTTCACACTTTGATCATACATTTTCTACAACCCAGTTTTTATTGCATTAGATCAATTCTCACACATTGCATGATTAGGATCTAATTAACTTGTGGGATGGGAAGTAGATGAGGTAGTACCTATTACCTGTTTATTAGCAAACCTTTGGGAGTTACTTCTACGTTTGCTTATTATGCCATGCTATGCTAGTAGACGTGGATTGGGTGAGTGAAATCCATGACAGATGTGAGATTGATAATTAATGGTTTATCTAAGGTGGCAACTTAAACACACATCTGGGTGGATTGAGGCACCTGGGGTTTCCAGGACTTGCCTGTTTTTCTTTTGGACCGCCACCTAGGCTCAAAGGGATCATGAGATTATTCATACTAGAAACTTCTGTGTGCAGCCACAAGCCATTATGGGCTCTGGCATAGTTGACTAAGTTGTGCGAACTCTTAGAGTGGTAGACTAGCAGATGTAGGGGATGTAGGTGGTACGGTCTACCCGATCGTAAGGTGCTAGCGCTTCTGAAAAACTATGTCTCGGTCATCCGTTTCTCAAACACCCTGTAGTGCGAGAAACCAAACGGAGGCGATCGAGTCTTGTGGGGAAAAGTGCGCAAACCTCTGCAGAGTGTATAAACTAATCATGATTAGCCGTGTCCCCGGTTATGGACATCTTGAGTATCTAGTTCTTGGATTATCCTGTTGATCTCATCACGTTACTTTAAATGAATATTGTTGGGTTTTAATGATGTTACTTAATTGGGATTGAGAATGCTGTCAACCATTCTCAATGTTTAACAACCACCATGATAGTAATTAATCTTATTCCTTTGCAGTAGGGAAAAATTGGCTTTACGCAAAAACCTTATAACCATAGAGCTTTTCCACCAGCCATATATGCATGTAGTGATAGCCATTGTTTATCATTTTCTCTATGGTGTGAATTTGCCAGTACATTCAATGTATTGACCCGTTTCGGGCTGCAACGTCTCATGTTGTAGGTTTCTTACGACGAGTAAGTGATACGTTAGGGTTACGATTTCTACACTCAACCTTGCCGTTGGTGTTGATTGGGAATCCACAACCTTGTTGCTTCCGCTATATGGATTGAGGTAATAGTATTTTACGTTACTTTATACATGTGATTTACCTCTGTTATAAATCCTTCGAGTACTGTGTGTGTCAGCATACCGATCCAGGGATGACACTTAAGCACAGAGACTTGATCCATTCGGGTCAGGTCGCTACAAGATGGTATCAGAGCACATGTTGACTGTAGGACGTGATCCTAGAAACTGGCAAGCCCATAACAAAGATTTTTCTCTACAACTTTCCCTTTCAAAAAGATCTTTTACCTCTCTTCTCTTCTGAGCTTATTCAAATATTCCCTTTTAGTTAGACCATACCCCTTTCCCCTTTTGACCAGACGAGGATTCGACTGATGAGACCACTCCAATAAGTACAAGATATCGGACAACTAAGACCACTTCGGAATGAAGAGTATTTTCTGTGCATCTGAATAATGGAAACTACAATGGTTGAAGACCGAAGACAAGTAGAATTTGAAGGCTCTGAAGAATTCCCAGATTTATATGACCTAGGAAGGCTACCCTTATGGAACTTGGCAGACTATGGAAGTTGTCAACACCCGAGATCAAGGTGTATCGGAGAAGGACCGGAGCATGTAGAGTTAAGAACTCAAGGATTTGTCAAGAAAACCCTAAGGCAGGAGATATCAACTATGGAATGATAGCTCATGGAAATGACAAGAGCAGAGACACAGCTATCCATGAAGTTATCTCCCGCTTATGCTATTGTCACCGTGCTGAGTTAAACATGTATATGCATGGAAGGATTGGATGGTAGAAGGCTGATGGAGCATCTATTAGCAAGAGGTGAAGTTAACCTTAGCTAGTGTATCACCAGGATCTGGAGTGTTACATTGAGAAGTTAAGATGGACCTAAAAGAAGCAGTATTTTGACAAGGACAGTATGACCATGATTCATGTGAAGGATGTTGAAACCAGAAGTTTGAAATGCAACTACGGAATATTAAAGGATGTTACGTCAGCAAAGATGAGCTGGCAAAAGGACTTGAGAAGGACAAGTATGACCGGAAGAAACCATTGGAGGCATGAACAAGACTTGAAGAGTTTGGCGACGTTGACCTTAGAAGACCAAACCCCGGTTATACACCTACGTTAGACGCGACGATTGTGAGCTGTCATTTGTTTGTTGTTTTTCCGACAGCCACAATAAAATCTATCTTTTCAAAACCATTTTTTGTATCGTGTGTATCCCTCTCTATCCCTCTTATCTCACCCCAAAACCCTTGGACCCAATAGAGGATGAATGGAGATGAGCTTGTATTTTCTGGACCGATGGGTCAGTTGGAGACAGACCGATGGATTCAGAACATGGAGGATCACATGGAGAATAACCCTATAGTTGGACATGATATGACCCAGCATGCTCTTCTGTGCTTTGAAAGAGGTGCTGCTACTTGGTGGAGGATGTACCAAACCATGAATGGATGGCAAGGAGTAACCACTTGGAAAGAATTTAAGTTGACTTTGCCAAAGTCTCGGTTTGTGTCCCATAAGTTGAAACCTTATGGAAAGGATATGAAGAAACATGGTGCATGCAAGATTTGTGGAGAAATCGGACACACCCAGAAAGAACACAAGGATGAATGCCCTAATTGTGAAGGAAGTCACCCAGTTGAAGAATGCCCAACTAGGCAAATTACTTGTTTCTTGTGTGAAGGGACTACCCACTACCCTGCTCAGTGTCACATTTACCCCTTGGTATAAAGAACCATCCAACAGAAGAAATAAGCAATGAAAGGAGCCCTTATGGGAATTTTAGAAGAAACTGTGATGAAAGAAGAGGTGGAGGACACACCCAAAGAAGAACCAATTAAACCCTGCACCAAGTCTTGCTATTCATGTGGAGAAGAAGGACACATCTCCCAGAATTGTATGAATGGGGATCTAGTAGAATTCCCGACGGAGGAAATAGAGTATGACCCACAGGAAATAGAAGCCCTGATTGGAATGGAAAAGTCCAGGAAGAGAAACTGATTGGATTCCAGGAAGGACCTGAGTCATATCACCTGTTACAGGTGCAAGGAGTCAGGGTACTACCTCAACAGTTGCCCAAAAAGGAAACCTCGATACTTTTCAGAAGTAATATGTTTTAGTTGTAATGGAGCAGGGCACTTTGCCAGAGAATGCCCAAAGGAGAAGGAAACTTGCGCTAGATAGTTGAGTTTGCAACAAAAGAAATGGAGTAGTAGAAGTGAGAACATTTTCTTTTATATTGAGGTGTTGAGTTGAGACATGTAATGGAGAGGCGAGAGATTGAAATCATTTGAGAATGAATAAAGTAGCATCGTTGGTACTGATATGGATTTTATGAGTTGTTACTCTATGAAGAAGGATTTTAACCATTTTTGAGGATAAGAGAAATATGGTCTATGGAAGGTTTATGCATTTTAAGGGTGGTAGTACCCTGTAAGAACCATTGACCCCTGGAAAAGATAAGGATACTCCACTGAGTGGATTTCGGACAAAAATGAATACGAGTTTTGTCTCGATATGTGTGATGCCCCAAGAGTATGTGGGATGAAGTTGGAGACCGTCAGTTGTTTGGACCAAAGGTGATCAAAGGAGTCAGAAGAGAATGTTAAGTTGATTCGAGATAGACTGAAGGTAGCTTAGTCCAGGCAGAAGAGTTATGTAGACTCAAAAACTCAAGGAGGTAGTCTATGAAATTGGAGACAGAGCATGTCTTCATGTGTTCCCTCTGCGAGGAGTTAAACGAATTGGAGTTAAGGTAAAAGTTAGCCCCGAGATTTGTATGACCATACCAAGTTTTGGAGCGTATGAGAGAAGTGGCCTACAAGTTTGAGTTACCCGAAGGACTGTCAGGAGTTCAAGATGTGTTTCACGTTTCCCAGTTGAAGAAGTGCCATGCAGAGATGGCCAATATTCCCTTGTAAGGACGCTTGACCGCGGAAAGGATAATGATGTTCCATGAAGTGGAATATGGACTTCATAAGTATAAGTTTTTATCTCGGTATGAGGGATATCCCACGAGGATGAAGAGATGAATTACTATTGGATATAAAGGAGGTATGATGTCAGAAATATGGATCAATGGAAACTCCATGATGAGTCTGAGTAATCATGTCCTAGTTTGGTGCCAATAGAAGGAAGGAAGATAGTACAATTGGATGGATTTAAGAATACTAGGAAGTTGGAAGTTGGAATAATGACCAGTTGCCCAATGATAAGTTCAAGGACTACAAGTGATGAGGTGTGCCATAACCCACAGGCCCCAGGACCTGCCAAGAAGCAAGCACATTCTTGCTGAAGGAAAAACCCTGGAAGTGGATATACCTTTGTCGACAGACGATTTTATAGGAGTTTCCGCAAAACCTGAGAGTTGTGAAGGAACGATAGATGTTTGTCTGGCTTGCAGAATCAATGGATTATTCCGAACTTGGTTCGTCGACGAGAGAAATTCTGCAATGCTTGTGAGGATGACCGAGTGTTACAATGCGAGATTCGCTAAACCATATACAAGGTAATGATTTGGGTGCGGGATGGATTGATCACCATACCGACTTACTCTTATTATTCGCCTTGCTATATGGGATGGTAAATCTGAGTGACTTACCTATAGTGGAGAGACGACGATCAAAACCTTGTTTAAACCTTAGAATGGTATAAGAATTTTTCCCTTGTACAAGGCAGCTTTGCCAACCGTAGGTTATACGGTGAGGATCAACCCAGACCCATTTCCTGTAGGAGAAACCATAAATTGTTGACCACCATGAGATATCGATAGTTGTTTAGTTTTGGCGCCCGACCCGTCAGCTAAGAAGACCCAATCTCGGAATAACCTTACCAAGAGGAAAGGACAGAAGAATTGAGGAAAAGGTTATGCCACTACCGGAAGAGCCAGAGAAGGAATTTTCCGAGGATTTGAGAAGACCAACATTGTTAACAATATGGATGAAGTATATGAGTTTCGATGGAGCTGTAACCATGCTTCTAAGGGTGGTAGCACCCCAGACCCCGGAGACGATTGATGGATTTTTTAGGAGACCCCAACCCTAACCTATTTCTTTCTAGCCTCTCCGAATCTCGAGGACGAGATTCATTTTAAGGGTGGTAGGTTTGTAACATCCCAAAATTCTAAATTTTGGAATGTTATAATAAATAGATTGATTTGATTGATTGTTTGATTGTCTGAAAGTGAGTGAATTCGAAACTTTTTGAAAGTTAAATGAGAGGGAATAAAAGGACTTTCCCAAACTTTCATATTTGCTTTCTGATCTCCATGAATTCAAATTATTTTCAAATACAAAACCCTTGAGCGAAGATGATATGACTTTTTCCATTTAAAAAATTAAATGAAAGGGTATTTGAAAATAATTGAATTTCATTTGGAAATATTTCAATTCATAAACTTCATGCAACTCAATGATTTTCACGAGAGAAGATAAAATGACTTCTTCAAATTATGAAATATGAGTTGGGAGTTTCAAAGGATCAATTTCAAGTCCTTTTGGAATTAATTTTTCAATTTGGATTTATTTGAGTTTTATTCAGATTATTTTTCTCCAAAAATAAAATATATGGAAATTAGGGTAACATGATTCCCTACAACAGAAAATTGGAGAAAAATTAATTTGAAATCATTTTGGTATTTTTAAAATGATTTTTATTGGATTTTTTTAGACCAGAAGCACTCTTTGAATTATCTAAATTACTGTGGATTTTATTTGGCATTATAAAAATGTTCAACTTGTAGAAAATCTATTTCTAAAAATTTTGATACATAATATGCCTATATAAAGTTTTATTTTTATTTTCGTTTTTTAGTTTATCTCATTCTGTTTTAAAAAAAACTGCGCGCGCGCCTGAAGCTAACTGTCGCCCACGTGCGCATCAAAGTACCAGCGGGCGTCCTAATTTTTTTCTTTATCCTATATGGGCCAGGCCCAGCCAGTCTTTTCAGTTTTTTTTTCTTAGGCCGAATTTTCAAAAAAAAACTGCACCGCGCACGCTGCGGCCGGCCGAAGGCCTTTAGGCCCATCCGTCTCTTTTCTTCTCTGTTTCGTATATTTTCGTCTACGTTTAGTCCCACATTGCCTAGCCTTTGACCTCTAAACCTCTTTTCCACCAATAAATATAGACCCATAGAGCCTCCAAAAATCATCCGATTCGGGTTAAATCAATATTTTGGTTTGACTAGATTCATTTAAGAAAAATATATTTCTACTCTCCGGCGCGACTTCTAAAAAATTTCTCTTCTTTCCAAAGTCATCTTTTGTCTGCCTTATAAAGGTATATCTCTTTGTTTTTTTTCTTCTTATACTTTCGTAGTTTATTTTTTTTTGACTAATACGATAAAATAATTAGATTATCAATTAGTCTACGTATTTATACATTAGACCCTAGCCTGTATCTATTTTTTTTCTTCCGTAAAACAACTTGGCCTTGATTTTTCAAATAGCCATAACTTTTTACTCGTTAGTCCAAATCCAACGAAACCAACGCCCACTTCTTCGTTATGATGTCCTCTATCCAGTAATCCATCCCAAACATGTTTTTAAAAATTTTAAAATTTGAATTAGATCAGATTTGAATTCAAACTTGTTTTGATCATATCTTTTTATCCGTAACTCCGTTTGAGTTGATTCTTTTTGCAAATCGAAGCTCTTGACCTAAACATTCTAATAAGGCCAAATTCACATAATTTTGGTATTGTTAGAAATAGTTTTATGTTGCAAGAGCTATTTTCTTGGTTTTGATGTTTCCAAATTGTCTTCTTCGATCTTTTTGATCTTTTGAGTGATTGCTTATGTGTGGTTACTATTGCTTGCTGACGATAGATTGACCGGAGTGTGACGAGTAGATCTATCAAGAGTTTTCAGTGCGAATCATCTTCATCAACATTGCAGGCAAGTTCACACTTTGATCATACATTTTCTACAACCCAGTTTTTATTGCATTAGATCAATTCTCACACATTGCATGATTAGGATCTAATTAACTTGTGGGATGGGAAGTAGATGAGGTAGTACCTATTACCTGTTTATTATCAAACCTTTGGGAGTTACTTCTACGTTTGCTTATTATGCCATGCTATGCTAGTTGACGTGGATTGGGTGAGTGAAATCCATGACAGATGTGAGATTGATAATTAATGGTTTATCTAAGGTGGCAACTTAAACACACATCTGGGTGGATTGAGGCACCTGGGGTTTCCACGACTTGCCTGTTTTTCTTTTGGACCACCACCCAGGCTCAAAGGGATCATGAGATTATTCATACTAGAAACTTCCGTGTGCAGCCACAATCCATTATGGGCTCTGGCATAGTTGACTAAGTTGTGCGAACTCTTAGAGTGGTAGACTAGCAGATGTAGGGGATGTAGGTGGTACGGTCTACCCGATCGTAAGGTGCTAGCGCTTCTGAAAAACTATGTCTCGGTCATCCGTTTCTCAAACACCCTGTAGTGCGAGAAACCAAACGGAGGCGATCGAGTCTTGTGGGGAAAAGTGCGCAAACCTCTGCAGAGTGTATAAACTAATCATGATTAGCCGTGTCCCCGGTTATGGACATCTTGAGTATCTAGTTCTTGGATTATCCTGTTGATCTCATCACGTTACTTTAAATGAATATTGTTGGGTTTTAATGATGTTACTTAATTGGGATTGAGAATGCTGTCAACCATTCTCAATGTTTAACAACCACCATGATAGTAATTAATCTTATTCCTTTGCAGTAGGGAAAAATTGGCTTTACGCAAAAACCTTATAACCATAGAGCTTTTCCACCAGCCATATATGCATGTAGTGATAGCCATTGTTTATCATTTTCTCTATGGTGTGAATTTGCCAGTACATTCAATGTATTGACCCGTTTCGGGCTGCAACGTCTCATGTTGTAGGTTTCTTACGACGAGTAAGTGATACGTTAGGGTTACGATTTCTACACTCAACCTTGCCGTTGGTGTTGATGGGAATCCACAACCTTGTTGCTTCCGCTATATGGATTGAGGTAATAGTATTTTACGTTACTTTATACATGTGATTTACCTCTGTTATAAATCCTTCGAGTACTGTGTGTGTCAGCATACCGATCCAGGGATGACACTTAAGCACAGAGACTTGATCCATTCGGGTCAGGTCGCTACATGCCATAACTTTGTGTGTGCTGCTCCGTTTTGTGCATGCTATATATCAAAATGTTCGTCATGATGTGCTCTTCATTTCATTCCGTTGTGCCAGGCTTGTTTCAGTCCATCTTCATGCCCAAATCATTGATGCAAGAGTGCTATAAAATGTTAGGTGCTGATTCTTAGTAGCGTATGAGCATTTGTCATTTTTGCTACAATTATTGTGTGTTGCATATGGGCATGAGCTCTACATGTGTTCTGGTCTATGTCATGCCATCTTTATAGGGGTGTATGCCATGTATTTTTGTGATCAATGTGGTGACTAGCACAAGGTAGCTCTCGTGATATTGCTGATTTCCGGGACTTCGAATTTCACTAAGTCATTTCCCTGCTGTTATTTTTATGTCATGTATTCATGTTGCTACAGTGAGATCCATACTTCTTTTGAGTATGTTCAGTAAGGATGATTTTGACATATGGTTGTGCTCTATCCATCCATGCCCCTGTTTGTATTTTTGGAGTGCCCTAGCATGACTGAATCTTGCTCTATTTTTGCTATAAAATGTTCCTGGCAGATTGTTTACATGTTAATCAATTTTTCCAAGGTTGTTGTAGTTGATCCATGTATGCTATGTACTTGCTCTTGCCATGGTTAGCCTTATGATCATGTCTTCTTGCTGGTAGTATGCTTATCTTTTCATGCAATGCCTTGTGTTGAGTTAATCGAGCTTGCAAAGATACCTTCATAATTCTGTTTATGCCATGCCCAGTTTTCTGCTAAGTCTGAATCTCTTAACGAAACTTGCTATGTTTACATGGGTGCCATCATATCTCCTGATCCTTTTTGGCTTATGGTCAGTAAGGGACGTTTGTTCTATGCTTTGAGTAGATTCATGCCATGCCTTGTATTCATATGTTCTGTTCCTTTAGCATGTTGTTATCTTGCTCTAAACATTGCTTCCTGATGTTAATTCCTGGCATGTTAGTATTTTCACAAAGTCTGTGATGGTGATATATTTTGCACTTTTGCCATGCTTGTTTGAACCTGCTATTGTGTGATTTATCTGTAGCTCAGTGTTCATTTTTGTCAAGCATCTTGAGTAGATCACTGCCATGTGCTTTGTTGCTATGTTGGGGTGTAGTAGCTTAGATTCTTGTTGCATTTTAGATGGCACCGTGCTGTTAATCGCAGAATTGTGCCATTATTGTTTTGCTTGCCATTTGCAAACCGTGCATCCGATTCCGGTGATCTTTATATCGATTTCGACCGAAATCATCTCATCTTTCCAGTGGCACAATTGGTTTGCTAAGTTGATGCCTTGTTCATATTTTCCCTTCCGAAGCACGCACATGCATTGCATATCACATCCTGCATATCATGCCATATTTTGCATCATGTTGCTTACGCATTGCACCGTGGTTGATTATTGTTTCCTTTGCTTGTGTTCTTGATTTGGGTAGAGCCGGGAGATGATTACGTGATTGAGGAACCCATTGAGTACGCTTACGAGGATCAAGCTTTCGTCAACTCGGATAACTTTGCAGGCAAGATGACCATACCCTCGAAATCACTTCTATCTTTGCTTGCTAGTTGTTCGCTCTATTGCTAAGCCGCGATACCTAGCACTTGCTATATCATGCCTCCCATATTGCCATGTCAAGCCTCTAACGCACTTTTCCTAGCAAACCGTTGTTTGGCTATGTTACCGCTTTTGCTCAGCCCCTCTTATAGCGTTGCTAGTTGCAGGTGAAGATGGAGTTTGTTCCTTGTTGGAACATGTTATTGTTGGGATATCATTATTATATCTTGTTTACTTTAATGCATCTATATACTTGGTAAATGGTGGAAGGCTCGGCCTTATGTCCGGTGTTTTGTTCCACCCTAGCCGCCCTAGTTTCCGTCATACCGGTGTTATGTTCCTTGATTTTACGTTCCTTACGCTGTTGGGTGTTATGGGAACCCATTGACAGTTTGCTTTGAATAAAACACCTCTAGCAAGGCCCAACCTTGGTTTTAACATTTGCCACCTAATCCTTTTCCCTTGGGTTCTGCAGACTCAAGGGTCATCTTTATTTTAAACCCCCGGGCCAGTGCTCCTTCGAGTGTTGGTCCAAACTGGGCGATGTCCGGCGCCCCCTGGGCAACCAGGGTCTATGCCAACCCGACGTCTTGCCCATCCGGTGTTCCCTGAGAACGAGATACGTGCGACTCCTATCGGGATTTGTCGGCACATCGGGTGGCTTTGTTGGTCTTGTTTTACCATTGTCGAAATGTCTTGTAACCGGGATTCCGAGTCTGATCGGGTCTTCCTGGGAGAAGGAATATCCTTCGTTGACCATGAGAGCTTGTGATGGGCTAAGTTGGGACACCCCTGTAGGGTTATGAACTTTTGAAAGCCGTGCCCGCGGTTATGGGCAGATGGGAATTTGTTAATGTCCAGTTGTAGAGAACTTGAAACTTAACTTAATTAAAATGAATCAACCGCGTGTGTAGCCGTGATGGTCTCTTTTCGGTGGAGTCCGGGAAGAGAACATGGTCTCGTGTTATGCTTTAACGTAAGTAGCTTTAGGATCACTTCTTGATCACTTTTAGCCTCTCGACCGTCCTTTGCTTCTCTTCTCGCTCTCATTTGCGTAAGTTAGCCACCATATATGCTAGTGCTTGCCGCAGCTCCACCTCACTACCCTTTCCTACCTTTAAGCTTAAATAGTATTGATCGTGAGGGTGTGAGATTGTTGAGTCCCCGTGACTCATAGATACTTCCAAACAGATGCAGGTGCCGATGATGCCAGTGCAGATGACGCAACTGAGCTCAAGTGGGAGCTCGATGAAGATCGTGTTCATTGTGTTGTTTCATTTCCAGTTGATCAGTAGTGGAGCCCAGTTGGGGCGATCGGGGATCTAGCATTTGGGGTTGTCTTTCTTTATTTGGTTCCGTAGTCGGACCTTGATTGTATTCTGGATGATGTAATGCTATATTTATGTATTGTGTGAAGTTGAGATTGTAAGACAACTCTTTATCCCTTTCTTATTCAATACATGGGATGTGTAAAGATTACCCCTCTTGCAACATGCCTACTATGCGGTTATGCCTCTAAGTCGTGCTCCAACACGTGGGAGATATAGCTGCATCGTGGGTGTTACACTGGCTCACTTTGTTAAGTTAAGTCGGCCTTTGGGGAATACATATTTGGTTCAGTGACTATAAGTCCCGGCTCACTTTGGTAAAGTTAAGCCGGCCCTTGGGGGCTACACATTTGGCTTTCAGTGACTGTAAGTCCCGGCTTTACTTTGTTGAGTTAAGCCAGCCCTTGGGGGCTACACTTTGGAAACTTTGATAAGTCTAAAGTATACTCATTACTTTTCCTATACTCTATAATTGGGGGCTACTAGGGATATAAGCATATCAGCAAGGCTAAAAGAGGAAAGGGATGGTTCCATACCTCATATTTCTGCTTCATAAGTTGAACTAGCCCAGCTTCCATGTCTCGACTTGTGTTGAGGCGGCTCAAATAGCCCGCATACACGTCGCCAGCACTAAAGGAGGAGTAGCTCTCCAGGTCCATTTTTGCCTTGCCTTTTTCTAAGGAAGGAGACTCTTCCTTAGTACTATGCTTAGCTAGCACAGTTGAGGTTCCTAGCATTGTGTGAGTTGTCCCAATGATTGTCACATCATCAGAATTATGATCAAGGGGGGTCTCTTCAGTTATCTTGGCTAGGCTGGGCAGCTTAGGGCTTGGCGGGTCATGACTAGCAGCTGGATTTACTTCAGAATTCATCGCTTCAAAGACGACAGTGTCAGCTTGCGGAGTCAGGTCGTTGGCAAGATCATCAGGGGTTTGAATTGAAGATTCAGGGGCCTCTAGCACCTGCCTCTCCGTCTCAGCAGCTATGGGGTCTTTCTGTTTGTTCCCCTCCTTGGCCATGCCTCTGTGACAAGATTACAAGAGGTTATGAGTATATCATTACACATTATTTATGAACAAATTGAAGTACTTACCATTGGGCAACCTTGAACACAGGCATTTGAGCCGGTAGAGTCGCCGGATGATGGAGGCGTCTCCTGATAATTTGAGTCGGAAGGGTTAAGAGGTTGACGAATGAGACCAGTCTTTGGAAGGGAAAGAGTCAGGCAATGAGGCACCTCGTTTCGATGCTTGCAAGGGGCAGGCGTGTTGGGTAAGCCAGAGACAAGATCTTGAGCGCCGTCACTCCGGTTCTTACGCCTTGACTCGTGTTGCTGTTTCTCCAAAAGAAAGTTGGGTTCCAAATGAGCAAGTGGGTGTGAAAATCTTACTTTTTGGATGACTCGCCTTGTTTTCTTTCTTGGTAAAGGTTCTGAGTCGGAGAATATAGTAGTTACCTCTGCATCATGAGCCTGGCTTGTCTCCATGTCGTCCTAAGAAGAATCAGCATCAATAAGTTGCATAAAGAGAAGGCCAAGAGAATCAGGTTCTACCTCCGACTCATCCAATTGGAAAAGATCTTGTGTTGTTTGCTTGCTGCGATGGCCTATGCCATGGGATTTGGTTCCCCTTGCCCTTTTAGCTGGCGTGGCGGTGGCTGGCATTTAATTCCTCCAAAAAGAGGAGTCGGCCTGGTTTTTCATGAGCAATAAGGTTAAAAGGCTTGATATATAGGAGAGTTAAGCAAGATGAAGTTTACACAAAGCACTTATAGCCGGAGCCAGGTTTAAGGGCGCGGAAAGGGTTCAGACCCGTCTTACTGCAGTTTTCCAATGATTCCCCGAGGAGTGACATGATGATATCATTGATCTCCTTGTCAGTTAATTGGGTTGGGTTTAAGCATTGTGGGTCTTTGGTATCACCCGCATATTGGCACATTAAGCCGCTACACTAGCTCAATGGCAAGATCCTCCAGGCGACCTAGTAGCGAACCAAATCAATTCTGCTTAAACCGTTGGCGATCAAAGCCCAGACCTTTGAAAAAGTGGAGGCATACAGACCACGTTCTGCAGCGGTCAATTGACCTGGAAGCGAGCCCCTGGTGGTGAGCCGGTAGGGGCGATAACCCGGCAGGGGGTTCTCTCTGGCTGGGGAAGTGTCCTTGCAATAAAACTAGGTGTAGTTCCAATCTTCGGGGTGGCTTGGCAGGGAAGCTGACGGGAAAGTTACATCTCTCCACCTCTGAATGGAGACACGCAAACTAAGCCCGCCTGTCATCTCAGTTACGATTGATATAATAATAGTCTCTGAAGAGGTCAATGGAGGGTTCTTCCCCAAGGTACACTTTGTAGAACACTTGGAAGTTTCCTATGTTGGAGACGGAATTAGGGCTAGCATCTTGTGGGTGAAGGTTATAAAAATGCAGAACATCCCGGAAGAATTTTGAGCCGGTGGTGAGAAGCCATGCAGTAGGTGGTCTGTGAAAACTACAGCCTCACCCTCCTGGGGTTGAGGGGGACATTCAGAACTGGGAGCCCGCCAGTGGATGGCCTCTTTGGCAGGTAAAACCCCCATGGTCACATAGTCAGTGAGTGCGTCCTCTGTGACTCTAGAGGTAATCCAGTCACAAGTGGTGGGTGCTTTAGTCATGATGAGTGATACGTCTCCAACGTATCTATAATTTATGAAGTGTTCATGCCCTGTTTACAACAATTTTATATGGTTTTGGTATGATTTTATTAGAACTAACCCGGATTGACGTTGTTTTCAACAGAACTATCATGGTGTCGTTTTTTGTGCAGAAATGAAAAAATTAGTTACATGTCTTATTTTGTTGTTGTCCTATGGTGCCTTCCATGCCACGCACACGTGAAGAATTCCCGTTGTAGGGTGTTGCAATATGTTCATGATTCGCTTATAGTGGGTTGCTAGAGTGACAGAAGCTTAAACCCGAGTAAGGGGGTTGTTTCGTAAGGGATAAAGGGGACTTGATACTTTAATGCTATGGTTGGGTTTTACCTTAATGATCTTTAGTAGTTGCGGATGCTTGCTAGAGTTCCAATCATAAGTGCATATGATCCAAGTAGACAAAGTATGTTATCTTATGACTCTCCCTCATATGAAATTGCAATAATGATTACCGATCTTGTTACAATTGCCTAGGATAATTCCGCACATCAACCCATCATTATTCCACACTCGCTATTTATAATATATTGTAATATATTCTAACTTTATGTTAACAACACCTACTTTTATATTTTAGTTCTATGATATCATGCAAAGCTATCCTCTTCATACCCATAACATAGTTTTATTTCTCGTTTCTAGATGGAAGCAAACGTTCGGTGTACGTAGAGTTGTATCGGTGGCAGATAGGACTTGAGAGAATATTGATCTTACCTTTAGCTCCTTGTGGGTTCGACACTCCATACTTATCACTTCCATCTTTGGAAATTGCTATGATGATTCCTTGCACTTGGGGATTATCAATGAGCTGGGGGCAGTGAGCTGTGACCAAAAAATAAAGATCTAGCGGGTTAAGATAAATATTATAAACTACTTAAGTGATTATAAGATGATTCATCGAATAAGGAGCAAATTACAACAGGAAGGCTGGACATTGTGGACAATTCAAAGAATTCAGAGTTTCTATTAACTATAAAATGGAATGACTATCAGGATATGAGAGTATGGCGAGTTAAGTTGTGAAAGTATGAGCCGGCAACGTATCGGCTGGTTAAACAAAGTTTTTGGATTTCTTGGCAGGTTATAAACTCATAGTTAAGCCTGCTCGATGCTAGCGGGTTACCACATCATTATTTAAGCAGCCCAAGCAAGGAATGGTGGATCAGTTGTTTGTGATATCAGAATTGTTGAAATATTGCTAAGTGTTGGACAAACAAGTTTCACGGGATGCGGCTATATTTATGGATCTACAGCAGTTCAAAAAGGGAAGTTATTTCTAGACCTAAGATACAGCAGAGAAGAACTAGTGAGCTATGTATTGATGCAAGGAGTAAGAAGATTCATATAAGGTGCAAGATAGAGGTTGAAAACAAGGGTCGCTCTTGCTGCATACACCTTTCGGATTGAGCTGTGTTTTCTAAAGCCAGAGATGGATGAAATTGGACGAACTATGACGAACTCTGTGAACTAGGGTATCCTAATGTGGATCTGAATCAAGGAAGGAGTGTTACCTAAAGATTTGAGTGAAGAGCGGAGGGGCGCCGTAGTTCTCTGGTCCGAACAAGTTGGTGCAGCGGCCTCGACGGAGCAGTTGGCGCAGTTCGGCGGTGAAGGCGAAGCTCCAGTGGCAATGGGCAGCGCGAGGAAGAAGAAGAGAGGGAGATGGGGGTAAAACTGAGAAAGGAAGCCCCCCCCCCCCCGCCCCTATTTATAAGGGAAAAGTGAAACAGTAAAATGGCAGGAGCAAAAATTGAGGGGACGTCATGATTATCTCAACAGTGGAGGCGCCTCAATTATCGGAAGGCCAGTTAATGCAAAAAGATCTGTTGTGATGTCATGATTCTTTTTGGATTTTTTTCGTGTGACATCATGGCGGGTTAAAAGAATTCATTTAAAGATAAATGTTGGAAGGAATCAAATAAGACTCGCCAACCAGAGCAGTGAAGATTGACATGAACAAGTTCAAATCAATTTGGGGCCTAATGTTGCGGATATAACCCTGCGGTGTGACCCGCCCAGGAGGGGCCATTACACTGTTGGCGAATCAATAGAAAGGGCTTCAGTGGGCCTAAGAAGATGAGATATGGAGATGGGAGGCGGCTTACAAGTGGGCCTGTCAAAGGCCCAAGACCCGGAGATGAAGTTGTAACCCAGAGGTATGAGCCGCCTATTGGCGACTTGCCTAGCAAGGCAAGGTGATTTAGAAACCGAGTTATTCACATTGTGTGATCCGACTTGGACTCTTGTAAAGCTCTGGGCCTCGACCTGTGTATATAAAGGCGAGACCCTGGGTGGGTTAACTCAAGAAACAATTGATCGATACCTAGGTCAAGTGATTTCGCTCCCTTGTAATTGATACCCAATCAATACAACTAGAAGCAGGATGTAAGCTTTTACCTCGTTGTGAGGGGCCGAACCTGGGTAAACCTTGTGTCTTTCGTCCAGCTCAACCCCTTCAAGTTAACCTACGTTGTGATGGCCCCACACCTAAGTCCTTTCACTAGGGCATATGTCGTGACAAAACCACGACAGGGGTGGTCATACCATATATGCAGATGACACTCGGTTGTCTTAAAGTTATAGCAGAATCATTCTGATCTCGGAGCACAAAGCGTCGAAAGATGAACAAGAGTCATATGGAGATACGATTGGCAAAAATTTGCTCACCTGTCAAAAATTCTCGTCATCAGTGATGTCCATATCAATGACTGAGAACTAGACTTGGATCTTGAATCACTCAAAATTAATTATGAGAGATATTAATTTGAGTGGGAGTGCGCTATAATATTAAATTTTGTTTTAATACACTAGTGCAATATTAATTATTAATTATGTCTAAAATTGTTTGTATTTATCATTGTAGATTAAATGACTCACAATATGTTTAACTTAGCCCTTATGCTTGGGAAAGAAAATTTGGCTGCAAATGGTGGAAACTATGCGGTTTGGTCTGCAACCTGAGATTCGTTCTTAGGAGTGCTAAGAAGGAGTATGTGTTGGATCAACGCCTAGGTGGTGTTCCCTCAAAAGATGCATCACCGGAAGAAGTTGCTGCTTATACTGCTCGTAGTGATGACTATGAGGTAGTCCAGTGTCTCATGTTAACTTACCTGGATCCTGAACTACATAAGTATTTTGAACAATCTACCACTCAGTTTATAACTGGGTCACTAGAAGTGTTGTACAAGAAACAAGCAAGGACCGATCGGTTTGAATTAACCAAGGCCCTACTTGAATGCAAGATGAAAGAGGGTTCCTCAATGAGTGGGCATATAGTGAAGCTTCCTGGCTATGTTGATAGACTTGCTTCACTAGAATTTGGAATTCTTCCAACACTTGGTACAGATATTGTGCTTGCTTCACTCCCCGCATCTTATGATGGTGTTATCATGAATTACAACATGAACGGGATGGAGAAAAGTGCAAACGAGTTGTTTGCTATTCTCAAAACTGTGGAAGCTGGAATGTAGAAGAACAAAGAAGTGTTGATGGTCAACAAAACTACCAGTTTCAAAAAGAAGGGAAAGTCCAAGAAGAAATCTACTGGTCGGTAAGACCGTCTCTCAGAACAAGAACAAGGGTGGATCCTCTAAAGAGACTGAATTTTTCTACTACAAACAGAAGGGTCACTGGAAGCGGAAATTCAAGAAATACCTGGCACACAAGAAGAATGGTTCTTTCGGTAAAGGTATACATGTTATACAAAGTTTGTCGGGGATATGCCCCACGGCATGACCCGGCCGGACTTGGCGACTCACTAGTGACCCGTCGTGACTTGGCGACTCACTAAGTGACCCGCCTGGATCTCTCCACTCACTGATGAGCCAGCCGGGCCTGGTGACTCATTGGTGACCCGGCAGGTGGGTCATAGGAGCGACATGACCCGATGGCCCAGAAAGCGGCTTATGGAATGCGAACTCATGTACGCTGGCTTAAGAGGAAATGCATAAGGAATATTCTCTTAACAAAGGAAGCAAGACTAGGACTCCACTTGTAATAGAGTAATCCTAATCCTAGTAGGACTAGTCATGTAACCCGCCCCTTCAACTTATAAAAGGAGGGGCAGGACACCCTAAGAGGGATGGGTTTGAGACAGACAAGTCAATAGCTCTCGAGAGAGAGGTAGCCAAAGAGCACCCATGTAATTGTGAGCACCATGATCAATATCAATGAAGCAGGATGTAGGCTTTTACCTCCACCGTGAGGGGCCAAACCTGGGTAAAAAACATCGCGTCTCTCGTCCCACTCAACCCCTCTCAAGCTACTACGTAGATGTGTTGGCCTCACGACTAAGTCCTCACACTAGGACATCTGCCATGACAAATCAACGACAGTTGGCGCCCACTGTGGGGCCTCTGCACGGTGGTGTTGACTTCTTGGAGGGATCTATTCCTAGGGTTTCGAGAAGTTTGCAATTTTTCAGGTGAAGAAAGATTCTGATTAGAAGGATTCACATCAACTACAAGTTCATCAGTCAAGATATGGGTTGCTGCATCTGTGAGCCGTCGCTGTCGTGAGATCAAGTCGGTTGAGATTAACTCTGCTGCAAAAGTTGTTGTATACGGTCGCTACAGCCACACGCCATTGAAACCGACAGGGATTCTATTTAGCGTGTGAAAATTACTCAAGTTGCAACCGCTTTGTCCGACCAGTACAAGAATCAAATTGCC
This sequence comes from Triticum urartu, assembly GCF_056163025.1. Lineage (NCBI taxonomy): Eukaryota > Viridiplantae > Streptophyta > Magnoliopsida > Poales > Poaceae > Triticum > Triticum urartu. The sequence goes on along the minus strand of NC_141876.1, from coordinate 223,979,825 downwards.
AGGGCCCTTTCTTTTTTCTTTGGCTCCAGTTTTTTGTGCCAATTGGACAAGCCTGTGAATATTAACTGTTGTTTCTACCATTTCTCTCCTCCACGGGAAGGCCAAAAATCAATTCATCTACTGGGCACTACTTTTTTCTTCTTGCACATTGAAGTCATCTATCAAAGGCATATGATCAGGTTGATTGGAATTTCTTGAAGCAAGTGATGCAACAGATGGGGTTTTCACATCGATGGATTGACTGGATTATGACTTGTGTCACATCGGTGAGGTATAGTTTAAAACTAAATGGAACCTCCTTGGATTCATTTGCGCCGTCGCATGGGCTTCGGCAAGGTTATCCACTCTCCACGTTCTTATTTCTGTTCATTGTTGATGGTCTATCTTCTATTCTCAGAAATAGGGTGAACTCTCGAATTATTTTGCCAGTGAAAATTTGTCGTAGGGCTCCGGGAATCTCTCATCTTTTGTTCGCAGATGATACACTGCTATTTTTTAAGCAAATCGTGTATAAGCGGAAAGAATTAAGTCTTGTCTTGACCTTTATGCTAGAGCTACAAGCCAGTTTCTAAATTATAATAAGTGTTCAATCATGTTCGATGAAGCATGCCCTACCAATCTTCAAGAGGAGGTCAGAGATACTCTGAATATTCAGAATGCTGGTTTCGAGGAGAAATACTTGGGTCTTCCAACACCCAATGGTCGTATCTCCAAAGGCAGGTTTCAAAATTTACAAGCACAACTCTTGAAAAGACTTGTCCAATGGGGTGATGGCCATCTTGCTCAGCCAGGTAGGGAAATTCTTATTAAATCAGTGGTGCAAGCACTTCCTACATATATTATGGGTGTTTTTAAACTGCCTTTTTCTGTGTGTGATGATTTAACAAACATGACGCAAAACTTCTATTGGGGTTCGAGGGAAGGAAAACGAAAGGTTCATTGGAAGGCTTGGCAGAAACTCCAGCAGCCAAAATGTAAAGGCGGAGCTGGGTTTCGGGACTTTTGGATATTCACTCAAGCACTACTCGTGCACCAGGCATGGAGAATGTTGACAAAGCTGGATAGCCTATGTTTTAAACTTCTTAAAGCTTGGTATTATCCAAATGGGAAGCTAGAGGACACTGTGTTGGCAGGTAATGCCTCATCCACGTGGACGGCGATTCCTCATGGCCTAGATCTTTTGAAGAAGGGGGCTGATCTTGAGAGTCGGCAATGGCCAGCAGATCAGAATTTGGCGAGACAATTGGATTCCAAGGCCTTTCTCATATAAACCTATATCGCCACAGGGCACGTGTCGGTTCCGCTTTGTCTCCCAGCTGCTCAACAACAATGGTTCATGGAATGTAAATTTGCTGCAGTCTATTTTCTTGCCATGTGATATTACAGAGATCCTAAAAATTAGAGACTCGCCAAGACTTGGAGATGATGTGCTTGCATGGGGACCCGGAAGATTGGGAGCCTTCTCTGTGAAATCTGCTTACAACATGGCTTTTGAAGAAACCTGCAGAATGACTTCGGTTGCAACTAGTTCGGCGCCTGATGGTCGTAGGACGTGTCGGACAATGATATGGGGTAGCAACGTCCCATCTACAATCAAGAATTTTGCTTGGTGTGTGGCTGTGAACTTGCTTCCAACTTTGGAAATAAACACAAGCGAGGACTAGAGGAGTCAGATGTGTGCCCAGTGTGCGACAGAGAAACTGAATCTTCCTTCCATGCTTTATGTTGATGTCCCCTAGCCGTGGACCTTTGGAACTGCATGGGGGAGGCATGGCGTCTGCCAAGATTGGGAGATATCAGTAACAAGGGGACCGAGTGGCTCCTTGATATTTTATTTCTCCTAAATGAGTTTGAACGGGTAATGCTACTCTTCACACTATGGAGGTGCTGGCACAATCAGAATGAGGTTGTTCATGGCAAGGTTCCACCTCCGATGGATGTCTCAAAGCAATTCTTGTGCAGCTACCTTGACTCACTACTTGCAATTGCTCAAAACACATAGTGTGATCCTTTGAACGGAAAAGTTGTAATAACTTATGCTAGTACCAAAACACCACATGAAATAATAGGTCAGGACCCACCTGTTAGGTGGGTTCCTCCATCGACGGGTTGGGTCAAGTTCAGTACAGATGGATCATGGATAAAGGAAGGTGGAGCAGGAGCAGGCATGGTTCTGCGCGAATGTCTTGGAAAAATTAATTTCCCTTCTTGCAGGGTGCTCTTCTCCTGCCGAGATGCACTTGAGGCTGAACTATGTACTTGCATGGAGGGTATTTCTCTTGCTATCCAGCGATCGGAGCTGCCGATTTTTGTGGAAATAGATTCTGTAGTGGCGGTGAATATGGTTAAGGACAGAGACATGGACAGGTTTATATTTGCCTCCTTGGTGAATAAGATTAAACACTTGATGTCCCTTCATACAACTAGTGTATTCCATATCAAACATAACCAAATTGTGGTTAGCCATTATTTGGCTAAATTTGCAAGAACTGAAGGTAGAACAGTAGTTTGTTTGGGCTCTGGTCCCCCACAGGTTATGGACTTTGTGTAAACTGAATTGTAATTCTCTGAATCCTTAATTAATACAAGTCTTACTTGAAAAAAAATGGCAAACAGAACAAAAAGAAGACGGCACTTGAGGGAAGTTCTTCAGAAGTATTTCATGCACCGCTCGCCGGTCTATTCCGAGTCAAACTCGTGGTCGCATAGCCATCATCGCATCTAGCTCCCAGTCGCCTGCCTCGCGTTACCAATTGTCGGCTGGCCAGCCGCTGCCACTCCGAGTCACCTACCGCTGTTGTTCCTGCACTTGGTCGCATCACCGTTGTAGGCCTCCGAGCCGCGCCAGGCCTCACTCCTCTGCCACAAGTCGCCGTAGCCTTGGGCTTAGCCTCGCGTCACATGCCCCACCAACGCAGCTGCACGGCCTCCGGACTGCGGGCGCGTCGGCTCCAACAGTCAGCTCCATCCGTATGCGCAAGGAAAAAGAAAGCGTTGAGCCGGCTGGAAAAAGTCAAAAGCTCTTATTTGTACAGCCTACAAGATCTAATTGATCTGGTCTGGTCTGCTACTTCTACATGCGAGACCTGAGATTCTGTTTGGTAATTTAATATTATCAGTCCATTCAAATCCACCGGATGGCAAAAGGCTGCAAAAGGGTCAAGGTTACCAGCGTTTGCATCTTGCATGCCATGTTTCTCTCCAAAGACTTACTACTGGTGCTACATTGAAAAGCACAATGGCACAATCTCCAAGAAGGACCATCATCCATCACGTGAAAGACAAGACTAGTCAAAGTGATGGATCTATTACTCCATTACCGGTGATACTTTGTTACTACTACTTATCTGTCTAGCTCTAGATTGACAGAGGATCGCGGAGACCATGGTGCAAAAATACTACTCCATGAGGTTGTCAGACGCGTCCGAAGATTTAAAAGATCGGATGAAGTTAAAAGTATATCTGAGAACTCTTTTCGTCCGACTATGTCATCCAACATCGATGCCCGCGTTTGTCTGATAAACATATCAGGACAATTATTCACTCCAAAGGTGGTGTTATACCACGGATATGGAGCACATGACAACACTGACATTTTGTTTGTGTCGTGCCGCTCAATGAAACCGGCCACAGACGTGCCGCGTTAAGCCTGAGCCACCCACCTCCACGGTCTCCCCTTTTTTTTTGAGCCGCCGTGTTTCCAAAGCTGCCTTCACCTCCGTCAGCCCTTGCCATACGTTGAGCTGTCGGGGCCGCGATGAGCCGCCCCTACCGCGTTGAGCCGCCGGGGCTGTATTGAGTCGTCGGTTTTGCCTGAGCCGTCGGGGCTGTATTGAGTCGCTTGTCAGCTTTGTTAAGCTGCCCATGCTCACTGGTCCCTACCATGGCTTCCAAACAAATCAGGTGAATTCTTTCCGGTCAATTTTTATTTATATGTTTTTATTCTTTAAAGAACAAATACTACGTTTTGCGATATTGTTTATGCAAGACAATTATCACTACAAGAGCGATTGTCATGCCATGGATATAACGCTCGCGCCAATATTGTCATGCGCCGGTATCCGACTATACCGCATTGTTCAATAAATATGTGTGCGAGTCGCCGCCCTGTGGCCCGGTCTATTCCAACAACTCTGAAGCGAGTTGATATATTATTAGTCTCTGCCTCCACCGGATGGCTCAATAGATAGGCGTACAAGTTGCCGCTACTGTGGTTTGTTTAAACTTCAACAGCTGGCTGGGATGAACCACTAGCCAGATTACTGATACAAATCATATGGGGTCATTTATAACCCGCCGAGCTTCAACATATTATAGTGTTCCGATGTTCAACTATATACCCGTTTATATCACAGTTAAATATGGAGAATCTCAAGACAACTCCTCGAGTCGTCCTAAGACTCGAGGGTGATGTCTACTACGCAACCTTCTTCTTATAGACTCGTGTTGGGCTCGAAGCGCAGAGTTTTGTAGGACAGTAGCAAATTTCCCTCAAGTGGATGACCTAAGATTTATCAATCCGTAGGAGGCGTAGGATGAAGATGGTCTCTCTCAAACAACCCTGCAACCAAATAACAAAGAGTCTCTAGTGTTGCCAACACACCCAATACAATGGTAAATTGTATAGGTGCACTAGTTCAGTGAAGAGATGGTGATACAAGTGCAATATGGATGGTAGCTATAGGTTTTTGTGATCTAAACATATAAAAACAGCAAGGTAGCAAGTGGTAAAAGTGAGCGAAAATGGTATTGCAATGCTTGGAAACAAGGCCTAATGTTCATATTTTTCACTAGTGCAAGTTCTCTCCACAATGATAACATAATTAGGTCATATAACAATCCCTCAATATGGAACAAAGAGTCACTCCAAAGTCACTAATAGCGGAGAACAGACGAAGAGATTATTGTAGGGTACGAAACCACCTCAAAGTTATTCTTTCTGATCGATCTATTGGGCTATTCCTATAAGTGTCACAAATAGCCCTAGAGTTCGTACTAAAATAAAACCTTAAGATAAACATCAACCAAAACCCTAATGTCACCTAGATACTCCAATGTCACCACAAGTATCCGTGGGTTTGATTATACGATATGCATCACACAATCTCAGATTCATCTATTCAAACCAACACAAAGCACTTCAAAGAGTGCCCCAAAGTTTCTACCGGAGAGTCAAGACGAAAACGTGTGCCAACCCCTATGCATAAGTTCACAAGGTCACAGAACCCGCAAGTTGATCACCAAAATATACATCAAGTAGATCACGTGAATGTCCCATTGTCACCACAGATAAGCACATGCAAGATATAGATAAGTGTTCTCAAATCCTTAAAGACTCAATCCGATAAGATAACTTCAAAGGGAAAACTCAATCCATTAGAAGAAGGTAGAGGGGGAGAAACATCATAAGATCCAACTGTAATAGCAAAGCTCACGGTTCATCATGATCGTGCCAAATCAAGAACACGAGAGAGGGAGAGATCAAACACATAGCTACTAGTACATACCCTTAGCCCCAAGGGTGAACTACTCCCTCCTCATCATGTAGACTACCGGAATGATGAATATGGCCACCGATGATGGTTTCCCCCTCCAGTAGGGTGCCGGAACGGGCTCCCGATTGGTTTTGGTGGCTACAAAGGATTGCGGCGGCGGAACTCCCGATCTAGGTTTTGTTCTAGAAGTTTGGGGATATATAAGAGGTGTTGGCGTCAAGAACAAGTCAGGGGAGTCCGCGAGGGGCCCATAAGGTCGGGCCCCCCACCCTTGTGGTGGCCTCGGGACTCCTCTGGTGCATCTCCGGTACTCCGTGGGCTTCTTCTGGTCCATCAAAAATCGTCGTAAAGTTTTAGGTCAATTGTACTCCGTTTGATATTCCTTTCATGCGAAACTCAAAAACAAGGAAAAAATAGAAACTGGCACTGGGCTCTAGGTTAATAGGTTAGTCCCAAAAATCATATAAAATAGCATATAAAACATCCAAGGTTGATAATATAATAGCATGGAACAATCAAAAACATATAGATACGTTGGAGATGTATCAAGCATCCCCAAGTTTAATTCCTGCTCGTCCTCGAGTAGGTAAAACAAAATTTTTGATGTGGAATGCTACCAAACATATTTATCCATGTAATATTCTTTATTGTGGCAAGAATATTCAGATCCATAAGATTCAAAACAAAAGTTTAATATTGACATAAATGAAGGAAATATGCCCTAGAGGCAATAGTAAAGTTATTATTTATTTCCTTATATCATGATAAATGTTTATTATTCATGCTTGAATTGTATTAACCGGAAACATAATACATGTGTGAATACATAGACAAACAGAGTGTCACTAGTATGCCTCTACTAGACTAGCTCGTTAATCAAAGATGGTTATGTTTCCTAACCATAGACAAAGGAGTTGTTATTTGATTAACGAGGTCACATCATTAGTTGAATGATCTGATTGACATGACCCATTCCATTAGCTTAGCACCCGATCGTTTATTATGTTGCTATTGCTTTCTTCATGACTTATACATGTTCCTATGACTATGAGATTATGCAACTCCCGTTTGCCGGAGGAACACTTTGGGTGCTACCAAACGTCACAATGTAACTGGGTGATTATAAAGGAGCATTACAGGTGTCTCCAAAGGTAGATCTTGGGTTGGCGTATTTCAAGATTAGGATTTGTCACTCCGATTGTCGGAGAGGTATCTCAGGGCCCTCTCGGTAATACACATCACATAAGCCTTGCAAGCATTACAACTAATATGTTAGTTGTGAGATGATGTATTACGGAATGAGTAGAGAGACTTGCCGGTAATGAGATTGAACTAGGTATTGGATACCGACGATCGAATCTCAGGCAAGTAACATACCGATGACAAAGGGAACAACGTATGTTGTTATGCGGTCTGACCGATAAAGATCTTCGTAGAATATGTAGGAGCCAATATGGGCATCCAGGTCCCGCTATTGGTTATTGACCGGAGACATGTCTCGGTCATGTCTACATTGTTCTCGAACCCGTAGGGTCCGCACGCTTAAGGTTACGATGACAGTTATATTATGAGTTTATGCATTTTGATGTACCGAAGGTTGTTCGGAGTCCTGGATGTGATCACGGACATGACGAGGAGTCTCGAAATGGCCGAGATGTAAAGATTGATATATTGGAAGCCTATGTTTGGACATCGGAAGTGTTCCGGGTGAAATCGGGATTTTACCGGAATACCGGGAGGGTTACCGGAACCCCCGGGAGCTATATGGGCCATAGTGGGCCTTAGTGGAAAAGAGAAGGGGCTGCCCTAGATGGGCTGCGCCCCCCCCCCCCTTCCCCTAGTCCTATTAGTACTAGGAGAGGTGGCCGGCCCCCTCCTCCTCTTTTCCCCTCCAAGGAATCCTAGTTGGACTAGGATTGGAGGGGGAATCCTACTCCCAGAGGGAGTAGGACTGTCCTGCGCCTCCCTCCTTGGCCGGCCAGCCTCCCCCCCTCTACTCCTTTATATACGGAGGCAGGGGACACCTCTAGACACACAAGTTGATCCACGTGATCTATTCCTTAGCCGTGTGCGGTGCCCCCTGCCACCATATTCCTCGATAATACTGTACCGGAGTTTAGGCGAAGCCCTGGTGCTGTAGTACATCAAGATCGTCACCACGCCGTCGTGCTGACGGAACTCTTTCCCGACACTTTGCTGGATCGAAGTCCGGGGATTGTCATCGAGCTGAACGTGTGCTCGAACTCGGAGGTGCCGTAGTTTCGGTACTTGATCGGTTGGATCGTGAAGACGTACGACTACTTCCTCTACGTCGCGTCATCGCTTCCGCAGTCAGTCTGCGTTGAGTACGTAGACAACACTCTCCCCCTCGTTGCTATGCATCACATGATCTTGCGTGTGCGTAGGAAATTTTTTGAAATTACTACGAAACCCAACAGTGGCATCCGAGCCTAGGTTATTTATGTTGATGTTATATGCACGAGTAGAACACAAGTGAGTTGTGGACGATACAAGTCATACTGCCTACCAGCATGTCATACTTTGGTTCGGCGGCATTGTTGGACGAGACGACCTGGACCAACATTACGCGTACGCTTACGCGAGACCGGTTCCCTCGACGTGCTTTGCACAGAGATGGCTTGCGGGCGACTGTCTCTCCAACTTTAGTTGAACCAAGTATGGCTACGCCCGGTCCTTGCGAAGGTTAAAACGGAGTCTATTTGACAAACTATCGTTGTGGTTTTGATTCGTAGGTGAGATTGGTTCTTACTTAAGCCCGTAGCAGCCACGTAAAACTTGCAACAACAAAGTAGAGGACGTCTAACTTGTTTTTGCAAGGCATGTTGTGATGTGATATGGTCAAGGCATGATGCTGAATTTTATTGTATGAGATGATCATGTTTTGTAACCGAGTTATCGGCAACTGGCAGGAGCCATATGGTTGTCGCTTTATTGTATGCAATGCAATCGCGATGTAATGCTTTACTTTATTACTAAACGGTAGTGATAGTCGTGGAAGCATAAGATTGACGAGACGACAACGATGCTACGATGGAGATCAAGGTGTCACGCCGGTGACGATGGTGATCATGACGGTGCTTCGGAGATGGAGATCACAAGCACAAGATGATGATGGCCATATCATATCACTTATATTGATTGCATGTGATGTTTATCTTTTATGCATCTTATCTTGCTTTGATTGACGGTAGCATTATAAGATGATCTCTCACTAAATTATCAAGAAGTGTTCTCCCTGAGTATGCACCGTTGCCAAAGTTCGTCGTGCCCAGACACCACGTGATGATCGGGTGTGATAAGCTCTACGTCCATCTACAACGGGTGCAAGCCAGTTTTGCACACGCAGAATACTCAGGTTAAACTTGACGAGCCTAGCATATGCAGATATGGCCTTGGAACACGGAGACCGAAAGGGCAAGCGTGAATCATACAGTAGATATGATCAACATAAACGATGTTCACCATTGAAAACTACTCCATCTCACGTGATGATCGGTCATGGTTTAGTTGATTTGGATCACGTAATCACTTAGAAGATTAGAGGGATGTCTATCTAAGTGGGAGTTCTTAAGTAATATGATTAATTGAACTTAAATTTATCATGAACTTAGTACCTGATAGTATCTTGCTTGTTTATGTTGATTGTAGATAGATGGCTCGTGCTATTGTTCCGTTGAATTTTAATGCGTTCCTTGAGAAAGCAAAGTTGAAAGATGATGGTAGCAATTACACGGACTGGGTCCATAACTTGAGGATTATCCTCATTGCTGCTCAGAAGAATTACGTCCTGGAAGCACCGCTGGGTGCCAGGCCTGCTGCTGGAGCAACACCAGATGTTATGAACGTCTGGCAGAGCAAAGCTGATGACTACTCGATAGTTCAGTGTGCCATGCTTTACGGCTTAGAATCGGGACTTCAACGACGTTTTGAACGTCATGGAGCATATGAGATGTTTTAGGAGTTGAAGTTAATATTTCAAGCAAGTGCCCGGATTGAGAGATATGAAGTCTCCAATAAGTTCTATAGCTACAAGATGGAGGAGAACAGTTCTGTCAGTGAGCATATACTCAAAATGTCTGGGTATAATAATCACTTGATTCAATTGGGAGTTAATCTTCCGGATGATTGCGTCATTGACAGAATTCTCCAATCACTGCCACCAAGCTACAAGAGCTTCGTGATGAACTATAATATGCAAGGGATGAACAAGACTATTCCCGAGCTCTTCGCAATGCTGAAAGCTGCGGAGGTAGAAATCAAGAAGGAGCATCAAGTGTTGATGGTTAACAAAACCACTAGTTTCAAGAAAAAGGGCAAAGGGAAGAAGAAGGGGAACTTCAAGAAGAACAGCAAGCAAGTTGCTGCTCAAGAGAAGAAACCCAAGTCTGGACCTAAGCCTGAAACTGAGTGCTTCTACTGCAAGCAGACTGGTCACTGGAAGCGGAACTGCCCCAAGTATTTGGCGGATAAGAAGGATGGCAAGGTGAACAAAGGTATATGTGATATACATGTTATTGATGTGTACCTTACTAGAGCTCGCAGTAGCACCTGGGTATTTGATACTGGTTCTGTTGCTAATATTTGCAACTCGAAACAGGGACTACGGAATAAGCGGGCACTGGCAAAGGACGAGGTGACGATGCGCGTGGGAAACGGTTCCAAAGTTGATGTGATCGCGGTCGGCACGCTACCTCTACATCTACCTTCGGGATTAATATTAGACCTAAATAATTGTTATTTGGTGCCAGCGTTGAGCATGAACATTATATCTGGATCTTGTTTAATGCGAGACGGTTATTCATTTAAATCAGAGAATAATGGTTGTTCTATTTATATGAGTAATATCTTTTATGGTCATGCACCCTTGAAGAGTGGTCTATTATTATTGAATCTCGATAGTAGTAATACACATATTCATAATGTTGAAGCCAAAAGATGCAGAGTTGATAATGAAAGTGCAACTTATTTGTGGCACTGTCGTTTAGGTCATATCGGTATAAAGCGCATGAAGAAACTCCATACTGATGGACTTTTGGAACCACTTGATTATGAATCACTTGGTACTTGCGAACCATGCCTCATGGGCAAGATGACTAAAACACCGTTCTCCGGTACTATGAAGAGAGCAACAGATTTATTGGAAATCATACATACCGATGTATGTGGTCCGATGAATATTGAGGCTCGTGGCGGATATCGTTATTTTCTCACCTTCACAGATGATTTAAGCAGATATGGATATATCTACTTAATGAAACATTAGTCTGAAACATTTGAAAAGTTCAAAGAATTTCAGAGTGAAGTTGAAAATCATCGTAACAAGAAAATAAAGTTTCTACGATCTGATCGTGGAGGAGAATATTTGAGTTACGAGTTTGGTGTACATTTGAAAAACTGTGGAATAGTTTCGCAACTCACGCCACCTGGAACACCACATCGTAATGGTGTGTCCGAACGTCGTAATCGTACTTTACTAGATATGGTGCGATCTATGATGTCTCTTACTGATTTACCGCTATCGTTTTGGGGTTATGCCCAAGAGACGGCTGCATTCACGTTAAATAGGGCACCATCAAAATCCGTTGAGACGACGCCTTATGAACTGTGGTTTGGCAAGAAACCAAAGTTGTCGTTTCTTAAAGTTTGGGGCTGCGATGCTTATGTGAAAAAGCTTCAACCTGATAAGCTCGAACCCAAATCGGAGAAATGTGTCTTCATAGGATACCCAAAAGAAACTGTTGGGTACACCTTCTATCACAGATCCGAAGGCAAGACATTCGTTGCCAAGAATGGATCCTTTCTAGAGAAGGAGTTTCTCTCGAAAGAAGTGAGTGGGAGGAAAGTAGAACTTGACGAGGTAACTGTACCTGCTCCCTTACTGGAAAGTAGTACATCACAGAAAACTGTTTCAGTGACACCTACACCAGTTAGTGAGGAAGCCAATGATAATGATCATGAAACTTCAGATCAAGATACTACTGAACCTCGTAGATCAACCAGAGTAAGATCCGCACCAGAGTGGTACGGTAATGCTGTTCTGCAAGTCATGCTACTAGATCATGATGAACCTACAAACTATGAAGAAGCGATGGTGAGCCCAGATTCCGCAAAGTGGCTTGAAGCCATGAAATCTGAGATGGGATCCATGTATGAGAACAAAGTATGGACTTTGGTTGACTTGCCCGATGATCGGCAAGCAATTGAGAATAAATGGATCTTTAAGAAGAAGACTGACGCTGATGGTAATGTTACTGTCTATAAAGCTCGACTTGTCGCAAAAGGTTTTCGGCAAGTTCAAGGGATTGACTACGATGAGACCTTCTCACCCGTAGCGATGCTTAAGTCCATCCGAATCATGTTAGCGATTGCCGCATTTTATGATTATGAAATTTGGCAGATGGATGTCAAAACTGCATTCCTGAATGGATTTCTGGAAGAAGAGTTGCATATGATGCAGCCGGAAGGTTTTGTCGATCCAAAGGGAGCTAACAAAGTGTGCAAGCTCCAGCGATCCATTTATGGACTGTTGCAAGCCTCTCGGAGTTGGAATAAACGTTTTGATAGTGTGATCAAAGCATTTGGTTTTATACAGACTTTCGGAGAAGCCTGTATTTACAAGAAAGTGAGTGGGAGCTCTGTAGCATTTCTGATATTATATGTGGATGACATATTACTGATTGGAAATGATATAGAATTTCTAGATAGCATAAAGGGATACTTGAATAAAAGTTTTTCAATGAAAGACCTCGGTGAAGCTGCTTACATATTAGGCATTAAGATCTATAGAGATAGATCAAGACGCTTAATTGGACTTTCACAAAGCACATACCTTGACAAAATTTTGAAGAAGTTCAAAATGGATCAAGCAAAGAAAGGATTCTTGCCTGTGTTACAAGGTGTGAAGTTGAGTAAGACTCAATGCCCGACCACTGCAGAAGGTAGAGAGAATATGAAAGATGTTCCCTATGCATCAGCCATAGGATCTATCATGTATGCAATGCTGTGTACCAGACCTGATGTGTGCCTTGCTATAAGTTTAGCAGGGAGGTACCAAAGTAATCCAGGAGTGGATCACTGGACAGCGGTCAAGAACATCCTGAAATACCTGAAAAGGACTAAGGATATGTTTCTCGTATATGGAGGTGACAAAGAGCTCGTCATAAATGGTTACGTCGATGCAAGCTTTGACACTGATCCGGACGATTCTAAATCGCAAACCGGATACGTGTTTACATTAAACGGTGGAGCTGTCAGTTGGTGCAGTTCTAAACAAAGCGTCTTAGCGGGATCTACATGTGAAGCGGAGTACATAGCTGCTTCGGAAGCAGCGAACGAAGGAGTTTGGATGAAGGAGTTCATATCCGATCTAGGTGTCATACCTAATGCATCGGGTCCAATGAAAATCTTTCGTGACAATACTGGTGCAATTGCCTTGGCAAAGGAATCCAGATTTCACAAGAGGACCAAACACATCAAGAGACGCTTCAATTCCATCCGGGATCTAGTCCAGGTGGGAGACATAGAGATTTGCAAGATACATACGGATCTGAATGTTGCAGACCCGTTGACTAAGCCTCTTCCACGAGCAAAACATGATCAGCACCAATGCTCCATGGGTGTTAGAATCATTACAGTGTAATCTAGATTATTGACTCTAGTGCAAGTGGGAGACTGAAGGAAATATGCCCTAGAGGCAATAATAAAGTTATTATTTATTTCCTTATATCATGATAAATGTTTATTATTCATGCTTGAATTGTATTAACCGGAAACATAATACATGTGTGAATACATAGACAAACAGAGTGTCACTAGTATGCCTCTACTAGACTAGCTCGTTAATCAAAGATGGTTATGTTTCCTAACCATAGACAAAGGAGTTGTTATTTGATTAATGAGGTCACATCATTAGTTGAATGATCTGATTGACATGACCCATTCCATTAGCTTAGCACCCGATCGTTTAGTATGTTGCTATTGCTTTCTTCATGACTTATACATGTTCCTATGACTATGAGATTATGCAACTCCCGTTTGCCGGAGGAACACTTTGGGTGCTACCAAACGTCACAACATAACTGGGTGATTATAAAGGAGCATTACAGGTGTCTCCAAAGGTAGATGTTGGGTTGGCGTATTTCAAGATTAGGATTTGTCACTCCGATTGTCGGAGAGGTATCTCAGGGCCCTCTCGGTAATACACATCACATAAGCTTTGCAAGAATTACAACTAATATGTTAGTTGTGAGATGATGTATTACGGAACGAGTAGAGAGACTTGCCGGTAACGAGATTGAACTAGGTATTGGATACCGACGATCGAATCTCAGGCAAGTAACATACCGATGACAAAGGGAACAACGTATGTTGTTATGCGGTCTGGCCGATAAAGATCTTCGTAGAATATGTAGGAGCCAATATGGGCATCCAGGTCCCGCTATTGGTTATTGACCGGAGACATGTCTCGGTCATGTCTACATTGTTCTCGAACCCGTAGGGTCCGCACGCTTAAGGTTACGATGATAGTTATATTATGAGTTTATGCATTTTGATGTACCGAAGGTTGTTCGGAGTCCTGGATGTGATCACGGACATGACGAGGAGTCTCGAAATGGCCGAGACGTAAAGATTGATATATTGGAAGCCTATGTTTGGACATCGGAAGTGTTCCGGGTGAAATCGGGATTTTACCGGAATACCGGGAGGGTTACCGGAACCCCCCGGGAGCTATATGGGCCATAGTGGGCCTTAGTGGAAAAGAGAAGGGGCTGCCCTAGATGGGCTGCGCCCCCCCCCTTCCCCTAGTCCTATTAGGACTAGGAGAGGTGGCCGGCCCCCTCCTCCTCTTTTCCCCTCCAAGGAATCCTAGTTGGACTAGGATTGGAGGGGGAATCCTACTCCCAGAGGGAGTAGGACTCTCCTGCGCCTCCCTCCTTGGCCGGCCAGCCTCCCCCCCTCTACTCCTTTATATACGGAGGCAGGGGACACCTCTAGACACACAAGTTGATCCACGTGATCTATTCCTTAGCCGTGTGCGGTGCC